>NW_024871168.1:1610000-2027500 GCF_019054845.1 Dipodomys spectabilis | reverse complement strand
CCTATAAATCACAGGGGTTCATAATTGTATATGATTCTGTTTTATGAGCAAGAAAAAAATGCTTCCTTTTATATAGTTGACACTTGCTAATTGTTTACTATATAATTATTTATACATACATATACATATATAATTTATATACATATTCACACACATATATGTATATATATGCTTATATATACTATATATATATATATATATATATATATATATATATATATATATATATTTACAGCATCTGTGTGCTAGTACAAGGACGTAAATTCAGAGTCTAGGTTCTTTTGCTTTTCTTTTTTGCTCAAGGTTGGCATTCTTCCATTTGAGCCACAGCTCCACCTTTAGTTTTTGGTTCTTAGTTGAAGATAAGAGTATCATGGTCTATTTTACCTTGTCTCTTTTTTTAATACACTATTTTTAATTCTATAATAGAATCAAATAAATGTTAATCTCACAAGAATCACAACCTGAGAGTCCCACTTCATTTATTTATTTATTTATTATTTTGAAAATACTGTACAGAGAGGTTACAATTACATGGGCAAGGAAATGAGTACATTTCTTATTAAGCATTGTTGTCTCCTCCTTTGAAGAGGAAACCTTGTCTGTCTTGAAACGATGCTCTTCATCTTTCAGCCTTCTAAATAGTTAGGTTTAAAGTCAGGCACCACTAAAACCAACCCTATTATATTTGAATTAAACATAAATTTAACGAACAAAAAATTGTAGTATTTTCAAATAAATATCATTTCATTTAAACTAAAATACACTGCTTAAATTATTTTTTTATTCCAACTCACCTACCAAGAAAGAAAAGGAAAAATTCAAAAGTAAAGAACCTCTGAATGTAACAATTCTCAAGACTGCTAGCCACAGTTTCTTTACTGGGAAATAGAACAGGATGATATTTTCTACAAGTGAAACAGGAGAAAATGATCTTCATTGAAGTTGTTGAAAGTCTGATGAGGAAGAGGACAAGCAACTTTATCCAGGAAGTATCACAAAGTGTTTGCTGTGGTAGGCTGACTCAAGTGGGTAAGTGTAGCCTATCTTAGAGGATGTTCATAATGATGAGGAAAATAATCAAAGGTGAATATGTGATCAGAGAGGTGTGCTTTCTTGAAGATGAATGTTTATACTGTAATTTGTATACTGTTGACGCTTATGTAATTTTTCTGCTTGTAAGACCAGGAATTAGACTAGCAATACCTTTGAAAATTGATAGTAAAGTAAGAGTCTTTACAGTTTCTATTGCAACATAAAGTTTTGCCCAATAAGTAGTTGTTTATTCTGAATTGGTTTAGAAAGGAAATATCATAATATAATTGAGCACTCAAAAATATTGACAAGAACATTCCAAGAACAATCACAGCTACATAGGAGGTGGAGATCTGAAAATAGCTGTTTGAAGCTAGCCCAAACAGAAAATAACGGTGAGACTCATACAGACAATTAGCCAACAAAAAAAGTAGGCAGTTGTTCTGGGGTTCAAGTGGTAAATTGCTAGCCCTGAACAAAATGGCTCAAAGGTAACACTGGGCCATAGTTCAAACCTCAGTACTGGCACAAAAATTATGTGACTAAAACATAGAAATATGTTTATTTAAATAAAGTTGTCATTCCTTGTATCCTTCACAGTATAATACTAAAACCAGTTTTATACATATATAATTTATAGTAGTTATAGAATATCAGTAATTATAGATATATCATTCACATATTATAATAACATTACATATATTATACACACACTATAATACTGACAATAATATCCATTAAATTGATACATGTTTTAGAATAGGGAATAGATTTCTTTGGTACAATGAAGTACCTAATTATAAAAATTATTCCTTTTGGATTATATATCAATAACAAATTATTCCATGTGTATTCGTGTGTATTCAAGGTACTTAATGATAAAAGCCTGTATTCATAAGCACAAGTGTCTTTGACATGGATTTGTTACTCCTTAAGCAATTACTCCAATTACTTCCACAAACGGTGGAAGCTGAATGATGTTCATTCAGGTATTTCTTAGAAATTAAACTGATCTTTATTTGATACAAAGATCACTTACAAAGTCATTATCCATACAATTTTCATTTAAAAATATTTATATTCTGTAGCAATTTTATTGCCATTATAACCATAATGAAGAAGATAATGTGGATTCATCTGCTCCATGGATCTTAAAAGGTAGTGAATGTGACATTTACAGAATATCCTCACATATGCCTTGTGTAAAACTGGATTTGAATTATGGGTCCACAACTGGTCAGTCTTAGGTACTTGGGAAATTTGCTTGGCCTCGTTCCTAGATCTTTTTAGTGAAATATTTAATTCATTTCCTAACTTGCAGAGCTGTCATGAGAACTGAAATTACTCTAGTGCAGGTGCAATGCTTGGAATGGTGTCTGCAGATTGTGCAGTAGGTCCCAAATAAATCTGCTTCTATCACCATGGTCACAGCATCCTTCCTGAAGTCCTTCAGAAATATTTACCCAATTGATGTTAATATCTGTAAAAATTTGTCTTTAATAAAAAAAGTTCTATTCTTTACATGAAACAATGAAAGAAATGATGGGGCTGGCCAGTGGCTTTTACTCTAAAGGAGTTTTACCTAAATTTCAATTACTGTATTAGTGGTAGCAGTAGCATTCTTTAGTGCTGCCCTTCATATTTCTAGTCTGTGTTTCATTTGGAATACAATTCTAACTTAGTTTATAATCTGTTACCAGAATAAAAAATAGACGTGTCTTTTCAATAAATAGCCAATTTTAGGCATACATTGCCTAAAACTGTTTGCTATTCTCTCCCTCTTCTTTGTAGAAAGGTTCTCACTATGAAGTGCTAAATGATCTAAACCTTTCAAGCCTAGTCTCAGTGACAGAAGTGATGGGATTAAGGATATGTACTGTCATAATTGTTTTTAGGAAGTTCACAATAAAGCAATACCAACACATATTAAAAAAAAACTTTTGTGAGTGATGTGTATTCACTTCCTCAATTGCCTAAATTTAATTCATATGTCAAAACATCAAATTATTTACATTATAATATATAAAGTTCAATTGTAATCAATAACACCTCCATAAATCAAATTCAAACTAAAAGCTCGATTTCAAAACCAGCATCTAATGCAATGTCTGAAGTACAAGAAGATACACAATAAATCTAAAGGAGTGAGATCTTTCACCCTGGCAATGAGCATTGATAGCTGGTTTTTAAACCAAGGCTAGAAAAGGTCAGATGTCACTCAATATGTGATTAAAATTGCAGGGTTGACTTTGGTTCCAACATTGGAGGTACAATTCAAAGGCAGCTAAAGTTGCTGCAGTATTGTAGGCAGATACAGTGTCACCCTCCCTAATAATGGTAAAGTACAGAGTAGAAGCTAAGTCAGTAAAAGGTATAGGAAGGATTCTCCACTGAAAAAAATTGCAGGGGTGATCCTCACTCTTGCATTGAAAATGTACATCCCATCTCATTTTTCTTTAAGCTGTAGCATATTTCTGATCTGAAGACAATTATAACACATCTGTGTGCAATGAGTGTTGAGCAATGTAGCTGTGTATTACTCTAATACACGTAAAAACCTGAGAGGTATGGGATACCCGACCCTCACACTTCACTCCATGTTGTTGAGATTCATGGAGAAATGTTCATAATTAGGCAATTCAGACTAATCTAAGCCTTATTAGGTCAACTGAGATAAGACTTTAGGGTCATCCACTCCAGTCATGTGGCTTGTGAACTATGAAATAAATCATATTACATAATGCATATGTTTTTGTTAAATTTTATGCAATACCACATACCAAATGTACAAAAGAGACAACTATCCATCTCTTATAAGAGCAGAATTAAAGATACTCCAAAAATGTACTTCCTTGCTAGTGTATCACAGGATGATTGAAATGTGTATCCGCAGTTTGTTTAGAAGTGTTCAGAATGTCAGTACTGTTGAGGATCTTCTTCGGAAAGGTTGGGAAAGTGTGTTTGAACAGTTTGTTTTGAGGCGTTCCAATTATCAGTACTGTCACTAACTGCGAAAATGGAACAGCACAGATGATGGGGTACCTGGACAAAGATTTGCGAATTTGCAGATAGGGATAGGAAAGAAAACACCAGGGGACCAGAAGGCTTGTTGCAAACTTCTGGATCCAAAAATCCTGCTTAATATGCTTTATATTCATTTTATTTTATTTTTTTATTGTGAAAACACTGTACAGATGGGTTACAATTACATGGGTAAGATAATGAGTACACTTCTTATCAAACATTGTAGCCTCCTCCTTTGTTTCCCCTTCCCATCCCATCCTCCCCCAGCCCCCCCACCCAACCTTCCTCCCACCCCCCAAAAAAGTTGTAAAGTTCATTTTCGACATACGACTTGTATGTCTCATTGTTGCAGTGGATCCACCTGTATCCCTATTTAAACGAGTTGTTTTTTCCCTTTCCATCCACAAATTATAACAACATCAAATACAGTGAAAGCAGGAGTTATACCATGGGGGAGGGACATACAAAGCAACAAAGAAATAATCATATTAATGTGTTAGAAACAATCGCATGAAAGAAAAAAAAAACATTTTTATATTCATTTTAGTACAGGGAGGTGGTCAGTGGCTACAGGTATGTGCACAAACTATGGCATCAATCTACCTTGTGGTTACAGCCATTAACATGAGGTATTGTTTGTATACATAGTGACAATTAACTCCCTTACTATTAGGGAGCAATAATCATATCAAACATAACACAGACAACAATATTATCTCCAAGGTATTAATCTTTTAGTGCCATAACAGCTCTAACTTAAGTAAATTTAAGGCAGAAAATTATGTCCCTGTCTTCACTTGACTGTTTTGCCCTTTCCAGGGCATAGCTGTTAGCCTTCTGAGTGCTGTTTGAGATGACTTTCCTATCTCTTATTTCTTTCCAGGTCTCATGCATCAACTATAGAATCCCTCACATGTACGCTTACAGATGTATTATTTTGAAAAGGATATTTTTCTAGGATAGGTTCACTTTTTAAACTATTAATATTACCTCTCTCTCCCTCTTCCTTTCTCTCTCCCTCTCCCTCTTCCTTTTCTACTCTCTCTCTCTTTCTTTCTCTCTGTAGTAATGAGAGACTCCAAACCTCAAACTCTCTCTCTCTCTGTGTATGTGTGTGTGTGTGTGTGTGTGTGTGTGTGTGTGTGTGTGTGTGTGTGTGTGTAGTTATGAGATTAGAATCCAAGCCTCAAACTCTTGCTTGTTTTATTTCACTCATGACAGGCTATACTACATGAGCCAAGGTTTCACTCTGCCTTTGACTGAACAAGTGAATACAAATGTCTCAGGGATGGCTACTCCAGCAAGTTGTGAACCATGATCTTCCAACCTTAGCCTCCTGTTTATATAGGAATAAGGATGGAATACTGGCATCCAGCTCTATTACCAAGTGTTTTTTGTTTTGTTTCTTGCTATTGTTTTTGCTCATTCAAATCTGTAAGGAAAGCAAGTTATTCATAAACAGTATCTTAATTATGTTATCCTTCTGCCTGACTTTTATTATTTGGCATGTACATTATATAATTTGATTTTTTGAATTCTATTGTTTCACACAGTCGAGGCACATATATATGATTTGATTTTCCTTGTCTTGGTTTATAATGTGTTAGTTGTTTCACAACAGAGATTATTAAGGTTTAACTCTGTACTACTGAAGCAAGACCTTTCTGATTATTCAATGTCTTGTAATTCATAAGTTCATCTCTTCTTGTGGCACCGTGTGAGCTCCAGGTAGTTTCCTGTAATCTCTCCACATTTTTTAGAAGAAGTCACTGCAAGACACTTTTCTGAACACATGAGTTCACTGTTCTGTCAAATATGCAAGGGCATTCTTTGTAATTCTCCTTGGATTTTCACTGTTGTAAGTCCTCTGATGGTCATGTTGATTTTCTCCCCTGTTGCATTCATCAATGCATCATGGGAACTACTGGTATTTACTATTTTACTTAACTCCACTCTCCTTGTGCCTTGGCCTGTACCCCTCTCACAGCAGAGGGCCAGAGTCTGGTAATATTTACTTCACTCGTTATTTCAGACATATATCTTTACTTTCTAGCAATACATTCATTGAATTCATTCTGTAAATTTTAATGCCTTCATAATGATTATTGTATTTTCTCGTTTTTGCACGTTATTTGTCTTCAGGGAAGAACATAATTCAGTAACTATAACCTAGGTAAAAGAAGATCGCAATCATGCCTCAATAGATGTTGCTCATTGGATAATGTTTACTTCATGGTCTGCCTGCCTTATTCCTTCACATTATTTTTCAATGTAGACTTTTCTTCTGGAAAATATTTCTGTGCTTAGTGAAGATCAATTCCTAATGTAAGCAGTCATTAGTTGTATTCCAAAATCATTTCATGGTAACCTATGAGTTTCTTCAGGGTCTAAATAGTAGTGCTTCAAATTCTTGGATATGTTTTAAATATTGATGCATCCAATGATAAAGGCATATTGCTTAAGTCACCATTTGGATGATTGAAAAGAAAACCATACGGCAATCTCACCATATGTCAATTTTCTGGTTTTAAATTCTTTTAGATTAAAATTAATGCTGGAAGAATGAACATTCTGTATATTTTATAATTTCCTAATATTTAGTTTTAGCTTAGGTTCCAATCTAGAAGCATAAAGTTAAATCATGACTATTTACTTGTTTTTAGTATTTCTAAAACGTTCAGAGGAAAAATTCTATTAATTCACAATTTTAAGACAATAGAATGTCCATTATGACTGCTGGGGAATCAATCCAGTGCTTTTGTGTCTTAATCTACTGTGTGCCTCAGAGCCTAATGTGATCTATGGTTTTATTTTCTCTTAACTGGAATAAAGAAAAAGTTCACTAGGAAGGGAATATTACATGGTTAGTTTATCCAGTGTCTCTCACATACACAAAAGTAATTTAATTCTACACCGACAGAAAAATGGTATTCTTTGTTTTGTTTTGTTTTGTTTTTTATTGAAAAAATACTGTACAGAGGGGTTACAATTACATGAGCAAGGTCATGAGTAGATTTCTTATCAAGCATTGTTGCCTCCTCCTTTGTTTCCCCTTACCATCCCTTCCAATCCCCCCTTCCGTCTTCTTCCCTCCTCCCCAGAGCCAAAGTTGTAAATTTCATTTTTTGACATAATGTCTTGTACATCTCATTGTTGAATGGGTCCACCTGTATTCCTATTTAAGCAATTTGTTTTTTTCCCTTCCCCTCCACAAATTATACCAATATCCAACACAGTGAAAACAGTGGTTATACCGTGGGGGAGGGACATACAAAGCAATAAAGAAATCATCTTATAAATATGTTAGAAAAAATAGCAAGAAAGAACAACCATTTGAGTCCTTACCTTGGGGTTCATTTCATCTAACATCAACTTATCTGATTGTAAAATGATATTCTTATATTGCATTTATTAGTAGTAACTGTTTATTTTTTCTAGTCCCTCTCTTCACTGTCAAAGTCTTGCCCCTTTCCTATCGTCCCTTCCCAAGAAATTTGACTTGATCCACTGGAAACGCCCTTCCAGTCAGGTTCCTCCTTAGAAAGCCCACCCTGAGCTAATCTATTCCCTGGTATCATGCTATAAGCTCTCAAGGCCCTGACTGCAACCAGACCCCTTCTCGAAAGCCCTGCTCTGCTAGAGAGCAATCCCTCTTCTACTCCACCCCTTCCTGGAAGCCCTGTTCAGCACTACAAGAAACCAGTCCACATCCCTATCTCCTCCCTTTATGTACTGCCTGGTTTCATTGAAAATCCCTTCCTTATTGACTGGATACCCCACCCCTAACTAACCTAGCACCTTCCAGTCCTGCTCCTCCCATATAATTGTTCCTCCAAGCCTCTCCCTTCCTTTCACACCCTGCCCCCAACCAGCCTTCCCCCTGGAGCCCTTCCCAGTTTCATCGGAAACTCTGCCCATGACTAGCCTACTGCTAAGTGGCCTAACCTCTCAAAGCCCAGCCCTGAACCCACCTCCTCCCAAAAATCCCTCGATGCTACTCCCAAACCCTCCACTTCCCTATACCCGCCCTTGAAGCTCCATCTTGCTAAACTAGAAGCTTCTTACACTGCTCACCAGCTCCCTGGAAAGCTCGTCCTGCTCCACCACATGCCTCTCTATCTCCCCCATCTACTCCCTCCATGCTCTGCCTTGTTACCCATATAGACCCATCTTTTGGGCTCTTCCCTCTGATCCGCACTCTGCTGTACCAGATACCCTGCCCATAATTATCCTATACCCTTGTAACAATTCCCTTCCTTCTTAAAGCCCTGCCTCCAACTAACCCCAAGGCTTCAAGCCCTGTCCTGCTCCATCAGAAAACACCCATCACACTATCTCATCTCTCGACACCATTATTGCTCCACCTGAAACTACTGCTCCAGTTGGCTTCCCTCTGGAATCCTCGCCAGGCTCATCTGGAAACCCGTGTCCCTCCCTAGTCCCTTCTTTGAAGGTTGCTTTGCCCTACTGAAAACCCATCCACAGTAGGCTTGGTCCTTAGGTGTCCTGCCTTGCAATACTGAAATCCTCATCCAACCACATTCCCTGTCTGGAAGTCGTGGCTAGGTTTAATGAAAACCCCGTCCCAATTAGTCTAGTCCATTGGATTATCTCCCTGCTCTCACAAAGCCCTGGTCCTGATAAGGCTTGTTAACTGCCACCACATCCTGCTCCACTAGAAATGCCACTTCCACCTTACAACATGCCTCAAAGTCCTGCCATCCTCCAACAGAAACCCAGCCCCTTATAGCCCACTCCTTCCTAGCACCACCCTTCCCACTCAAAGCCACACCCACAAAAGCCTTTCACTCATAGCTCTGCCTTATTTCAGCCTCTTCCCTCAATTCTTCCACCCTGCTCCATGGGAAACTCTACCCTGCCTATCTCACGGAGGCTCACAGTGCTCCACCAGAAACCCTCCTCCTTTGTAACCTTGTTCTTCCATCACAAAGTCCTGTCTGCAAATAACATGCTCCCCTGTGGCCCCGCCTTCTTCCACTGAAAACCAGGCCACCTGTTGGCCTCCTTCTTAAAGCCCTGCCCTGTGCCCCCAGAAACCCCACCCCTAACAAGTCTAGTCCTTCCTGTCTCTTCCCCCTGTCTCAAAGCCCTACCCAGACTGGCCTCTACCCTCAAAGCCCCTCTCTGCTCCACCACAGTGACTTTGCAAATAGCAACTCCTCCCTCAAACCAGACAAGGCTCAACCAGGATCCCACACCACCTCATCCAGGAAGGTCTCACCTCGTAACTGTTTTATTACAAATGTGATTTTATATTGGTCATGGAATTCGTACTAATCAATAGGATAAGTAAGCAGCGATGCAAAAAGGAAACATAAAAATGTGATATCTACTAGATGTCTAAGTCTACATTGGGGTTCTGGTACCAGGCAGATGCATATTGGATGAAAATATGTGAAGTGATTCCTTATATTGGCAGTATTCTTTGAAGTATCAGTAAGGTTTCATAAGATCATTTTATTTCTAGAAAATTCATGCACATTTGAGCCCATTAACTTAAAAAATATTAGTTATTTTAAATCCTCTGGTTTAGTTGGGGTAGGAGTATTAGTGTGTATAAAGATAACTTTCAACTGATACCTGATGAATAATTTTGGAGTTGCTTACCAAAATATGTACTGGAGTTTGTAGTAACAGAAATTCTCTACCAGAATCAACTTTGAATTTCCTCCTTCCTCTAAAGTGCTCTTTGGAAAAGATTGAAGTGAGATTATACAGTAAAATTCCAGAAATAAAAAAGTATTTGAGATCATAACAAAATTACAACTAGTGAAGACACACACCTCTAATCCCCAATGTGCTTTTCATTTTCTAACAAAAAGAACTTAACCATATGTAAGTGCATGCTTTCTGAAGACAAATAAGAAATGCCCTGTCTATTTCTGAAAACAAAACAAAAACAAGGAAAGACAACATAAGGAAACAGAAGGGAATTACCAACTTTGTACATGTGATATACAATTGGAGAGTGTAAAAATTACACTGACTCAGATAAAAAATATTTTTGGTCACGATGTCTAGTTGTTCAATTTCATTGTAAATAGTGTTCTTTGTTAACATGTGACTTAATATAGGTTTCAGCAGGGATCTGCCCAGGGAATTATGTACTTAGGCAATTTCATCATTACAAGATCATCAGGATGATGGACTCCCACACACTTAACACACCTACAACAGCACTAGACAAGAAACCCTATTGGTCCAACACTGTATAGCAGCAAAGCTTTGTATGTGGTATGCTATTGTTTATTTAGGCTTCACACAAAATGTTTCTGAAAAAAGAAATAAATGATGTTATAATAGCTAAAATGAGGTAGTGTCATTATTAACATCTAACACGTGCTGAGATTTTTATTTATATCTCTTTTTCTACCTTTCCCTTTTCTCCCTCCCTCCTATTCTCCTCCCTCCCTCCTTTCTTTTCTTTCTCTTTCTTCATTATTACTTCTTTTTCTTTTTTCTTCTTTAGAACATGAGTATGAATTTAGATATTTTGTTTGCTAAACAAGATTCCATTTCCGATTTACTTTGTTCATAGGTTATCAATTTTGCTGAGGGTCAAACAGAGTCTAAGTTCCTCAGCTCTGTCTGCCAATTGGAGGTATCACAAGTGCATTCCATCATACCTGGCTTTAGGATGATGTGAAGATCTTATAACTTCCCTTGCTGACTGATTCTGAACTGTGATCATCTCAAATTCTAACTCTTCAGTTAATGATGTAAGCTTCAGTAGCCTGCTCTCAGTACAGATTGTCTAAATGAGTGATTGAAGGCAATTTGATTTTAGTCTCTTTGTTTTTGCCAGTCTTATGGCCTGAACTTTGGAACTTTCTTATCCCTAGGATGCTTTGGCTCAAGGCACTAGAATGGCAGTGATATTTCTGTGTTTTCTGTGATTTTTGGGGGGACAAGAGACTCACAGACTTTCATGCCCAGGCTGGGTTTGAACCGTGATCCTCGGGTCTCAGCTTCCCAAATAAGTAGGATTACAGATGCAAGGCACTGTTGCATGCCTAAAATTTGGGTTTAATACTGGCATAAATATTAAAATAGATTTATTGCTGTAAAAATATAGGTTAAATAAGTTTGAAAATATAGTTTCACTGATCAGATATTTTGGAAAGTAATTTGTTTCACATTAGAAACATCTCTACCAGATTTAAGGAGTTACTTTTGCTGTTTGTCATTTTGTATGTAACTTTGGAAAATAAACTTTATTTCTTGTAATTAGGATAAAAGACTTTGAATGGCCTGATATGCTATCCCACATCTATGATCACTTTTTGTCAGAAGTTAGAGATCTAGAGCATCAAAATGTGAACATAGCCTCGCCAAAAATGTATGCATACCAATCTCAACAAGTAAGTGAAGCATGATGACTCATATCATTAATCTCAGCAACGCAAGAGGTAAGAGTAACAGGGTCCATGCATTGCCTCCATAACAGAGATTGAAAGATAAACTAAAAACACAAAAAGCAAGAGGCATATAAAGATTAGTTATAAAACTAAAAGCATGTAAAATTAAATGAATATTTCAAATGAAATATTTATTCATTTTAATTATGAATTTGATTTTATAACTCCACCATTTAGATGTTCATTAATGTGCCTTTCTCCTCTTGATTCCACAACCACATATGAATATTCAATTCTGGGTGCTTATTTTGTTGGGCTATGAGTTAGCTTTTCTAATAAATTACATCCTTTAAGTTCTACTAAGACTCTATCATATTTTAGTTTTTACACTTATATGCACCAAGTGTACATAATTGTATATTGAATATTTATAGATTAACAATATCTTGCTCATTTGAGAATAAATATGTATTCTTAGTTTTCCTTGGCTTAACATACTTCGCTTAACCCGGTTTTTACCAGGTTTTACCATTTCCTTAAAATGATGCATTGTCATACTTTTTAATGGATGGGTATAATTCCATTGTGTATATGTACCAACTTTTCCTGATTTATTATTTAATTGAGTAAAAATGCCTAAATCTCATTTCTTGTATTTAGTGTGATCGATCCCTCAATGATGTAGCTTTTAAGTTTTTTCTTTTTGTATTTCCATGTGTTTTATGTTGGTTTTGTTTCTATTCTTTATGCCATTTCTGGTATTTGCGTTCAGGGCCTTGCACTCTCCCTTAACATTTTTCTTTTTTTTGAGGGGGGGGTCCGGTCGTGGGGCCTGAACTCTGGGCCTGGGTGCTGTCCTTCAGCTCTTCAGCTCAAGGCTAGCGCTCTACCACTTGAGCCACAACACCACTTCCGGCTTTTTGCTTTTTGCTTATGTGGTGCTGAGGAATCAAACCCAGGGCCTCATGCATGCAAGGCAAGCGCTCTAACACTGAACCACCTTCCCAGCCCTTAACATTTTTCATTCAAAACCTGCAATCTACCACTTGAACCTCAACTCTATTTGAGGTTTTTTGCTGATTAATTGCAGGTGACAGTCTTGTGATCTTTTGTCCAGGCTGGCTTCACAATTCAATTCTGAATAGCTAGGATTATATGTAACTGTCAGCAACACCTGGGATATTCTTTATGTTTTATGCTTTTGTTGTCAACATGCTGATAAACAACTTGGCCTTATTTACCTAATATTATGCATACAATCCTTTCTCTAATACAAAGAACTTTTACTCATTCCCTAGCCTGGTGGTTTACACTTTTACATTATGTCAATATATAAGTGACAGGCTGTGTGCCAGTGGCTCACGCCTATAATCTTAACTACTCACGAGGATGAGATCTGAGTATCACAGTTCAAAGCCAGCCCAGGCTGGAAAGTCCATGAGACTCTTATCTCCAATAAACAACTAGAAAACTGGAAGTGGTGCTGTGGCTCAAGCGGTAGAACGCTAGCTTTAAGCTGAAGAGTTGAGGGACAGCACCCAGTCCCTGAGTTCAAGCCCCATGACATACGAAAACATAAAATAAAAAAATATGAATGACGTAGGTTCAAAATTGTATATGAACCTTATTTAGAGGGAAGGAACATTTGCTTGTATTTAGATGACACTTTTTAATATATATATGTATGCATATGATTTTGTTCTATTTATTTCAAATATATTTATTTATACTATATATCTGGATAATTATTTAATATACTTGTGTATATAATTATTAGTGTATATAGTATCAAATTTATAATGTATTTAAAATATATATGAATTTATACATCATAATAAAATATATAAAATACATACTATGATAAACATATAATAAATGTAAAAAATACAATATATAATATAAATGCAAACTTTAATACATAAATATTTATAGAATTGTCATATATGTAATTATATATACATAATATTACTTAGATGACAGTTCCTAATATATTAATTCTATCTATCTATATTTATTTAATTATTATTTCCTTGCACTTGGTTTTGAACTTGGGGGCCTATCTGTTTTCCTTAACTAAGGTATTACTGCTCAGCTATATGGAAATATTTGAACACTTTCTGTTTAAATTCATACATAGGAATTCATACATTCACAGGGAGATATTTATCATTTCAGAATTTCTTCTAAGTTTCTTCAGGGTTTGTTTTGTTTAGCCTGTAATTCTTGGATAAGTTGTTAATCAATACATCCTCACATTTTTAATGACTGAATAAAGCATATCACCCTGAAATATCACTATATGGAAAAGATTTCTGGTTTAATTTTTTTAAATATTATAACCTGATGATACAAGATGAACACTATATATAAATAATTTTATATTTTACTAATTATTTACCTTCAATAAATGTTCCAATACAAGATGATAAAGTTAGGGTAGTAGTGTTTAAATACTCTTTCCAAAGCATTGAAAAGTAATTTCATATTCATATACACTTCCTCATACTTTGGAATTGTTATTTTTTAATAATGTGAGATAGTTTTAAAATTTATAGCTTTGTTTTTTTTTTTTTTTTTTTTTTTGTCGGTGGTGGGGCCTGAACTCTGGGCCTGGGCCCTGTCTCTCATATGTCCAAGTCTATTCTGTGATTCTGGGCATGACATGAAACAGTGGTGTTTTTCAAACTCAACAAGAATGAATTGAAAAGTTCATTCTAAAGAAATTAGTTTAATCCAATCTCTCCTGCATACATAAATAAAATTATTTTAAATGTATGCTGAAAGAAAATGCTACTGTTTTATTATGTTCCTGGTAAATGTTTTATCCCAAATTTTATATTGGTCATAGATGTCATACTAATTACAAAGAAAAATAAAAATTAGTAGGCAAAGGAAATTAAAATATGGTAGCAGATATTAGATTTCCTAGCCTAGTTTTGGGTTATACTACTAGCAAATATATGTTGAGTGAAGATGTGTGAAGTTGCTGCCTTATACTGCAAATAATTATTCACATTATCAGCTTCGTAAGATATTATAAGGTATAGTTATATTTCTAGACAATTTTTGTGTATATGTGAATATTTGCCTTAAAATGTTACCTTTCCCCCCTTTTTTCCCTTTTTCTTTTTGTTAATCATGGATCTTGAACTCTGGGCTTGGGCGCTGTCCCTGAGCTCTTCATCTCAAGGCTAGTGCTTTACTACTTGAGCCATAGGGACACTTCTGGTTTTCTGGTGGTTAATTGGAGGTTAAGAATCTCATGGATTTCTTACCTGGGTTAGTTTTGAAACACCATCCTCAGATCTCAGCCTCCTGAGTAGCTAGGATTACAGGCATGAGCCACTAGCACCCAATTAAAATGTTACTTATTTTAAATTCTGTGATTTAGTTGAATGAGGAACATTAATGTGTAGAAAGGTAACTTTCAAGTCATCTCTCTAAATAATTTCAGAGTTTCACTTTCATAATCCTTATTGCAGTGGCTAACAACACAAGCTCCCAAAGTAACAGAATGATCCTTCATTTTCTCCTTTCCATCAGGCACAACCTGCCTTCATTTTCTAAAGAAAGGAATTTTATAAAAGTATATTTAATGGCAGAGCTTTTTCGTCTAAAAACAAAGAAATAACAATATAATAAAAAAGTTGAAGGGGATCTGCAACCATGTTAAGTGTGATATAGCATTGGAGACTTTAAGAAATGAATTGATGCAGGTAAAGTAATTCTTTGGGAAAGCTATCTGTTTATTAAATTTATTCATTATAAATTTGATTTTTCTTTCCATGTCAATTAATATGCATATGTATATATGTATGAAAACATGTATGTATATATGTAGATGCATATATACATATGTATGTATATATACATGTATATGTATCAGCAGGATCTGTCCATTGAAATGTATGGTTAGGCAATTTATGGCAAGCTCAGCAGAAGGATGGGCTTCCACAAACTTCCACAAACCTGCAACACTGCTGCACTTACAAATTTAAGTGCTCACCACTCTAAGCAAGACCTGTCTTTTACTAAAGCTTTGAATAAAGTGTGTTATAGTTTCATTTAGGCTTGACACAAAATGTGCCTGCCCCTAGAGATGAATGATGGCATTTATAACTACAATAATATAGTGTAAATCTTTACATTGAACACATAGTTATTATGAGTTGTTCTTTCTTTTCCTTTTCCTATTTTAACTTTAGGAAGTTGATTTGCATTTTGATGTTGTGTTTGCCAGACAGGTACTCCACAAGTTGAGTCACTCCACCAATCTTTTTTGTTTGAGTTACTTTACTCATAGATTTTGCACCCTGACCAATAGAGTTTATACTCCTAGTTACCTATGTCTGCCATGTAGTGGGATCATGATTGCATTCCAATAACCCTAGCTAGTAGGGTGATATAGGCGATACTTTCTTTCCTAGACTGATTCTGATCTGAGATGCTCTCAAATTCTACCCCTTTAGTTATTGGTGTGAGCTCCAGTTCGGCCTGATTCGAAAATGTATCACAGAAATAAATGATTTAAGGCAATTTGAGTTAATCACTGGCATAAATGCTAATATAGGTGATTTGACATTAAAATATAGGGTACGTTTGAAAGTATAATTACCGTAGTCAGATATTTTGCTAAATAATTTTGTTTCACATTAAAAACACCTCTCTACCAGAATTAAGGACTTACTTTTTCTCTCTGTCAACTTGTATGTCATTTGCAAAAGTAAACTTCATGTCTTGCATGTGGGATAAAGGACTTTGAATGTTCTAATGTGCTGGCTCACATCTATAATCAGTGTCAACAATCAGAAATAAATAGATCACAATTTCAACATAGCCTAACCAAAAATTTAGGAAGTCTCCATCTCAACAAACAAGTGGATCATGGTGAAACATGCTATTAATCTCAGCAACACAAGAGGCTAAGTCTCTGACCAGTACCTGTGTCCCTTAGGTAACTAACACAACTGGAGGCAGTCACCTCTCCTGATGTAGAAACTGGGCTGAGATTTAGCCAAGAGGAGGGAGGATTCTGTCATGCCTTCAAAGGACGGACCTCACAGAATGTAGTGAGCCTGTTTGCCTTACTCTTCCAAATGGCTTGAGATGCCATGCTGCTGGGTGTTCCATATTCCATTCCAGTGACCTGTGGTAGAGATGGAAGGAAACATTAAATTAAATTTCAGATTCGCTATGTGAGCTTCCCTTCCCAGCCTGTGAGTTCAACTCAGCCAGTGTTCATTGTTTGAGAGTTGAGAATATGGAGGTGGGGAGGGAGGGAGAATGAGTGAGAGGAGAGAGAAAGAGAAAGAGAGAGGAGGAGAGAAAAGAAAAGAAGAAAGAAAGAAAAGAAGAGGAAGGAAGAAGAAAAGGAAGGAAGGAAGGAAGGAAGAAAAAGAAAGAAAGAAAGAAAGAAAGAAAGAAAGAAAGAAAGAAGGAAGGAAAAAGAATTATTGATAATGAATGGTTTGGATTCAGGAGTCACATGGCAGTGATAGAATCTCTATTTGGTTTTAGGTGTGCCCGCGGCCATTCAGGCCCAGTGCAGACATCTCCCTACTTCTTGGCTATGTTTCTACCATTTATCTGTGTTACCTAGGTATCTGGCACACCTGGAGGCAGCCACATCACTCTCCTGCTACGTCACAAACTGAGCCGCTTCTGGTCACACATCCCATCTGACCAGAGGAGAGTCCTAGGCTTTGAGGTCACATCCAGATCAAGTGTGGCCACACTTTTCCCCAACCTGAACACACCTCTTCAAGTCCCTGGCATAAATAAGACCTGCCATGAGGTTGGGTCATCCATGTTTTGGCCATGTCTCTCCACTATGCATGGCAGAGGCAACAGTTTAGCAAATAAAATACATTACCTGTCTGAATACAGTGTGGTATTCTTTTCATCAGCTACCTAATGAAACCTATCTAATTAATATACCTGACACTTCAGAGTTTCTAGTTATGAATCAATGGATATTTTTGTGACACATGTGACTTCAGTATATACAAAGAATATATGCTCACTCATCATTTAACAGCATAATTCTACCTGGAATCTTTAGTTAATCTTAACCTTTAAAGTCTGTTTTGTCTGCTTTTTTTTTTTTTCTTAAAGTCATAGAAGAGTTGGTGGGACAATCTGAAAGGATCTATGGCTTCATAATTTCTCATCACCCTGAGCGATACAACCTGTGTGCCACCAGCTCAGATGATGGGATTTTGAAATTCTGGAAAGCAGATGCACCTCATCATGTACCATGGCGTCTTGATTACTCAATATTTTTTAAATTAATTTTATTTTTTTTTGTGAACATACTGTACAGAGGGGTTACAATTACATGGGCAGAATAATGCATACATTTCTTATCAAGTATTGCAGCCTCCTCCTTTGTTTAAACTTCACATCCCTTCCCTACCTCCCCCTTACCCCCCACCCAATCCTCCCCCCCTCCACCCCCCGCACCAACGTTGTAAAGCTCGTTTTCGACATGACCTTGTACTTCTCATTGTTGCAACAGGTCCACCTGTATCCTTAAACGACTTGTTTTTCCCCATCTCCTCCATAAGTTATACTGACATCAAATATAGTGAAAGCAGGGGTTATACTGTGGGGGAGGGACATACAAAGCAACAAAGAGATAATCTTATAAATGCGTTAGAAACAAATGCATGAAATATAAAAGCATTAAAATACATATCTAAGGGTTCATTTTCCTAACATCACAATATCTGACCTTGTCCGCTTGACTCATACATATACTAGATATTGCAAATAAGGGAAACCATGGGACCTATGTTTCTTTGGGCCTGGCTTACTTCACTTAATATAATTTTTTCCAAGTTTTTCCATTTCCTAACAAATGGGCAATGTCATTCTTTCTGATGGAGGCATAGAATTCCATTGTGTATATATACCATATTTTCTTGATCCATTCATCTATTGATTACTCAATATTTTTAAATGTAACTGTCACTAAGATGTGTACAGCGAGGTGACCATTTCACAATTCATGTCATGTGTACATTTGTCTTGTAGATAATGCCATCCTTTCCTGAGCTTTCTCCCAGTTTCTGTTTTTTGTTCTTTTTTTGTATTTTTATTTATTTTTATTGTAAGAATACTGTACAGAGGGGCCACAATTACATGGGCAAGATAATGAGTACATTTCTTATCAAGCATTGTAGCCTCCTCCTTTGTTTCCCCTTCCCATCCCTTCACATCCTCCCCCCGTCCCCCCACCCAATCCTCCCCGCCCCCCCAAAAAGTTGTAAAGTTCGTTTTCGACATAACGACTTGTACTTCTCATTGTTGTAACGGGTCCACCTTTATCCTTATTTAAAGGACTTGTTTTTCCCCTACCCCTCCACAAATTATGCCGACATCAAATAAATACAATGAAAGTAGGGGTTATACTGTGGGTAAGGGACATACAAAGCAACAAAGAAATAATCTTATAAATGCATTAGAAACAATCGCATGAAAGAAAAAAGAACTTTTGAATACATACCTTAGGGTTCATTTCCCTAACATCACCTTATCAGACCTTTTCTGTTTTTTGTTCTTGATGATTGTTTTTGTTTATGTCCCTGACCTTCAGCTTGAATTCAGGGCTTGGGTGCTGCCTCTGAGTTTTTGTAATCAAAGGTTAATCTACCTCTTGAGCCCCAGCTCCCTTGATGGCTACTTGGTTGTTAATTAGAGAGAAGAGTCTCACAGATTTTCTCATTCCAGCTGGCTTTGAACTGTAATCATCAGGCTCCTGAGTAGCTAGGATTATAACCCTGAGCCAACAGTGTCCAGCTACTAAAGTGTTGGTTCCATGCTTCATGGTTGTGTTACAATTTTCCTCGACTCTTGCACTAGTACTACATATTGCCTGGTTCAAATCTGAATTGGTGGAACATGCTTGTATTTTGAAGAAGGCAAGAATAGGAAATTATAGGCCATAAGAATATATAAGGTAAATAAAATCATTTGGTACATGGAATACAGACATGTAAGTTTTTTGACAGATGACTGTGTCTTCTCTTTACAGTCATGGCCTTGTGAATGAAGTTATACATATCCATATGGCTGTTGGCAAAAATAAGGTTTCTCATTCTGTTCTAAACACAAAACAAAAACCAACCAAAATATACTACATATGAGTCTAGCAATTTCCTCTAATTAGAGACCAATCTGCCTTAGTTTTTGAAAAAGTGTCCTTTATTCAAGTACTGCTACTTTTTCTAACTACAAATATAATGAAATCTGTAGTAGTCTGTAGAATTGTATACCACAGCTGTCATTTTATTAATTCGCAAGAAATTCAGACATTTAAATGTTTATTTTCTGTCAGTTGTGGGGCTTGAACTCAGTGACTGGGCACTCTCCCTGAGACTCTGTGCTCAATTTAGTAGTCTACCACTTGAGCCAAAGTTGTTTTGAGTTGTTTGAGTTGTTAATTGGAGTTAAGTCTTAAGGGGACTTTTCTTCCTGGGCTGGGTTTGAACTGTGATCCTCAGATCACAGCCTCCTCAGTAGCTTGGATTATAGGCATGAGCCACTGACAACTGGCTTCAAATAGTCATTTTAAAAACGATGAACTACTTAGTGCCTCTGGCTCACATATACAATCCTAGCTATAGGTACGATTACAGGTATGAGAAAAAAACATGAGGTGTGTGTTGTTTATGATGGTTTGTATTGGTATATTTTGATGTTGTTTATTTCTGATGCAATGCTCTTATTTTTATTTTCCCCTAGGTGGGGTTGTTAGGTGCTACCCCGTGTTGAACCTTCTTTGGTAGAGATGAAGCCATGTGGAAGTTCTTGCCTAGAATGGCATGGAATTGAAATTCTCCTGCTCTCAGCCTGCCATGGACCTGGGATGATAGACTTATTCCATCACGCATAGCAAGGGGTTGAGGAGCATTGCAGGTAAAACTACACTGGTCTTGAACTAATGTCCCAAATAGCTAGCTTTATAGGCATATGCCTTCAAAACCTCGTTGTATTCTGTTTCACTGTGAAGTAGTGTTTGTATATACTTAGGGAATACAATGTTAACACACTACATGTTTAGTATACAGAATAATCACACCTATATAATTAGCAAGTTTATCTCCTAAAACATTGAATGCTAATGTACATTGGTAACCTCCTGACTCTGCTAGCTATTTTGAAATATACAATAAACATGAATACATTGATAATATGCACTAGAGGATTGGAAGTTGATAGAGACAATTTTGAGTATGTGTAGTAAATATATATTTACGCATTGCTGTGTGGAAGAACATTATAAAAATTTCACCATGACAATCTCAGATAATAATTTTCCTGCAGTGTAGAATTTTCCATTTCCTCTTTTATCTTCTTTAGATTCTCCTTATAAATATAAATGTTTTCATGTTCCTTTTAATGTTTTGAAATTACTATAAGATGGAATTAAAAAATTCATAGTCTACTGAAATTATCACATTTTGTTTGATTTTGTGATGCTAAATCATTAAGACTAAGGTTTCCTGAAATTATGCTGGCAGACTATATCACTAACTTGTATTCTAATTATATCTTATTATTATATTTTTATGTAAAGTTTTACTGCTGTTTTTTGATATACAGTGTTGTGAAGCTTGACTGAAACTTGAAACCCCACTGCCTCCAGTAACAATGCTTTATCACCAGGTTCTGGAGGCTCAAAATTATAACTATATCTAATAAGGAGGCTGAGACATGAGATTTAGTTCAGACAGCCTGAGCAAGAAATTTTATGAGTCTCTCCTCTCCAGTTCACTACAAAAAGCTTGCAGTGGAGCAGTGGAACTGTGGCACAAGTGGTAGAGCACTAGAGTCAAGGGCAAGATGCTCTGGATTGTCATATAGCCCCTGAGTTCAAGCCCTATAACACACATACTCACAGACACACATTCACACACACACACACGCACAGACACACACACACACACACACACACACACACACACACACACACATACACGCACATGCACAAAATAGGAGGCAATGTTGTATCTTAAATTCTTTTTTTTTTTTTTTTTGGTCCGGTTGTGGGGTCTGAACTCTGGGCCTGGGCGCTGTCCTTCAGCTCTTCAGCTCAAGCTAGCACTCTAGCGCTTGAGCCACAGCGCCACTTCTGGCTTATTTTTTGTTTATGTGCTGCTGAGGAATCGAACCCAGAGCCTCATGCATGCAAGACAAGCACTATACCACTGAGCCACCTTCCTAGCCCCATGTATCTTAAATTCTTATCCAAAGATTGGAAAACAGCTCACTGATTTTTGAAGATTTTTTCCTTGATTATTTTGAAGGAGGTGGATAGATTCATGGGTCACAGACAACCATACTTTAGTGAGGAATACTTTATAACAACTAGCTTATAAAATTTTATCTTCAAATATTACATTCCTTCAACTATGGTATTTTTGAATAATAATCATTGAATTATGAGAAGACAATGCAGCACCTCTTCCCTTCTCCCCTTCCCCTCTGTCATAAAATATGACAAAAGTATCAAAAATAGTCTTTTATCTTACAAGAACCTATAACTATAAAAAGGTCTGGCTATATGTGTAATGTTTGTTTTCAATACTTGTTTGATTTTTCAACCTCTAAATACTTGCCTTTTGTCCAGATAACAGCAAACAGGGCTACAAGAGCAAACAGATTAGGATTCAAAAACCTAACAATGTCCTAGGAAATAGATGTCAAAAATACATGCAAGAAGCACATTGAAGGCTGAGAAGGCCCTGAGAGGCAAAATGAATTGTGCAGGATGAGAGGAATACTGACAAATAAGGCATGGATCTGACCTAGGAGGGGCTTTTGAGGCTGAGACCATGCTGTTACATAGACCTAGTTGAGGATGTTGGGATTTGATAATGTCCACATGGGCATATAGTGATGTGGGAGGGGAGATTTCAACCTCCAGTTTGTCTTTGGAATGGTATTGTGTAAGCAAGCAGCTTAGGTCATTGGGCCCTGAGAGATGACACAACCTCCCTCACAATGGAATAGAATATGGAACCCTGAGAGCCAGGTAACTGTAACTGGCATTCAGCTCAAGCCAGCTCACTTGGCCTGTGGCTCAGGAACAAGAAAGATGTTCTTGTGTTGTTTTCAAAGTTCAAGGGACTCAGGTCTCAGGCATGAGAGGTGTGAGTGCCTCACTCTACGCTGCAGACATTGATCAGTGCCAAACCATGAATCTAGTGTCTCAGGCCTTGTTATAAGAAGAAACCAAGGGAAACACAAGGCAACTCAGGCAAGCTCTAACTATGACAGGAAACCTATTTAATCTCATCCTTGCCCACACTAGATCCTTATTCTTGTGTGCTTTTATATGTGTATACTCAGAAAATATTTACTGTGTACTTTTCAATCCACTCTATTACAATTACTCAATTTGAAGTGTACTCCCATTTCCATTTTTGAAAGATCCATTCTTTTTACTCCCTTAGTGTGACAATGAGTCAGCCCAAACTCTGAATGTGACTTATACTATATGGAGCCTGGATTCAGGCTTGCTGGAAATGCTGGTGATGGACCTGGTCCCTGCCTACCAGAAAGGTGGTCTCTTCTATGTTGGAAACTTCCTCCATCACTATAGACACTAGGGGGCAATGGAGCAGTTGCTGGATATTCTGTTTAAAAAGTGAGTGTTTCTTCTTCAGACCCCAGGGCTGATGAGAAACCCTGGCAGAGTATTGGAGTACCTGGCATCTCTCTGAGACTGTTTTACAGGGGTTTATCACAAGAGCTTGGCTTGAGACAAAGAATTGCACACCCTGGCTAATTTCTTAGGACTGGGCTGCCAGAACATTTCATTTTCCTGAGAAGCTAGTGAGCCTTAGCAGTTTGCTTGCTGAGCAGCTAGTATTAAAGGCATGAGCCAGTGTCACACAATGTCCACCCTCACCCAGGAAATCACTATCTTGGAGGCCTTTGAAGGAATTAGGCAGAAGAAAAGATGCAACTTCAACTTGAATTTGGGGCCTGAATGATGTCCCATTGGTGCTCAGAGGTAGCACTCTACCATTTGAGCCCCAGGTCCAGTTCTGGCTTTTGGCTGGTTAATTGAATATAAGTGTCATTAGAATTTTACTGACTATACTGGGTTCAAACTGTGATCCCGAGATCTCACCCTCGTGTTTAGAGGGTGAGATTAGAGGAATGAACCATTGTGCATTTATTTGGACAGGTGCATATAAGCCTCCTCACAGAATTTCCATGAAATTGTATAGACATATCTCCACTTTATTTTTTTTTTGGTCGGTTGTGGGCCTTGAACTCTGGGCTTGGGTGTTGTCCCTGTGATCTTCAGCTCAAGGCGAGTGTTCTACCGCTTGAGCCACAGTGCCACATCCGGTTTTCTAGTGGTTTACTGGAGATAAGAGTCTCATGAACTTTCCTAACTGGGCTGGTTTTGAACTGCGATCCTCAGATCTCAGCCTCCTGAGTAGCTAGGATTACAGGCATGAGCCACTGGCACCCATCTATAATCCCACTTTTTGTCATGTTTAAATTACCATGTGGGACTTAGCCAATCCCATGTGTGTCCTGTTAGTTCAGAAAAGGAGATGCATAGAGTTAACTTCCTTCTCTCTTCACATTGGTACAGATCCTTCTACTGTAACTGGAAGGAAGATGAACAAGTGAAGAAGTAAGTGGACATTGGCACAGAGAAGGTCCTTGAATACTGGGTATCTTTGAGGTTTCTTAATCAAAGTCAACTTTCTTCTTTGCACACTAGTTGTGATTTTTAGCAGGAGGTTGAAGCTTAGTACTTCAGTGGATAGCACATTACATAGTTGTGGTTGTGGTTGTGGTTTTGTACTGTTATGGTTGACAGGGAAGGTTGTGTGTAGCAAGTCAGATCCAGTGGGGCAACAATTTTCTCTGCCTATCACAGGGAGAATTGTGGAGGACTGTTATTTGAGAAATTTCTAGAAGTGGTGAGGAGCATCCTGCTTGCAAGCAGTCTCTTCCCACTTCCCAACATGCAAGTCCTGCCAATGTGCAAGTCCTCCCAGAAAGGGTCTATGGTAGAAGGCTCAGGGTGGGGAGGGCAGACTCTCATTTTCCTTGTTACCAATCTGCCCACAGCTTCGTTTGTTCCATCTTCACTATGTGGATGGACTTCTACCCTGATGATTTCTATTAGCACAAGAATCTTGACACCCTGAAAGAACTTACACAGTATGTCAAGCTTAACATGCCCTCTTCAGACCTGCTTTTCTGCTTACATATTCTTCTGGACCAGCTTGAGGAATGCATGCCTCACAAGTCCTTGTTTAAATGCCTCAGAGATTGTGAATAGGGATGGAATCTGGGACACTAGGTATGGATCTGATTGGCCAAGAGCCCTTAATACTACCTAACTTGGCAAAATGTTCTTTTATGGTTATTCTCTGCCAGGTAATGTCTGTTCTCTTTTTTAAAGAACTTGGATATAGCCACTCATTAGAAACACCCTACCTTCTCATCAGTGTTCAGTGCAAACTCAAATTCTACAGCTTTCCCCATTAGATCCTCATAGAAGTTTAGTCACCTTAACTTCTAGAGTCTATTTTAAGACTCCTGTACCTATTTCTATTCTCAGGTTTGTGTCACCTTAGAGAAGTTCCTGCTGAACTCTACACAAAGAATCTATCAGTGATGTCACCTATGGTGACTGGTGGAGATCGGAAGCCATCACTGGACTCCAGAAAGCATGTGAATATAGAGGGTTTTTTTTTCAATTTGTAGAAAGGCCCAGGCAGGTTTTGATTCCTGTGGACATCTCATGGTTCTGATGCAGGTGTACCTACACATTCCACCAAAGAAGAATACAATCCAGAATATCTCCTATTGATGTTCACAATGCACCTAGATCACCTCCAAACCAGTCAAAAAAACACTGGTCTTGGTGTGCAGGATTAATGTGTGCTAATGGAAAATGACCCCAGTCTATGTTCAGGAAAACCAATAAGTGAGGTCCGAAATCTGGATTCGATTGAGCAAAGGGAATATGTCCTCACAGAATATCCAGACCAATCTGTCCTGCTTCAGGGGATCCAATTTCCAATTGAGAAATTAGAATCTGTCCCTCCCTAGACTCAGGAAGAAAATCCTGTCTTTAATGAGGAAGTAGATCCCTTTGAGGAATCTGAGGCATAATTTCTGCCTGAAGGCAACTTAGAAACCAATCTAGATTTAAAGATTCCTTCCCACCTTCCTGGGAAAAATCTTTATTTTTCTTTTTGTCCTTACTGTTGTAAAATGTCCATTCTATTTATTTTTCTAACTTTATTAAAATGTCAATATTTATGTTACGTTATATGGTTCATGAATCCTAAATAGGTTTTGTTTCAACCTACAAACTAAAGCATCATGCACATGTGTTCTGTGAGTGGAAAAATACAGAGTGACAGGGGGCTGAACAAGAGTGCCTACTGGATATAAAGGAAACTGGGAGTGGCAAAAAAGCCAGGCCATGCTTGCATGGGGTGATAAGGTGGCTACAAAAACTCTAGGACATAGCAGATCAGATGTCCAAGAAAGCCGTTCTGTCAATTGAGACAAATGCTACAATACTTATATTGGTATGTGGGACTCTCTTCCAACAGTGAGTTCAAGTTTGTATACACATTCATTGTGCTTTGGGAAATATCAAAGAAAAATTTGGCTCCAATAATATAAAAAAATCTAGGGCTGAAAATATTTATCAAATTACATAGGAAATACACACACACACACACACACACACACACACACACACACATACATACAGGAAAGTAAAAGCCATCATTAATAGAAGAAAGAAGACTTACATAGATGGACAAAGACAAAATCAGGAAGGAAAAAAAATCCACAATTAAATCTGTTATATGTAAATATGTGTTATATTCTTTAAATTATATATAGTATATTATATGATATATAACATTGAATATGATTTTATATACTAGAAGGGCATTTAACATTTTCAGTTTAGAGTATTTTTTTCACAAAAGTGACAAACATTATTGGGGAAAGTGGTAATATAATTGATTATAATTATATGGCTATGTATTTGTATATTTCTATAGATATGACACTGATTATAAATAGATGGATGAATATATACATATATTTGTATATCTCTCTATGAAGTGAATATAATGAAACTACATTATGTATAAAAAAGCATCTATGAATTGAGTATATGAGACTCAGGCCTGTAATCCTAGTGATGTGGGAAGCTTGGTTCTGAGTTTTAGAGGGCCTGGGCCCTCTGGTGTAGCAAAGAGACATATATGCAGTGGGATCCCACTCCCTGACCCCAGAGGAAAGTCATTACAAATCAAGTCAAGCCTCTTATGAAAGTCTACTCAGTTCCTGAACCAAGATGGCCATCTGTAGAACATCAGATGGAAAGTTGGCATTCCCTCCAAAAGTGTTTCTGACCATGTTGAATTAAACCTTATTTCCCTTCCCAAGTTGCAAACACATAGAAATATGCCAAGGGCTCAAGAGAAATGGACAAAGACTTAAATACACATAAAATTATATACTCTTTCAGAAATTCAATGACAAATCATCAAAGGCATTCTTGAAATTTTCTTTTTTTTTTTTTTCTAAACGAAATGGAGTGCATCAGGGAGTGGGTGATAGTTTGGTTGCTGAGTTGTGGAATGCACTCTTGGGCATAGGAGACACTGGCCTTGGAGAACTTGTGGGGATGAGTGTCCTCACACAGATTCACAAAACAATGGCCATAACTTCTATGATTTTACAGCCATCTTTCCATAGCAGCAAATAGGTGTCAGGCACTGATCTCGCCCAGGCACAAAGTTTGAGAAGGAATGACTGCTAGCCACAGACTTCAACTCGAAGTGCTGTCCTGAATGGAAGCTAGGATAAATTGAGCTGGATAAGGCTCCTGAGCCTTAGGCACTATTTCAGGTGTTGGAGAAACAGAAGTAAATGTGGCTCTCTTTTCACCAATTTCATGCTGAAAAGAATATCAGAAATCATAATGATAATTTCTATAAATAGGAGACATGACATTGGTGGTTTTTTGGCAACAACTTCACACTGGGATGCGAGGAGACATCCCTGAGGAGGAGATAGTTAACCTGAGAGCCATCATCCATGCCATCATCCATGCAATTATCTAGAAACAGGTACTCCAGGCAGAAAGAACAGCAAGTACATCCCCCATTGATGGGAATGGACGTGACTTGCTTCAGAAAAGGAAAACAGCACTGACTGCTTGTGAAGTAAGAATGGAAAGTCACAATGAAGAAAAAAGATCAGAAATGAAGATAGGAATAAATTAGATAGGTATTAGATGCTGTGGGTTACAAGAAGAAAAATTCTGATGTTATTGTAAATCTGACATGACCCACTGGAACCAAAGTGCTCAAATTGTAGCTAGACACATGTGATTCACCTAGAGAATACTTTTAAAATGTGATTCTAGCCAGGCTCTGGTGGCTCACAACTGGAATGCCAGTTACTCAGGAGGCTGATACCTGATGATCAATTTTGAAACAAGCCCAAAGAGGAAATTTGGAAAGACTGATCTCCAATTAACCACCAAAAATACAGATGTGAAGCTGTGGTTCAACTGGTAGAGCACTGGCCTTGACAAAAAACTAAGGCACAGCACCCAGGCCCTAGATTCAAATCCCTGGACTCTATAAAACAAAGAAGCCAACAAATAAAATTTGGTGCTCAGTCTATCAACACTTAGCATTTTAGTTCAATATATTTGGTATGAGGCTTGGAAATTATATCCTTAGCAAATGCTCTCCCCTGATATCCTGTTTGATTACCAGCTTTCAAAGTCCTGGCATCACCAATGTCTCCTCCCAGTTAGCATAGCAGTCTACCACTGGAAATTTGAAGATATATTTTTATTAATCAGAATTCGGATTATCTATCCACACACATCAAATGAGCAGTAGACACATTCCACTATTCTGAATGTTTTTAATCCCCCTTTGAGTTAAAACTATAAAATAGTTATCAAATTAATTAAACAGTCATTCTTCCACAAAATCTTGTAACATAAATGCTGTGATTTTTTTTTGTTTCTTTGTATGTTCCTCCCCCACGTTAGAAATCCTGTTTTCACTGTATTTGATGTTGGTGCCCTGCATCTTGAATATACATGACTCTAGCTTTGGGAGGGGAAGGGAAATAACCAAATGCTTAAATAGGGATACAGGTTGGCCCATTGTAACAATGAGATGTACAAGACACTATGTTGAGGGCTGGGAAAGTGGCTCAGTAGTAGAGCGCTTGCATTGCATGCCTGAGGCCCTGGGTATAATTCCTCAGCACCACATAAGCAATAGGAAAAAAGCTGGAAGTGGCACTGTGGCTCAAGTGGTAGAGCACTAGCCTTGAGCTGAAGAGCTGAGGGATAGCGCCCAGGCCCAGAGTGCAGGCCCTACGACTGGACCCCCTCCTCCCCTCACCCAAAAAAGACACTATGCTGAAAAAACAAACTTTACTATGTATGCAGGGAGGGAGATTGGGGGAAGGGGAAGTGTAGTTCTCGAGGTGGGAGAGAAGGGATGATAGGGGAAAAACAAAGGAGGTGGCTACAATGCTTGCTAGGAAATACACTCATTACTTTGCTCATGTAACTGTAACCTCTCTGTACAGTATTTTTACAATAAAACGCACTAACAAAGCAAAGACTATATACAAGTTTGCACATGATACCTTTTAACTATAATACTCTCCAGAAGTAGTTTTACAGAAACATCCTGATTGCTTTGCCAAAATAAAAGGTAAGAAATTTAAATAAGCTACCTAACATCTCAGAAGGAAAATGCTATTGGCTTTACATCAAATTCATTTGTCTAGTACTGAGGAAATGAATTTCAGAAATGGCAGAGGCAAAGGGTATTATATAAATCACCGTATCATGAGGTACAACCAGTATGTCTAGATCAACCTTCCAGGGAAAATAAGCAATGAATGAAAAGCAACTAATGCTTCTAAAATGAGCCAGTTGTTGATGGTTCATGCTTATTATCCCAGCTAATTATAAGTTTAAGATGATGGATCCTTATTGAAAGTCTAGCCAGGAAGAAACTCTTCCTCTTTGCAACCAGCAGACAAGAAGCATCAGTTCTTTGCCTGAAGCCCAACTGGACGGCCTCTACTCACAGACATCCAGACACACAAGACCACCCCCATCTGAAATATTATCAAATGCATTCAAATAATATCTCCTGTTTGGGAGATAATATTTGAGAGATGTATCATAAACATTTCACTGAGTTCCAGTTAAAAAAGGCAGAATAAAAGGGGAAATATGTACTCACTGACTGAAAGGTAAGTTACCGACCAGAATGATGTTAATGGGGATAGAAGCCCATGTGGTAATTTATCCACTCAACGAGCTTTCCTCACATCTTGTCAGATAGCCTGAACAGTGAGATTTTTGAATGAAAGAAATATGTGTGAGCATGTAGCTTGTAAAAGTAATAATGGAAAGCTAGGCACTGGAAGCTCAGGCCTGTAAAACTAGCTCCTCAGAATCCTGAGATATGAGGATGTGAGTACAAAGTCAACTTGAGAAAAAAAGACACCTTCAATTAACCAGTAAAAGGCAGAAAGCTGAGCTGTGCTTCAAATGGCAGACTGCTAGCATTGCATACAAAGCTAAGGGACAGCATACAGGCCCTGAATTCAAACCCCAGTACCAGCTCTTATACACAAAATGTAACCATGACAACACCACAGGATATGCATGTGTTAGCAAGGGATGTAGATGAATGGGATGATAATAGCATTTACCTCACTTTTAGTCTCAAGCATTCTGTACTGTGTAGTCCAAGCAGTGAAAAGCCCTAGGGGGAATCTTTCCTCAAAATCACCAGATTCATCCTCATTTCCCTCTGCACATTTATCACACACACACACACACACACACACACACACACACACACACAAAGGTCAATTTTTGGATCTAATTTTGAAATACATAACCATACACATATGCTTCAGAATGTTTTGCCCTTAAGTTTCATAGGGAGCACAAAGTATTCAGGGTCTGGCTAATTCTTCTAATCTTAGCTGTTCAGGAGAGTGGAATATGATAACAGTTTGATGCCAACACAAGCTAATAAATCCTCAAGACTCTTTTTTTATTGTGAAAATAACATACAGAGGGGTTACAATTACATGGGCAAGATAATGAGTACCTTTCTTATCAAGCATTGTTGCCTCCTCATTTGTTTCCCCTTACCATCCCTTCCAACTCTCCCCCTCCCGACCCCTTTCGCCCCCCACGCCAAAGTTGTAAAGTTTGTTTTTCGACATAACGACTTGTATATCTCATTGTTGCAATGGGTCCACCTGTATCCCTACTTAAATCAGCTGTTTATTCCCTTCCCCTTCACAAATTATACCACCATCAAATACAGTGAAAGCAGGGGTTATGCCCTAAAGGAGGGACATACAAAACAACAAAGAAATCATCTTATAAATATGTTTGAAAAAATTGCATGAAAGCAAAAACATTTGAATACTTATCTTGGGCTTCATTTCACCTAACATCAACTTACCTGAACTTTTCTGCTTGACTCAGACATACACTGGTTATTGCAAATAGAAACCATGGGAACTATGTTTATTTGGGCCTGGCTTACTTCACTTAATATAATTTTTTCCAAGTCTTTCCATTACCTAACAAATGGGGCAATGTCATTCTTTCTCATGGAGGCATAGAATTCCATTGTGTATATATACCACATTTTCTTGACCCATTCATCTACTGAGGGGCCTCTGGGTTGGTTCCATATCTTAGCTATGGTAAATAATGCTGCAATAAACATAGTTGTGCTGGTAGCTTTAATATGGTCTTGTTTGTAATTATTTGGGTAAATGCCCCAAAGTGTGATTGCTAGGACATAGGGGAGCTCTATGTGGAGACTTTTGAGGAACCTCCATACTGCTTTCCAAAGTGGGTGAACAAGTTTACACTCCAACCAACAATGAAGTAAGGTTCCCTTCTTTCCACATCCCCTGCAGCATCTGCTGTTATTCGAGTTCTTGATTATAGCCATTCTAACTGGGGTGAGTTGATTATAGCCATTCTAACTGGGGTAAGGTGGTATTCCAATGTTGTGTTGATTTACATTTCTTTCATGGCTAGAGAGGTTGAGAATTTCTTCATATGTCTATTGGCCATCTTCCCTTCCTCTTCATAGAAGTTTCTCTTTAAGACTTTAGCCCACTTATTTATTGAGCTGTTGTTTCTTTGAGAATTTGTTGTTGGGGGATTTAATCTTTTTGGGGTGGTCCCATTGTGGGGCCTGAACTCTGGGCCTGGGCGCTGTCCATCAGCTCTTCAGCTCAAGGCTAGCACTCTACCACTTGAGCCACAGCACCACTTCTGGCTTTTTTTCTGCTTATGTGGTGCTGAGGAATCGAATCCAGGGCTTCATGCATGCAAGGCAAGCGCTCTACCACTGAGCTACCTTTCCAGCCCCCGGGATTTCATTTTTTGTGTTCCAGGTATATTTTAGATATGAGACCCTTGTCCTTTGTATGGCTAGTGAAGATCTTCTCCCAATCCGTGGGCTTTATATTGATCTTGCTACCTATGTCCTTTGCCATGCAGAAGCTCTGCAATTTCATGAAATCCCATTTGTCCAACCTTTCTTTGATTTGTTGTGTTTCTAGTTCTCTATTGAGAAAATTTCATCCTGTGCCAAGGAGACCTAGGGTTTCTCCTCTTCCATCCTGTAATGTTTACAGAGTGTCTGTTTGACTCCAAGGTCTTTGATCCATTTGGAGTTGATGCTGGTGCAGAGTGATTTATAAGGATCTAGCTTTAGTTTTCTAAAAGTAGTTAACCATTTTTGCAAGAACCATTTACTGAAGAGGATGTCTTTGTTCCATTCTATTTTTTTTTTTTTAGCTCCCTTATGGAAGATTAGATGGCTATAGTTCTATAGGTTCATTTCTGGGTTTTCAATTCTATTCCATTGGTCCTGAGGTCTGTTCTTGTGCCATTAACAAGCTGTTTTGATTACTATGACTTTGAAGTAGAGTTTGGAATTTGGTATTGATATTCCTCCAGCACTGTTCTTTCTGTTGAGCATCGTTTTCCTACTCGGGGTCTTTTATTGTTCCATATGAATTTTTGGATTGTCTCTTCTATTTCCTTGAAGAACGAGGTTGGAATATTGGTAGGTATCGCACTCAATTTGTAGATAGCCCTGGGAAGTATTGACATTTTCACGATGTTGATCTTTCCAATCCAGGAGCATGGGAGGTTTTGCCACTTTCTAAGTTCTGTTTTGATTTCCTTTTTCAGAATTTTAAAGTTTTCATCATAGAGGTCCTTCACTTCTTTGGTTAAGTTAATTCCTAGGTATTTTATTTTTTGTGGGGCTATTACGAATTGAGTTGCTTTCCTAATCTCAGCCACATTTTTCATTGTTGGCATACAGATAAGCCATTAATTTTAAGGGTTAATTTTGTACCCTGCTACTTTGGCAAAGTTTTGAATCACCTTAAGTAATTTGAGAGAGGAGACCATGGTATTCTTTAAATAGAAGATCATGTCATCTGCCAAGAGGGAGATTTTAATTTTTTCTTTCCCTTTATGTTTGCATCTTGTCTTATTGCTGTAGCTAGGCATTCTAAAACTAGATTGAAAAGCAGTTGAGAGAGTGGACATCCTTGTTTCATTCCTGATTTTAGTGGAAATGGCTTTAGTTTTTCACCATTAACTATAATGCTGGCTGTAGGTTTGCCATATATAGCCTTTATTGTATTAAGGAATACTCCATGGATTCATAATTTTTCCAGAACCTTCATCATAAAAGGGTGCTTGATCATGTCAAATACTTTTTCTGCATCTATTGAGATAACCATGTCGTTCTTATCCTTGCTCTTGTTGATGTGATGAATTATAAAAATTGATTTGCATATATTGAACCAGCTTTGCATCCTTGAAATGAATCCTGTTTGATCGTGGTGTATGATTTTTTTGGATGAATTGTTGAAGTCAATTGGACAAAATTATATTGAGAAATTTTGCATCAATATTTATCAAAGAAATGGGTCTATAGTTCTCTTTTTTTGATGAGTCCCTGCCTGGTTTGGGGATGAGGGTCATTATGGTTTCATAGAATGAGTTCGGTAGTAAACTTTCTCTTTTAATTTCATTGAAGAGTTGAAAGAGTATTGGTGTGAGCTCTGCTTTGAAGGCCTTGTAGAATTCTGCTGTAAATCTATCTGGTCCTGGGCTTTTTTGGATGGGACGTCTCTTATTGCTGTTTCTATTTCATTGATTGATATGGGCCTGTTAAGATGGTTTAACTCATCTTGGTTTGGTTTCATCATGTCGATTTATGCTAGGAAAAGGTCCATGTCTGCCAAGTTCTCAAAATTATTAACATAAAGTTTTGAGACGTATTCTTTTATAATGTTCTGAATCTTGGTTGTTTCTGTGGTGATGTTTCCATTCTCATCTCTGAGTTTATTTATTTGGGTGTGTTCTCTTCTTTTTCTGTTAAGATTTGCTAAGGGTCTGTCAATTTTGTTAATTTTTTCGAAGAACCAACTCTTTGTTTTCTTGACTCTTTTTATGGTTTTTGGGATTCTAATTCATTTAATTCTGATTTAGTTTTAATTATTTCTTTCCATCTACTGGATTGGTGTTTATCTTGCTGCTCTTTTTCAAGGAGGCTCAGATATCTCATTAAATTGTTGATGTCAGATCTCTCTAATTTGTTGATGTAAGACCTGAGAACTATAAACTTGCCTCTGAGTACTGCTTTTACTGTGTCCCAGAGGACCTGGTAATTTGTGTGTTCATTTTTGTTGAATATCATGAACATTTGACTTTCCTTTCTAATGTCTTCCATGACCCACTAGTGATTCAGCAGTGTGCTGTTCAGCCTCCATGTGTACAGGACTTTTGTTGGTGACTTTTTGTGTTGAGTTTTAATTTTATTCCATTGTGGTCTGCGAGAATGCAACATATGGCTTCGATGTTTCTGAATTTGGACAGGTTTACTTTGTGAACTGAAATGTGGCCTATTTTGAAAATGTTCCATGTGCTGCTGAGAAAAACGTGTATTGTGATCCTGCTGGGTGAAATATTTGGTAGATGTCTTTTAAATCTAGTTGATCTGTGAGGTTGCTTAGGTCTGTGGTTTCTCTATTGAGTTTTTGACAAGTTGATCTATCTAGTGGAGATAGTGGTGTATTAAAGTCCCCAAAAATTAATGTCTTTGGATCTACGTGGGATTTGAGGGAAAGTACTGTTTCTTGGAAAAATTTGGGTGCTCTGTTGTTTGGCAAATAGATATTTAGAATTGTAATATCCACCTGTAGGAGAGATCCCTTAATTAGTATGTAGTGACCTTTTCATCTCTTGTCACTAATTTTAATTTGAAGTCTAATTTATCTGATATTAGGATTGCAACTCCTGCCTGTTTATGGGGGCCGTTTGCTTGGTAGATTTTGTTCCAGCTTTCACTTTCAATATGCATTTGTTCTTATGGGTAAGTTTTGACTCCTGAAAGCAGCAGATAGAAGGATCTTGCTTTTTCATCCAACTAGGCAGTCCATGTCACTTAATTGGAGAGTTAAGTCCGTTAATGTTGAGAGATAGGACAGAGAGGTATTGGTGGGTTCCTGGCATTTTATCCACCTTCTTGGGGGCTTTGGCAACTGGGTTCTTCCTATGGTTCTTGGAGTCTCACTTTGGGTGTAGTTTCTTGGCCTTTATTGTGGTCTTGTTGGTTTTTTATGTATAAAACATCTTTAAGAATCTTTTCTAGGGCTGGTTTGGTGGAGATATATTGTTTCAATTTTTCTTTGCTATGGAAGGTTTTTATTTGACCTTCGGTTATGATGGAGAGTTTACCTGGATACAGTATTCTTGGTTGATAGTTGTTTGTCTTTAGGGCATGGCAGACATCATTCCAGGCTCTTTTTGCTTTGATTGTTGTAATTGTAACCCTTCTGTATGGTATTTTCACAATAAAAAAGAGAAATGTACTCATTACATTTTATTTGTATTCTGTGACAAGTGATCTGATTTTTCCCTGTAACTGCTTCCAGCACATGCTGCCCTAGGTCCAATTGAACATTTCTCCACTCTGTCCCAATGATGTTGAATAGATATATCTGTTGAACTAGATTGTTTCTGCAGACTTTTGACTGTGCAACTACACACTTTGGTTGATGCTTGCCTTAAGATAGTGTTCTAGCACAAAACTGTTGTTACTTTCATCCAAAATAGGCAGAGTAAGCCAGAAAAAACACAAGAAAAATGGCAAATCTGGATATCTCAACTCCCACTTATGATAATCAGGGGACAGAACAGATAATGAATAATTCAGAATAGAGCACCCAAAAAGCTCTACAAAAACTACTGGTAAACATGGTAAAAGAAAAGATTGAAAACCTGCAAAGAACTCAGTGTGAGTGTGATTGGGAGAGAGAGGAGACAAACCAAAGGTCAATACAGGAAGCTCGTGAGAGTGAGGAAGCTACACAAAGATTGATAGAGGAATTGCTTGAGCAGCTTGAGAACACTCAAAGAGAAATAAAGGAATGGCATGAACAGGCTGAGATCAGGCAAAGAGATAGACAGAAATTACGTGAGCTGGTTGAGAACAAAGAGAAAGTCAGGAATGGTGTGAGCAGGCTAAGAACACTCAAAGAGAACTAAAGGAAGCTAATCAAAGAGTAATACAGGATTTGAGAGAACAGGATGAGAATACACAAAGATCACTAAAGGCATTCATGGAATTCATAAACAGAGAACTGAAAAAGTCAGGGAGAACACAAAGAGAATACTGAATGGAACCCAACAGAAGGAATGGGTGTCCAAGGAAACCATAACAAATCAACCAAGTGATTTGTGAATAAACACTGAACACCAAGGTAAGGAAGTAGAGAAGTTCATACAAGAACTAAAACAAAGAATTTGAAGCCATCAAAGGCAGCCCATTATAAGGAAAAGAAATAAAAAACAAATAGAAAGTCTTGATAGTAAGTTAGACCATGCTGAAGATCAAATCTCGGGGACTGAAGACAGCCTAGATATTATAGAGAAAGAACATACAACCATCCAAGAAAAATCCAAGAAATATGATAGATCTATACAACATTTGGAAGGCACCATCAGAGGGCCTAATCTGAGGATAATGGGTATAGAGGAGCACCTAGAGACAGAAGTTAATGGTCTAGGAAATTTGTTTAACAGGATGCTAGAAGACAACTTCCCAAACATGCAAAAAGATAGGTCTATTCAGATACAAGAAGCTTTTAGAACTCCACACAGACCAGACCAGAACAGGACATTCCACCACCATATTTTAATCCATACAGGATCAGTTCAGACCAAGGAAAGATCTTTAAAGCTGTCAAGGAGAAAAGATAAATCACCTATAAAGGGAAACCAATTAGAATCACCTCAGATTTCTCAGCAGAGATAATTAAAGCAAGAAAAGCCTGGAATGATGTATGCCATGCCCTAAAGACTATCAACCAAGATTACTGTACCCAGCTAACCTCTCCTTCATAACTGAAGGTCAAATAAAAAACTTCCATTGCAAAGGAAAATTGAAACAATATATCTCCACCAAACCAGGCCGACAAAAGACTCTTAAAGATGTCTTACACATAGAAAACCAGCAAGACCACAATAAACGCCAAAAAACTACACCCAAACTGAGAATCCAAGAACCATAGGAAGAACCCAGTTGCCGCAGCCCCCAAGAAGGTGGATAAAATGGCAGGAACTTGCAAACACCGCCAGGTTCTATCTCTCAACATTAACGGACTTAACTCTCCAATTAAGTGATATAGACTGTCCAGTTGGATTAAAAAGCAAGATCCTTCTATCTGCTGCCTTCAGGAGTCACACCTTGCCCATAAAAACAAACACATTTTCAATGTGAAAGGCTGGAACAAAATCTATCAAGCAAAAGGATCCCCATAAACAGGCAGGAGTTGCAATCCTAATATCAGATAAAATAGCCTTCAAATTAAAATTAGTGAGAAGACATGAAGAAGGTCGCTACATATGGATTAAAGGATGTCTTCTTCAGGAGGATATTACAATTCTAAATATCTATTCGCCAAACAACAGAGCACTCAAATTTATCCAAGAAACTACTTTCCCTCAAATCTCACATAGATTCAACGACATTAATTGTTGGGGACTTTAACACACTACTTACCCCACTAGATAGATCTACTCGACAAAATCTCAACAGAGAAATCGCAGATCTAAACTACTACATAGATCAACTAGATTTAACAGACATCTACTGAATATTTTACCCAGCAGTGTCAGAATACACATTTTTCTCAGCAGCACATGGAACATTTTCCAAAATAGTCCACATTTTAGGTCACAAAGCAAACTTGTCCAAATTCAGAAACATTGAGGTTATACCTTGTATTCTCTCAGACCACAAGGGAATAAAATTAGAACTCAACACCAAAAGCCACTAAAGAAAGTCCTGTAACACATGGAGGCTGAACAACACACTGCTGAATGACCAATGGGTCATGGAAGAGATTAGAAAGGAAATTCAAATGTTCATGATATTCAACAAAAATGTGTGAAGACTCAGGGTCTATGTTGAGGGGGCAGAATGATGCAGGCACCAGCCTCAGGATTATCTGAGGACTATGTTTGGGATTAGGAAAGCTCTTGGAAAGCCAGGCTAGAGAGGGAAAATGTTCTCTCTCCCTATCTCAAAACACATGTCACAGTCTCCTGGGAGCTGAGGAAGTAGGTCTTCTGCTTGCTTAAGCATAGATGAACAGCTGGTCAAGCATTTTTCCTGAGATTGGAGATGTGGTTTGAGCTTGCTCTAAAATAGTTTAGATAATAATATACCAAGACATTGTCTCATAGGTTAAGTAAAAATGTGTCTGTTGAAATTTTTTGTGTGAAGGTTTTCTGACCAAATCTTGTCAAAGATTATGCTTGCTTGTCTTTAAAGACCCACTAACAATAAAGCACAGTATGCAGTGGCAATTGCTGTTTGCACGCTGCATCCCCTGTGTCCTGATGATTTTGTGACCCTTACCCAGGGAACCCAATGCACTAGACATTGACAATTGGCACCCGAACGAGATCCTGCATTTTTTAATTCAGGAAGGGTATTTAGGTAAGTACTTTTAATTACAGGGTGATGGGACAAGTTAGGTCTACTCCATACTTACATATGCTTAAACATTTACTTGCTGCTTACAGTGTAAATATTTCTTCTTCTGACATAGAAATGTGTATTAGTGTAGTTAGGGAATGGAATCCTTGGTTCCCCCATGAAGGAATATTAGATATTGATAATTGGAAATGAGTAAAGTATAATGTAGAAAGGGCTGATCGAGAAGGGGAAAAGATTCCTATTAGATTTTTGTACATTTGGGCTATTTTACATACCCTTTTTAAAGCCTTGAATGAGGAAAGATTAATAGCGGACTTAAAGAAAGAGGCCACTCCTTCTATTGTATATTTACACTTGGACTCTGAGGTTAAGGACGCGATAGATAAGGATGCATTGTAATTAACAGAGAAAAAACAAGAGGTAAAAATGCTGAAAAGGAACAAACTGAAAGTGTAAATAAAATGTCTGAGCCAATGGAATTGATTTTATCAAAATTACAACATATGGAGTTGGAAATTAACAGAGTGAAAGGAGAACCTGAGAAAGTGAAAGTAAAGCAGCCTTCGGCTCCTCCGCTGGCTGATGCAATCTTTTTTTTTTTAATTTTATTTTATTTGTGAACATACTGTACAGAGGGGTTACAATTACATGGGCAAGATAATGCATACATTTCTTACCAAGCATTGCAGCCTCCTCCTTTGTTTACCCTTCACCTCCCTTCCCAGCCTCCCCCCTCCCCCCCCACCCAATCCTTCCCCCCCTGCTCCCCCCCACCGAGATTGTAAAGCTCCTTTTTGACATGAAAATTTGTACTTCTCATTGTTGCAACAGGTCCACCTGAATCCTTAAATGACTTGTTTTTCCCCATCTCCTCCATAAGTTATACTGACATCAAATATATTGAAAGTGGGGGTTATACTGTGGGGGAGGGACATACAAAGCAACAAAGAAATAAAGTTATAAATGCGTTAGAAACACATACATGAAAGAAAAAATAACATTAAAATAGCTATCTAAGGATTCATTTTCCTAACATCACATTATCTGACTTTTTCCACTTGACTCATACATATACTAGATATTGCAAATAAGGGAAACTATAGGACCTGTGTTTCTTTGTGCCTGGCTTACTTCACTTAATATAATTTTTTCCAAGTTTTTCCATTTCCTAACAAATGACAGAGTCACTCCCTCACAAAACAGAGGGCTCAGACAGTGAGTTTGATGATGAAATGCCTATTTTTTTCTTATCCTCTAATTCAACCACCCCTTCTGAATGGTATAGCTCAACCAACCAGATATGAAGGTGTTGCTGTTGATGATATTGGTAAACTTAAGAAGGCAGTGACGTTGTATGGTCCTCAGTCTCATTATCTTAAGCAATTGCTTAAAGGGCTTGCTGGACATTACAATAATTTTGCTCCTGAGGATTGGAAGATGCTTTGTAGAGCCTTGCTTAAGGAACCTGAATACCTACAATGGCAAATGTGGCTTACTGAGTTATGTACAGAAAGGGCCAGACAAAATGCACAGAGCAGTAACCCTCGCCTGCAGGTCATAACCTTTCCCAAGTTGAGTGGAACAGAACTATATACAGATGCTCATATGGAAGTGAACTCTCCTGAAGAGATCCATGAGCAGTAAAGAGACATAGGTATTGAGGCATGGGAAAGGATTCGACCAGTAGGAGAGCATTATGGTTCTTGGACTAAAGTAATTCAAAAACCTAATGAACCCTATGTTGAATTTTTATAGTGATTGAAATTGACCTTGGAACGTACTGTTGTGGGAGACTCTGCATGGCAACAACTGCTGCGCATGTTGGTTTATGAGAATGCTAATGAGGACTGTAGACGGGCCCTATTGCCTATTAAAGAATCTGGGGATGTGAATACATATTTAAGGGCCTGCAAAGACATTACATCTAACTCCAGGCGTATGCAGGTGTTTGCTGAAACTATGGACACTACCTAGCATACTTTGCAAACAAAACCCTCTAATCCAAAGTGTTTTGGATGTGGTCAAATGGGACATATAAAGAAAAATTGTAAAAAGGCTACTGATGTTAACAAAAGAGGACCGGGAATTTGTTGTAAATGTAAAAAGGGGAAGCACTGGGCAAGGGAGTGTAGATCAAAAATAGACAATAAAGGAATTCCTATAAAAGATGCTTACTCTATGCAGGGAAACTCTCCATCGGGCCAGCCCCGGGCCTAAGATTAATAACCGAGGGCAGTCAATCATCTTTTCCCTTGTCCCTGCCACAGCCCACAGCACTGCAGTGGACATACCAGCCTTAAAAGATTTTATTTTGAGCGGAGGGGGGGGAAGGATTGGGACTGGGGGGGGAAGGGGGAGGCTGGGAAGGGATGTGAAGGGTAAACAAAGGAGGAGGCTGCAATGCTTGGTAAGAAATGTACGCATTATCCTGCCCATGTAATTGTAACCCCTCTGTACAGTATGTTCACAAATAAAATAAAATAAATTAAAAAAAAAAGATTTTATTTTGAAAGGTGGTGATAAGCCACAAAAAATTCCTACCGGAATTTATGGGCTTTTACCTGAAGGAACATTTGGCCTATTGACTGGTAGATCTAGTCTTAATGCAAAAGGAGTTTTAGCACATTTAGGAATTATTGATGCTGACTATATTGGGGAAATAAAAATTTTAATGTCAGCTGCTGCAGATATTTCCTTTAAGAAGGGAGAACGAATTGCTCAAATTTTATTATTACCATATATATCTATTGGAAAGTCATTTACACCCCGCATTGGGGGATATGGAAGTACTAGCCAACAAAATGTGTTTTGAACTACTCATATTACTAAAATGCAGCCTAAGATTAAAATTAATATTCTGGGAAAAATATTGACAGGATTAATAGTTACTGGCTCAGATATTACAATTATTAACACTCATGAATGGCCTAATCATTTGTTATATGAAATAATCCCCTGTAATATTAAAGGAGTCAGCAATACTCCTGTAAATTCTATAGAACAAGCAGTGTCTTATGTTACTATAACCTCAGAAGACGGACAGACAGCTGTCCTTACACCTAATATTATGGAAGTTACAGTTAACATAATTGGTAGAGATGTACTGGAACAATGGGAAGCTCATATTCAATTTTAACATTTTTAGATGGAGCCCATAAAGATATTATGGAAAATGTGAGGAACCTCTTCAGATTGAACAATGACCTTTATCTAAAGAAAAATTAGAAGCAGCTCATCAATTAGTTGAAGAACAGTTAACCAAAGGACATATTGAGCCGTCTATGTCACCTTGGAATTCTCCAATATTTGTTATTAAAAAGCAGTCAGGGAAATGGAGATTGCTGACTGATTTACGAGAAGTTAATGAATCCATGTACCCTATGGGGGCTTTACAACCTCGTATACCATCGCCTGTCATGCTTCCAAAAAATTGGCCAATAATAGTAATAGATTTACAAGATTGCTTTTTTACCATTCCTGTACATGTAAAAGATTGTAAAAGATTTGCTTTTTCTTTACCACAAATAAATCATCAAGCCCCTCATCAGCACTTCCAATGGAATGATGAACTGTCCAACTATGTGTCAGATATATGTTGATAAGGCCTTAAAACCTGTTAGACAAAAATGGCCTCACATTTATATGGATGATATTTTATTTGCAGGACCAAATATGACAGAATTAGAAATGGTGTTACAGTGCTTACCCTCTATATTCAAAATTTTTGGATTAATAATAACACCTGAAAAAATACAAAAAGATACGGTGGTAAAATATTTAGGATACGTTGTTTCTAGAAAAACAGTAGCACCTCAAAAAATGTCTTTACGACGTGATCAATTACATACGTTAAATGATTTTCAAAACTATTAGGAGATATTAATTGGATGCAAACGGCCTTAAGAATTCCCACTTATCAGTTACATAATTTGTTTTCTTTGTTACAAGGGGAGCCTGATTTACATAGCAAAAGAACTTTAACTAAGGAAGCTGAAATAGAATTACAATTTGTAGAACAGAGAATAAAAGAAATGTTTTTACATCGAGTAACGCTAAATCAACCCATAAATTTATTTATTTTAGATACATGGAAACACCTAACAGGAATTTTAGGACAAAATGAGCAACCATTAGAATGGATTTATACTCTGCATAGATTTACAAAAAATATTTTGCCTTATGAACAACAGTTGGCAATTATTATTCAATAGGCCAGGCAATGGGTATTTACCCTATCGGGGTATGATTTATTTGAAATTATTTTTCCTTTGCCAAAAGACCAAGTAGAATATTTGTTAAACATGTCTGAAACGCTACAAATAGCATTAGTAAATTTTGCTGGGCAATTTTCCTGTCATTTTCCCAAAGGTAGATTGTGGGATTGCTTGTGTAAACAACAATTTGTCATTAATGATATTATTACCAAGGATCCTATCCCCACTGCTCTTACCATTTTTACAGATGGCTCCAAAACAAAAAGTGCTTATTGGACAACAAATAAATATTGGGTACAAACAACTACTTTAGCATCAGTTCAACAAAATGAACTTTTTGCTATTATCAAAGTGTTGCAAGATTTTGTAGGAGATAATAATATTGTACTGATTCTGCCTATGCTGTAGAAGTTGTGACTAATATAGTCACTGCTGTTACTTATTCATCTAAACCCCAGCTAAACCAATTATTTGAACAATTACAAGCATTACTACAACAACGTAATGCCAAAGTGTTTGTAACTCACATTAGGGCTCACTCTTCATTACCTGGGTACCTTGTATATGGCAATAATCAGGTTGATAAATTAGGTAGTTTTGCTTCTGCTGAACAGGATCATGCTCATTTACATACAAATGCTGACCATTTACATATGCATTATAAAATACCTTATTCTCAAGCTAAACAAATTATAAAAAGATGCCCTATCTGCAGACCAATGCATTTGAGAGTTGTACCTGCTGGAGTAAATCCTCGAGGATTACAACCTAACGAGCTCTGGCAAATGGATATAACCCATGTGGAAGCCTTTGGCCGTTTTTCCTTTGTACGTGTTACAATAGATACTTATTCTAAATGTGTTTGGGCTTCTGCCCTTATGGGAGAAACTGTTAACCATGTCATAGAACACTTGTTGGAAGCTTTTGCCATTTTGGGAGTGCCTGCCAAAATAAAGGCTGATAATGGACCAGCCTATAAAAGTATCAAATTTAAAAGATGTTGTGAACTTTATGATGTGGTACATATTACCGGAATAGAATATAACCCCCAAGGACAAGCCATTATTGAACGAGTTCATGGCACACTAAAACAACAAATTAAAAAATTAAAAAGGAGGAAAAGGTTGGATGAATGTATGGATATTTTGTGGTTTTCCATGCAAAATCTTAAAATAATTTTACATCAAGCTCTTTTTGTTCTTAATTTCTGAAACTTACACAAGGAGATATTTTAACTAGAGCTGAGAGCCATTTTGAACAAATTTCAGAAAAACCTTATTTAAATGCTGCCTTTTGGATTAAGATTGCATTGGATGCAGAATGGCGACCAGGAACATTATTACATAAGACACGAGGGTATGGTTTTGTGTCTACACAGGATGGCAAACAATGCTGGCTTCCTGCACGATGGATACAGATGCAGCCCAGTGAGGACAGCCCCGTATCCTGCAAGGAATCAGCCACCTGTTCAGGTAGAAGAAATTCCCATGTAGGTCATGGCTTACTTGTCTGTGGGATGATGTCGCCATGAGCGTCAGTTGGCTGACCCGCTGCCCACCTGGGGGCAGGTTAAAAAGTTGACTGGAGAAGGACAAAAGATGTTACAACTTACTGATAAACCTGTCACTGCTGAGAACTTGTTCCTGGCCATGTGTGCCCTGCTTACTGTAAACTCTGTCCATGATAATGCTAATGTAAGTTATTGGGCCTTTGTTCCTAAACCTCCTTTATTGGAACCTGTTGTTTGGGGAGACATGTATATAACCGTCTATACTGTTCCTGCTATTTTATCTCTTCCTTGGAATAATTTGACATTTTATAATAAGGATGATGTTAGCTTTTTAAATTTTACTTACTATACTCATTCCTTGCCTGTTTGTCTGAGGCCTCCTCCATGTTTAGTTATGAATTGGCAACATTGGGTTTTACCTGGGAAACACACTTCCAATTCTAGAACACAGCTACAGCGATTAACTACTTGGTCCATTAATAGTAGCTGGGAACGTGTCACCTTTGATGGCGAGTTATCCTTACCTATGTGCCCTGATTTTACTTATATTGATTAAAAATATCAGCCTTTTGTGTGGCAAGAGTGTAGAGGAACATTTGGAAAAATGTTCAATAATTTCATTAATTGGGACCTTTTGGACAGTTTATTAACACATGTTCAGAATGAAATATTATCAGATGTGATTTATCAAATGTTACTAGGATGCCGGATGCCATTAATGGATCGCTTACTGGAGCTAGATTGATGGCCTGGGGAGATGGAGGCATTACAGATGATCAATGGGCTTTCATGGCTGCACTCACTGCTGTGCAGACTCATCTTTGGAAGGAAGCAGCAGTGTTGAAACGCGTGATGCTATCAAATGGATCGTTTTCGGGGACGGCGAACTCTGCGTCCACTTATAATTTTACTTTGTATAAATCTTATAATATAACTGCTTGCGTACCCCTGCATTATGTATTTTTGGTGGGAAACTACATTTTCTCCTACTATTTCTTGTTTCAATTGTCACCTGTATTCTTGTGTTAATTCCTCTGTTAATTTTTTTTTTCTTTTTTGGGTCCAGTGGTGGGGCCTGAACTCTGGGCCTGGGCACTGTCCCTCTGCTCTTCAGCTCAAGGCTAGCGCTCTAACTCTTGAGCCACAGTGCCACTTCTGGCTTTTTTCTTTTTGCTTATGTGGTGCTGAAGAATTGAACCCAGGGCCTCAGGCATGCAAGGCCAGCGCTCTACCACTGAGACACCTTCCCAACCCTCCTCTCTTAATTTTAATGACAGTGATAATATTATGATTTTACAACAAAGAAATTATATTTGGCTACCTGTTAAATTAGGAAGAGAATGGTCCCAAAATCCTTTGGATAGTGTTGTTATTAAATTTTTTTACCGAACTACTAAAACATACAAAACGTATGATTGGAGCCATTGTGGCTGTGATTTTAAGCTTAATTGCTTTTACCACTGTTGCTGCGGTGTCTGGAATTGCCCTGCACACTTCCTTACAAACTAAACACTTTGTGGAAGAATGGCACCGGGATTCACATGAATTGTGGGTCTCACAGGTAGAAATTGATGCTCGATTACAAACCCAGATTAATGTTCTTAAACAGACAATGGGATGGTTAGGAAAAAAGTTATTGGTTGTGGAAGAACACTTATTGTTAAAATGTTATTGGAATTCGACTACCTTTTGCATTACTAATGTGAAATATAATGAATCTATACATGATTGGAATGTAATACAGCAGTATTTATCTGGAAATTCTACTGCTGCTCAATTGATTGCTCAGTTACAATTTAATGTACATGATATTTTTGGTAAACAATTTGCAAATGATTATGCTTCTAATATTACTGATACATTTATTAAACAGTTGGGAGGGTTGGATCTGAAAGGAATACTACAAAGCATTTCACATACTGCTAGTGGTATGGGAGTTATGATTGTTATTATTCTGTTTGCATTTGTGCTGTTATATATGATTTTTATGAAACCAATACAAGCTTCTATGATAACCGTGTGGAAAACTTTCCTTTTAAAACAAAAGAAAAAAGGAGGAAACTGTGAAGACTCAGGGTCTATGTGGAGGGGGCAGAATGATGCAGGCTCGAGCCTCAGGATTATCTGAGGACTGCTTTTGGGATTAGGAAAGCTCTTGCAACGCCAGGCTAGAGAGGGAAAATGTTCTCTCTCCCTCTCTCAAAACACATGTCACAGACTTCTGGGAGCTGAGGAAGTAGCTCTTCTGCTTGCTTAAGCGTAGATGAACAGCTGGTCAAGCTTTTTCTTGTGATTGGAGAATGGTTGTTGCTTGCTCTAAAATAGTTTAGATAATAATATACCAAGACATTGTCTCATAGGTTAAGTAAAAATGTATCTGTTGAAATTTTTGTGTGACTGTTTTCTGACCAAATCTTGGTAAAGATTATGCTTGCTTGTCTTTAAATACCCAATAACAATAAAGCACAGCATGCAGTGACAATTGCTGTTTGCAAGCTTCATCCCCTGTGTCCTGGTGATTTCATGACCCTGCCCCAGGGACCCTAACTCACTAAACGTTGACAAAAATGGACACACAAATTACCAGGTCCTCTGGGACACAGCAAATGCAGAACTCAGAGGCAAGTTAATAGCTCTCAGTTCCTACATCAACAAATTGGAGAGATCTGAAAACAACAATTTAATGAGACATCGGAGCATCCTTGAAAAAGAGCAGCAAGATAAACCCCAATCCAGTAGACAGAAAGAAATAATTAAATTAAATCAGAATTAAATGAATTAGAATCCAAAAAAAAAAACAATAGAAAGAATCAACAAAACAAAGAGTTGGTCCTTCAAAAATATTAACAAAATTGACAGACCCTTAGCAAATCTTATCAGAATAAAAAGAGAACACACCCAAATAAATAAACTCAGAGATGAGAATGGAAACATCACCACACAAACAACCAAGATTCAAAACATTATAAGGGAATACTTCTCAAATTTTATGCTAATAAGTGTGAGAATTCGGCAGAAATGGACCTTTTCCTAGCAAATATTTATATGTTGACACCAAACCAAGATGAGTTAAACCATCTTGACAGGTCCATATCAAGCATTGAAATAGAAACAGCAATAAGAGAACTCCCATCTAAGAAAAGCCCTGGACGAGATGGTTTTTCAGCTGAATTCTACAAGGCCTTCAAGCAGAGCTAACACCAATGCTCCTCCAACTCTTCAATGAAATTGAAACAGAAAGTTCACTACCGAACTCATTCTATGAAGCCATCCTAACCCTCATCTCAAAACCAGGCAGGGACTCATCAAAGAAAGAGAACTATAGACCCATTTCTTTCATGAACATTCATGCAAAACTTCTCAATAAAATTTTGGCCAATCAACTTCAACAATTCTTCCAAAAAAACATACACCTCTATCAAAACGGATTCATTTCAGGGATCCCAAGCTGGTTCAATATATGCAAATCAATTAATGTAATTCATCACATCAATAGGAGCAAGGATAAAAACCACATGGTTATCTCAATATATGCAGAAAAAACATTTGACACGATCCAACACCCCTTGATGATGAAGGTTCTGGAAAAATTAGGAATCCAGGGAACATTCCTCAATACAATAAAGACTGCATATGACAAATCTACAACTAGCATTATACTTAATGGTGGAAAAGTAATGCCATTTCCTCTTAACTCAAGAATGAGACAAGGATGTGCACTCTCTCCATTTCTCTTCAAACTAGTATTAGAATGGCTAGGTACAGCAATAAGACAAGATGCATACATAAAGGCGATCTAAATAGGGAAAGAAGAAGTAAAACTCTCCCTCTTTGCAGATGACATGATCTTGCATTTAAAGAATCCCACAGACTCCACTCCCAAATTACTCAAGCTGTTTCAAAACTTTGGCAAAGTAGCAGGGTATAAAATTAACCCTCAAAAATCAATGGGTTTTCTGTATGCCAACAATGAGATAAGTGTGGATGAAATTAGGAAAGCAATTCCAGTCGTAATAGCCCCACAAAAAATAAAATACCTAGGAATAATTTAACCAAAGAAGTGAAGGACCTCTATGATGAAATCTTTAAAAACCTGAAAAAGAAAATCAAAACAGAACTTAGAAAGTGGGAAAAAATCCCATGCTCCTGGATTGTAAAAATCAACCAACATCGTGAAAATGGCAATCTTCCCAAGGCTATCTAGAAATTGAATGTGATACCTATCAATATTCCAACCTCATTCTTCAGGGAAATAGAAGAGGCAATCCAAAAATTCATATGGAACAATAAAAGACCCTGAATAGAAAAAATGATCCTCAACAGAAAGAACAGTGCTGGAAGAATATCAATACCAAATTTCAAACTCTACTACAAAGCCATAGTAATCAAAACAGCTTGGTATTGGCACAAAAACAGACCTCAAGACCAATGGAATAGAATTGAAAACCCAGAAATGAACCTAGAGACCTATAGCCATCTAATCTTCGATAAGGGAGCTAAAACATAGAATGGAAGAATAACAGCATCTTCAGTAAATGTTGCTTGCAAAATTGGTTAACTACTTGTAGAAAACTAAAGCTAGATCCTTATATATCACCCTGCACCAGAATCAACTCCAAATGGATCAAAGACCTCAAGAGTCAAAGCAGACACTCTGAAAACATTACAGGATGGAATAGGAGAAACTCTAGGTCTCCTTCGCACAGGTCGAAATTTTCTTTATAGAGACCCAGAAATACAACAAATCAAAGAAAGGTTGGACAAATGGGATTGCATGAAATTGCAGATCTTCTGCTTGTCAAAGTACATAGCTAGCAAAATCAATAGAAAGCCCACGGATTGGGAGGAGATCTTCACTAACCATACAACAGACAAGGGTCTCATATCTAAAATATACCTTGAATTCAAAAAATTAAATCCCCCAACAACAAATCTTCAAAGAAGCTACTGCCCAATAAATAAGTGGGCTAAAGACTTAAAGAGAAACGTCTCTGAAGAGGAAAGAAGGATGGCCAACAGACACATGAAGAAATGCTCAAACTCTCTAGCCATAAAAGAAATGCAAATCAAAACAGCATTGAGATACCACCTCACCCCAGTTAGAATGGCTAAAATCAAGAACTCGAATAACAACAGATGCTGGAAGGGATGTGGACAAATGGGAACCTTACTGCATTGTTGGTGGGAGTGTCAATTTGTTCAACCACTTTGGAAAGCAGTATGGAGGTTCCAAAGAAACATAGGTCCCATGGTTTCCCTCATTTGCAATAACTAGTATATGTCTAAGTCAAGCAGAAATAGATAAGTTGATTTTAGGGAAATGAACCCTAGGATAAGTATTCAAATTTTTTCTAATATATTTAGAATTCTTTCTAATATACTTGTAAGATTTCTTTGTTGTTTGTATGTCCCTTCTCCACAGTATAACCCCTGCTATCATTGTATTTGATATCAGTATAATTTGTGGAGGGGAAGGGAAAAAACAAATCGTTTAAATAGGGATACAGTTTGACCCATTGCAACAATGAGATGTACAAGTCGTTACGTTAGAAACGAACTTTACAGCTTTGGTTGGGGGGGATGGAGGGAGTAGGCGGATTGGTGGTGGGGGGAGGATGGGAAGGGACGGGAAGGGGGAAACAAAGGAGGAGACTACAATGCTTGATAATGTAATTGCCCATGTTATTGTAACCCCTCTGTACAGTATTTTCACCATTAAAACAAAAATCTCAAAAAACAAAGAAAAAGAAAAGAATGGACCTTTGGGATTGTTGTCAGACTCACATTGCAGGTCACATTTGGTTGTGGTGCCAGCTGGTCTTAGCTCTTCCATTTAACTCTGGAGTAACCACAATCAGATCACATCACTTCTCTATTCTCCAATTGTCTGTTCTTACAAATAATGAGGTAGTGTTCTTTAAAAAAAAAAGAAAAAGAAACGTTTTAAGATGTAGCAACTCCACCCTAATAGCTCAAAATGCTGAAGCTGGCCACAGAAGGGTTAAAATGTACAACTCGAGAGTGTTCAGAGGCTGGTGTCCACACCCCTTCCTTAGTGCTGGAAGCGCTGAACTTGCAGTGCTATTGACGTTGAAGGCAAAGTTAATGTGGAAGTCATGTCTAGACTTTCTCTGGTTGCAGTCTCCTGTTTCAAACCAATTAGGTAAAAAGTATCTCTCACAAATTTTGTTTTGGCTCTGATGGTAATATTCATATAGATGTTGTGTTTATTTTTTGTCAGTTGTGGGGCTTGAACTCTGGACCTCAGTACCATTCCTGAGCTCTTCATATCAAGGCTAGTGCTTCACCACTTGAGCCACAGTACCACTTCTGGTTTAAGTGATTAATTTCAGATAAGTGTGTCAAGAACTTTTCTGACCAGGTTGGCTTTGAACTATAATCCTCAGATCTCTGCCTCCTGAGTAGCTAAGATTTTGGGTGTGAGCCACTGGTGCCTGGCTCTATGCTTTATTTTTTTTCATGTATCCATGGTTACTAGGCCTATGTAAATTCAAACAAACGTGCTTGATATCAGAGACTCAGGGCCCAAGTGCTAGTGCATCTTGGTACCCCTGGTTTTACTTTATCTCTATTTGTTTATGTCTCTGTCTAATTTTCATTCTGGAATCATGTTCGGGTACTTCAGGTTACAGATAACAACAATTTTCCTCTATAATGGTTAAGAGAAATGTCAATTTTAAGTGCCATAAGAGCAAAGGAAAACTGATCAGTAAGAAAAATTAGTTCCCAGATAGAACATTTGAAGAAAAGAAAAAGGGAGTGATCATTGGGTAAAAGAGGGAATGAGAGAAGGAAAGAGAAAAAGAGACAGAGAGAAAAACAGAATCAAAGAAAGAGAAAGAGAAATAAAGAAAACTAGTGAATAGGAAATAGAAAACGAAGAGAGAAATATTTAGAATTAAAGTCTTGTGAAGATACCTTAGGATAAGACAAGGGGATTTTTACAAAGGGCATAGACTATATCATTAAGCATAACCTATAACCTTAGTGTCAAGAAAGATAAAGACCCTGATACAGTTCGAGAAGTACATATGGAGAGTAATTTAAGTACAGATAGTTTACTCAGTCCCCTACAACATTCAAAGTTGTTTGAGACCACACTATTTCAACAACTCTAGTACAACTTCATTAAGATAGTTCAATGTTACTCATGAGGATGTATTTGCTAGTGAACCTTCACCTTCCAAGAGAAGTCACCTACTGGGTGTTACAGAATCACCTAACTAATGTGACTAGGTTTTATCACATCAGAAAAACAAGAAAAAAACGGAAGCAAATCTGCACTCAACTTAGACAAAATGTAATACTTTATAATCTGCTAAGTCTACAAGCCATCTTTATTTGATTTAGAAACATGTTCCTGAAGATGAGTCTGTTTTTCTTCTTTTCAATCTTGAATACCCTTAGTTTCATAAAATGGCATGTAAAACAACATGAGAAATAAAAAAGCAACTTACCAGATATCCTTTAATTCTTTCTTGCTTTTGACAATGAACAGAAGATTCTGGAAACATGTCTGGGAGAGAAGGCAAATGAGGTAGTCAGGGAAGAACCTGTGTGATTTTGCCCCACATTTTCTTGCTGAAAATGTCCTACATGAGCTGGAAAAGCATAGTACCTTTGTTGAAACAGAACTTTTCTGTCAGGTGGGCGCTGGTGGTTCATGCTTTAATCCTAGCTACTCAGGAGGTTGAGACCTGAGGATCATGGTTCAAAGCCAGCCCAGGCAAGAAAGTCCATGAGACTCTTATGTCCAATTGATCACCAGAAAATTGTAGGTGTTTCTGTGGCTCAAGTGGTAGAGCACTGGCCTTGATCTGAAGAGTAGAGGGACAGAGCTCAGGCCCAGCGTTCAAGACCCACAACTTACAGGAACAACAAAATAAATCTTTTCTGTGTTAAGTAGAGCATTAAACTCTTCACTAAAAACAAATCCACAGTCCATTAGTTCAGAGATTACATAACAGTAATTCATTTCTAGGTTAATCTACATATAAAATATATAACATATATAATATACATATAAAAATAAAAAAGAACAATGTTCCCACAAAAATAAATGAATTAGAACAAAAAAAACCGCATCACATCTTCACTAAAACTAGTTATTACTGAAATACACTTAGGGATATATGAAGTGTTTTTTTTATTAATGCATAGGTAGCCAAGGACCTCGTTGAACATTTGTGCTCTACCTCATTCATTTACATAATTAAACTCATAGAATGAGTGTATGTGAACACTTAATGTTTTTCACTGAAACTGATATAGGAAAAATGTATACAATACATATTTCTTGTGTTATAATTTTTCAACGTTTGTCAAATGGCACATTTCCCTGTATACAAAAACTCAGAGCAACCTTTGGCAATGACTTGCAATTTTTGCCACTTAACCTGCTTTGGCCAAAGGACATCAGTAAAAATGATATAAACAGTTTGAGAAGTCCCTCTCTTTCCTAAACATTCACATGAAGAACCTTGACCATCCGGCTGGATATACAAGATCTAATAAAGACACAACATAAAATAGTGGTTATAGGAGTGACACAGTCCCAAACAACCACCATTAATCTATGAACTAGGAGATTAAAGTCTTATGTGTTACTTAAACAATATCAACACAAAATAGCAAGGCGAGGACACCCCAAAAAGTAGATCCATGAAATGTAATTAAGTTAAATAGTTTTATCCATTTGTTTTTAATATTTGTTAGTTTATTACACAGGAATAGCTGTTATCCACAATTCTGTTTTTTAATACAATACAGTAGAATGGAAACTCTTAGTATAAAATTAAATGAAATTTACATTGATATTTACAAAAACTGAAAATCTACTCTATAGACTTCAGTTAGGTTGTGTTAGGAAAGACAATATGAATCATTTAAAAGCAATGTTTACACATAAGTATTGCGTTTTTCTATATCACAAGAATGTTTTTTACTTTCAAAACCTTAAAAAGAATTTATTGTAGGCTATGTGTCTATATTCACAATACTTGAGACTGGAAGTGTTATAGATTTCAGGGTAGAGTATTTAATTTTGCTTTGTGATTTGGACTATTCTCATAAATATTAGTGACTGAACATCTCTCCTTAAAAATTTTAATTTTTTTATTTCAAAATATTTTATTAGAAATATTATCTGTATTTTAAAAAGGGAATTCAAACTGTACTCTTGTTACTGAAGGGTGTAATTCGACCTACTCAAAAGTCTGAGAAATTAGAATCACAGAATCAGATCTTAGAACCACAGCCAGTTGGGGCAGGAAAGTCAGGGAGACGATGATCTCCAATAAACTACCCAAAATAGCTGGTAGTGGAGATATGGCTTATGGGGTAGAACATTGTCCTTGAACAAAAGAAGCTCATGGTCAATGCCCAGGCTCTGAGTTTAAGAAGAAAATTAGCACAGAACAAAATGGCCTCCGATTGTATTTAAATTCTATTTTATCAATTGTTTTAGAATACATTTTAGACAGTCTCATTTCATATGTTGTAAAACAGGCTCATTTTTTATATTAAAGAAATTGGAATTTATCAATGACAAATAAAGTGGAGTATAATCATGTTAATAACATTTTAAAGTTGCAGTTAGCTCAACATGTTTCCATAAAGTATTTTAAAAGAGTGCTTATGCTTCACTGACTTCAATTGCCAAAAAGAATTTACTGAAATATTTCTTTGTGCAGATTGTGACAAAAAGGATAACACAGGTAAAACTTCAGAATATGTAACAGCTAAAATCATACAACTTTGAGGACGATTCATTACCTCAAATTTTCTTTTGTAATTTTTTAATAAGGCCAAAAGGCCTTGACCAACACCTCCTGAACAGGCAGAAAGAACCAACATATTAGACCTGGCATTAGCAGTTCCATAGATGGCATGTTCAGGATAAGTTTGAGACATCATAGATCAGAAATGGGGTAGGATTAGGATAGGACAGGATAGGTTGAGTTGTGACAGTTATCCCTGTACCCCAGACCATAGCCTCATGTGCCCATTGATAGTCTCTGGCTTATTCCTCTTCCAGCTATCCCTCCACCTTCCTGAAAGTTGGTCTAAATCTTAGAACAGCAGTAAGTGATTGAGACTTTTAGAAATCTTGTGCTCTGGAAAGAAGAACCAATTTTTGCTTAAGCCTAGGAAAGCTTAAAACATCTCCCCATTCTTGTGCTTTTCTGTCTCCTCTTTAGGGCTTCTAAGAGTTACTTTAGGAGGGAGATTCATATTTATAGAGTTCCCTCCTTCAAACACTGCTAGACTTCATTCTTAAAAATACAGGATCAGAAAAAACTACTCCAATATCCCATGTACAACTGTCTCTAGACACAAGGTCATATACAAACATGTGTATACTCAGTCCAGGACTACTAAAAAGCTAACAAGGCAGGAGCAGAGCAGAGACTCCTGTAGGAGAAACAACATAGAACACGAAAATACAACTGTAATATAAGATGACTCACGGCAGGCACACATTTCACAATATCACTAGAATTGTTAGCATGCTCATGTTACAGCTGGGAAAAGTGAATAAAGTCATATGGGTTAACAGCAGAATCTTTTGGTCATGAAGAATATTTGCACAGCTCCCTGCTTCCCTCGTCTGAAGGACCACCCATGTGTTGTGTAAATACTGAGCCATACCATATTGGTGAACGTGTTTCTCTACTGTGTGTTTCTGATGCAAACTGAGATTATGAATTTTTGAAATACTTTCCACATTTGTTTCATTCATAGGGTTTCTCTCATGTTGGTGTTCAATGAGGAATCTGATCTGTGTCTTCTGGGTAAAACATTGCAAATTTGATACATTCGTAAGTGTTCCCTTTTATGTGAGTGTTCTGATGCAAACTGAGTTTTCTCCCAGGTGAAAGACTTTCCACATTTATTACATTCCTAAGATTTCTCACCTGTGTGGACTGGTTGAAAGACATTTCATACCTGTTACATTCACAAAATTTCTCTCCCGTATGTATTCTCTGATGATCAGTAAGATCTGCATTCCAGATGAAAGACTTTCCCCACTCAATACATTCATAAAGTTTCTATTCTGTGTGTGTTCTTTGATGGATGTAAGGTTTGCTTTGCAGACGGTAGACTTTCCACACATAATATTCATAAGGCTTCCCTCCTCTGTGTCTTGTCTGATAAACAGTAAGGTGTGCCTTCCGCATGAAAGAATTTCCACACAAAATACATTTAGAAGATTTCTCTTCTGTCTGTGTAGATGGAGAGTAAAGTGTGCCTTCCGGGTGACTTTCCACATTTGATACATTCATAAATTTTCTCTACTGTGTATCTTCTCTGATGATCAGTAAGAACTACCTTCCGGGTGAAAGATTTTCCACATGATACATTCATAAGATTTCCCTCCTGTGTGTCTTCTTCTGTGTGTCAGTAAGAGCTACCTTCTGGGTGAAAGATCTTGCACACTTGATTCATTCATAAGGCTTCTCTTCTGTGTGCTTTCTCTGATGGATGTGAAGGTCTGCCTTTTGGATGACTTTTCACATTCGATACATTTATAAAGTTTTTCTCCTGTGTGTCTTCTCTGATGATTGGTAAGGACTGCCTTCCAGGTGAAGCACTCACCACACCTGTTACATTCATAAAGTTTCTCTCCAGTCTGTCTTCTCTGATGGACAGTAAGAGTTGACTTTTGGGTGAAAGACTTTCCACATTTGTCACATTCATAAGGTTTCTTTCCTGTGTATATTATCTGATGCAAAGTGAGGTATCACTTCAGTCTGAAAGAGATTCTACATTTATTGCATTTATAAGTTGTCTCTTCTTTATGAGTTCTCTGATACATGCTGAGAGCTGACTTCTTGGTGGAAACTGTCCATTCCTCATAGTCATAGGGTTTCTCTTCTGTGGGTATTTGAGGTAAGAAAGTCAGGTATGACTTCTGCGAGAAGTCAGATTTCACATTGGATATACTAACTGGACTTCTCTGCATATTTTTGTTATATTTTGTAAAGTGAATTCCCTTACTGATAGTTTTTTCATATTAATTTCCTGTATCAGAATTCTCTGTTGTGAACATTTTCTGATGTACAGGAACTGTATGTATTAAGTAGAATTTTTTTCTTTATTTCAGGTTGTTTTTTTTTTGTCGGTCGTGAGGCCTGAAATCTGGGCCTGGTCACTATCCATGAGTTCTTAGCTCAGGGCTAGCACTCAACTACTTGAGTGCTTATTCTGCTTCTACTGTGCCGAGGAATCGAACCCAGGGCCTCATGCATGCAAGGCAAGCACTCTACCATTGAGCTACCTTCCCAGCCCCATGTAGAATGTTTTTCTACAGCCAGTGCATTTAGGCAATTTCCTCTGTCCCTGAAGTATTTCTTGGGTAAAGAGAATATACTTACCATAGTCTCTATATTTATTATGGTAATAGGAAAGCTGTCCCACATAAACCCCTCTATGTCTAAAGAATGCAGTCTGTGACTTAAATATCTCCCCTTTCCCACTGTATTAAAAATATCGCTGCATATCACTTTGATTAAAAGGCTCCAACTATCTCAGGAATTGTTCAACTACAAGAGACAGGCCAGCCCTATATGCAACATGTATCTCATCAGGTTCACTATAGAGAGGCATGTTCTGACACTGAATGAACTCGTTAGTCCTTGTCCCCAATGAGCTCCGATTACTCTGAATCATCTCTGGCTTACGTTTTGAACTCAAATCAAAAGTTCTTAGCAATCTCTATCATCTACTGTGTTACTATTGTTGACAGCTACTTCACACTGACAGTCATGTGGACCTTCCTGGCAGGTCCACATGTTCCATTTCTTGAATATCTAAACTAGGTCATACTGGGTACTGGATACTGGGGGCCTCATGCCTGTAATCCTAGATTCTCAAGAGGCTGAGATATGACCATCATAGTTCAAACTCAGCCTGGGCTGGAAAGGACACTAATCTCCAATTAACCAGCAGAAAATCAGAAGTGGCATTGTGGCTCGAGTGGTAGACCACTTGCCTTGAGCTGAAGAGCTCAGGGGTAGTGCCCAGGCCAAGAGTTCATGCACCATGACCAACGGGGGGGGGGGGGGAAGAGTTATAGAACAAAAGACAAAACCATAAATGAGACAAAAATTCCTTAATGTAATGGTAAAGACATTATCTGCCATCCTGCCTGTTATAGACTTAAAATATCAAAGTAAGAATGGATTTAAGAGAAATGTATACTTTTCTCCCAAATATATTAAATAAGGATTTTACAATGAAAAATATGTTATTCCGTGTTTCAGTTTTTTTTTTTTCTTTTCATCTACCAGGGAAAATATTTACTCAACTCAACTACATATGGCTAGAGTTTAAAGCTGAGTATCATCAGCCTTTTTTTATTTTTTGTTATTGTTGTCCAGTCATAGAGCTTGAATGCTTGCCTTCAGCTCTTCAGCTCAATTCTAGCACTTTACCACTTGACCCATAGAGCCCCTTTGGCTTTCTGGTAGTTTATTGGATATCAGAGTCTCATGGACTATCCTGCCTAGACAGACTGGCTTTGCACCATGATCTTCAGATATCAGGCTCCTGAGTAAGTAGGATTACAAGTGTGAAGCATCAGCGCACAGCTGGCCTTTAGTATTCTTCTGGTTGTGATTTTCAAATACTGTTTTGTTTGATCATCAGGCAACAGTTGCTTTGGTTTATTTTCTTGAAAAATACATTTTACTACTTTGCTTTTTCAACCTTTTGAGCAACAAGAATACTTTCTAGATTGAGAGACCATAAAAATGTTTTATACATCCCCTTGCCTTTCACTTAAGCAGGAATGGTTCTGGAGAGTAACAATTTCTACATACATCTCTTCAGTTCTAACTTATCACTAAGATGGTGTATCTGTGGAAATTTCAAATTTCTTTTGTCTCCATCTTAGACAAAGTTTCATCACAATTCCTTTTTTGACACTCTTACCCTCAGAACCATAGAAGACCAAAGATACTCAGCTCACACCTAGTTAATCATCCTCTTAAGTCTAACTGCTTTGGTTCTGAATCCCAGGATCTGCCTACCACAAATAGGCTATGCTCCTTATTGGAGGATAGCAGCACTGGCATACTCTTCTTTCCTATACATGCATACTCCTACTTTCAAAGAAAATGAAATCTCATGTTCCACATTTCTAATTTTTTTGTTTGACAATTATTTATAAGAAAAAGAAAATTGCTAACTTGAACTCAACTGCCACACAGAATTCAGTATGCCTCCATATGAATTCTTCATTCTTGTCTTTGAGATTAAGAATCCTCTGGCATTTTGAGACACTCAGGACTCAAGGGAACTAGGAACATTATTGCTCTATACAACACAAGATGTACTTATCAACTGGGCTGTGGATCCAACATCTCTATGCAGGATACATTAACTCACCTGTGAAATTCTTGTCTGAGGCTTCTCTTATCCATGGTTCTGCACCTTTCTCCAGCTTGACAATCAACTCAGGTTTAGGAACACAGGGCTCTGTTAATAAAAACAAGTGGAGGAATATTGCTCATGCTGGGTCATCATTGCTCTAAGTTCTCAGACATCGTGTTCACAAGGTTACTACTAAATCTTGTTTCTCATTTCTCAATGGTTTTGTGGTTCATTTTTCCCCATCTTTGCATTTATTTTGCTGGTTGTGTGGCTTGAAATCACCTCTTTTACTCAAGGCTAGCATTCTACCAGTCAGTCCCAGCTCCACTTCCAGTGTTTGAGTGGTTAGTTGGAAATAAGAGTCTCCTGGGGCCTTTTCTGCCATTACTGTCTTCAAGCTGAAATCCTGAGATTTCATCCTACTGAATATCTAGGATTACAAGGGTGAAATACTGTACCCAGTGCCAGATTGGAATGATAAGTACCCACTTTCAACTGTTGATTTCCTGATCATAATTCCAATAGTCATATATGTTCTACTCTAGATTGTATATCCACCAACCATAATCACCTTGAGTTTGGGAAGACTGTATCCTGTTAGGGGAACATATTTTAGAACTTTTGTGAAACTGCTGATTTGGCAGCTTGAAAGATGAGAAAACAATTGCCTCAGGACTTACATAATCAAGTTGAAGTTCTAGAAAGAATGACACTTCCCACGGACTAGTATCTTCTATCCAAATAGAATTTGATAAAAATTCTTTGATAAATAAACTTTGATAAATATTCACATCTCTACTAAAAATAAATCACTTGACCTAGCAATCAATGTGACTTTTGTTCACCCAAGGACACCAAGTTGCTGTAAGTCTCTAGCATTACTTCTCTATACAAATTTCTCTGAGTAATATCCAGGCCCTGCCACTCTTCCTAAGTGAAGTCCACAGCCACATCATGAAATGACATTAGCTTCGGTAATAGCATATTTCCACCAAGTAATTAACTCTGCATCATGAAAACACCAGGTGTGCAATTTCATTCTTCTACATGTATGCTTTTGCCTTAAATAAAACATTTGGGCTTGCTATATTATCTATATAGTGGGAGAAAGAAAAATTAAAGTAGAAACGTTTGCTTCTATATTAACTAAGTAATTCCAAATTCAAAGTTTCCCTAATTCATGAGAACACATTTCTGGTCCTAGCGATAGAGATGAGAAAAGATGACTATTCTAAGGAGTTAATACTCTGGCTGATAACATTAAATATAAGTAGGGGTCTAAAATAATGTGTTTAGCAGATTTTGATACAATTCACAACATGTCAGGGTAACAATGGACTAAAAACATAATTATTTCAAATTTTTATATTTTACCTCACTGAAAAATGTATTTAGATCTATTAAAACAGTCTCCCATAAGTACTTAGAACACATTCAGGACATCACATGGAATATACACCACATTAGTAGATCTACAAAACGCATTGTCCAGGTGAATGTTAAAAGAGTAACAATACTTAAGGGAGAAGCCAATGATTGCTTTGGCCCTGATAAAATTTGACTTAGTTCACACAATAAAAATATCATATGTCCATCATTTATGTTATCAAATTTCTACAGATGGAAATATGGTCATAGTTATCCTGATACTTTCTTCCTAAGCAAAAAAGAACTGTTATCATGAACATTTGTGAACATCACAACTTCTACAATCCAGAACATAGGTTGGGGGGGAGATAAAATGTTTTATGAAAAGATTTGTATTTTAACAGGCCTTCATGCAAGGAGGAAGGCATATGGATAGAGGCTTAAGAATATTCAAGGTGACAAAAAATGAGACATATGACTACCACGAGAAGGAGAGAGAAAAATAAGAATAAAGGGGGATATGATCTAAAAAATATAGAAAATTTTAAACTTTGGAATGAAATATAGTACTGGTTTGTAGTGTACAGAATGAAAGGAGAAATTTTGGACTCCGATATTGAACTCATTACAAATGAAGAATGTACAACAATCTCTTCTATCTACCCATTCTTAACAATAACAGAGGGGAAAGCCAACAGAGAAAAAGGAATTATATCTGTAAAGTGTTTAAAGAAAATAAACATAACATGGGATTAACAAACTCTCCTAAAAAGGTAGATTAAAGTTATTTTCAGGAAAGACAGTTCATTTAAAACACACCTGAATTTTATGTATTACAAAAAATTATTCTCCATCAAGAGAAAAACAAATGCTGCCAATATAGATATACACATATGATATGGTAAATGTTTAAGTACTTATTACGGAACATATAGAACATGTATTTTATGTAATCTCTCTAAAATTATTTGTGGAAGGAAAACATAACACCATATTTATGATTCATAAAGCATGAATATTCAATATATGAACACATGTATACTAAAACTATGTGGACTAGGTAAATGGATCGATTGATATTGTACTTCTCTGGTAAATATTAGGGCCTGAGTTCAAAGAATTAATTCCACCAATAAAAAAGAAATTAAAAGGGCAATACATTAGGTTATACTTGGAATTATATAATTGAAAAGCAACTATATTATATGTCATGTGCCTGGCACTGTGAGAATATTGTAAGCTTGTAGAGTAACTAGTAATAATACAGAGAAGTACATTGAGCATATTAATGTTCTATGTCTGCCATACAAATGAATCAGACTGTGCCCAAAGTTTATTTTCTTGCAGTTTTAGAGTATAAAAACATTTTTGGTGCATTGTTTATTTCTGCCAAAGCTCTGTGTTTCAGCCTGAGGATGGCCTATGTTCTATATAAACAACAAAATCAACAACCCTCTGATTGCTTCTTTATGGAGAAAAGTGAAAGTATCAGACAAAATTATAGGTACTACATAATTGTCCTCTCAAAGGAATAGAATACTCCTTGCATATTTCTAAGTTGCACAGATTCTGCAAACAATAGAACCAAAATATTTGAAAAAGTATGGCACCTGTATTAAACGTGCTGTCTTTGAACAAATTGTTATTATCCTCTGAAAAATGAAGTATAACAACTATTTACATGGAATTTAAAATTGCAATAGGTATGATAGGTGATTTACAGTGTATAGAAGAATGCCTGCAGTTTATAGTAGAGGTGATTTATATTATGTGGAAGGATGTGTTCAGGTTACATGGAAACAAAATAGGAAATGAGTATCAGATGAGACAAACCGATAAAAATAGCAAATTTTCCATCAAAATGAAGCCAAATTAATCTTCTAATATATAATAAATATATTGACACACCATCTCACTTGAACATAAAAAAGTAATAAGCTATTGAAAGAGACATATACTAAATATAGAGAAAGAAAAATACATACATAAGTACAAAGATAACATAAGCAAAAATCAAGAAGGAAAAACACAAATAATATTAATATGAAGTCAAATAAACATCAACCAAAATTGTATGAACACCAATACAGACCATTCATAATAACAGGCAGACCTTACATCTGGACATTAAAAGTTGTATGCTGGAATGCAGTCTCCAAGGCAATGTTTAAAAGGCCATACAATTATAATTTCTTAAATCTACCATTATTATTGTAGAACTAATCTCCTCACTAACTGATAGAACAACCATATAAAACGTCAGCAGGAATACACATATGGATGGCATTTTCTTAACCCAAATTGTTTATAAAGAACTGTGGTGTTACATTTACCAAGACACACAAACTGAGAATAAACCTCAAGACAAAGTTTCTAGAAACTAATATGAGAAATAAAGCTATGTCATAAATACCTTATACTTAAAAGTATTTCTAATAAACTGTCAGTGAAAGAAACACATGGAAATTAGAATGGGTCCAGAAGAAATGTACTCTCCCATTGTGATTTATTGAGTATATGAAATTAAAATGGATGCCTTTAACTATGTATGGTGTATCCACATGTATATCTTCTGGAGGGTGGGATGAGCCGTAGAACTCAAGGGAAATAGAGTGAAAAAGTACAGCAGTGGAGGTCATTAGACAATGATGAAATTAAACTATTAACTCTTGAGTAGAGATGGGAGGGAGGGAGTGGGAGAGAATGAGGGAATGGAAGACACTGTATGAAAGGAAATGTGCTCATTACATGACTCATATAATTGTAATCTTTCAGTACATCACCTCTACTATAACAATCAATTAAATTCTTTATAAAACAATTCCTCCACGGAGTTGTGCTAGCCTAACATATTTGCTTAGTGAAGAAAATCTACCACAGTTAGTAGTACAGTTAAACTTATTAGAAATGAAATACAACCCTTTATTTCAAATATGAAATATTTGAGTTTAGGTTGAATATTAATTCTACATAAACCAAAAACAATATGTTCAGGTAAAAAAACTAAAACAAGTGCTTCAAGCACAGCAATGTTATCCTACCTAGCTACTAAGGAGACTGATGTCTGGAAGCCAGGCTGGTTGGACCACTCAAATTAACCTGTTAATCAACAAGTTGAAGGCAAGGCACAAGTGATAGTACCAAGAGTGAACGAGGAGACTGACAGACTGTGAGGCATGTGAGTTCAAGCTCCAGTACTAGCACAAAAAAGGCATGGTGGAGCCTGAGATAGGTGTATCACGTGAGCTTCTAAGTTAGATACCAATTGTGGCAACACAGCAAATCCTCATCTGAGACATAAAAAAAAAAGGAAATTAGTAGAGGGTGGAGATAAGGCAAGGGAATGGGAAGGGAAAAGAAAGAAGAAAGGGAGCAAGAAAGGAAGGAAAGAGAGAGAAAATGAAAGGAGGAAAATAAAAGAGGAGAGGAAGGAAGTTTAATGACCTAAGATTCTAAAGTACCTAACATAATACCAAACAATGTTAAGTGCAACGAATAAAACATTGTGTGTCAAAAGACACCATCAACAAAGAAGAAAAAGCATGATATGACAGAAAATATTTCCATATATCTCTAAGTAGATTACTAACTGGCATGAATTAGAAAATATATAACAAAATTCTACAACAAATCTACGAACACAAAATCTTTTAAAATATGAAAAAAGATTGAATACACTTTTCTATAAAGAATATATAAAAATAGTTGATTAAAATATATAAAGATATTCAATATCCATGGTCATAAGAATGCAAATCCAAATTACAATGAGATAACTAGTTTATACATGTTTGTGTGGGCATAGTTTTTAACAAAAACAAAAACAAAAAAAAATTCTAAATTCTAACAAATTCTGGGAAACATGAAAACAACATGAACCCTAATTCCTTTTACCCAGGAATGAAACAATCAAAGATGTTATGGAGAGTCCTACAAAGAACTAAATATAGATTTGCATGAGAATTTTCTTCAGCACTTCTACTGGTAACAAAAGAGAAATCAGGGACTAAAATCCTAGGAGAATCACTTCATAACAGCTACTCACAAGAACCAAAGATAAAAGTATATAAAAACATAGATGAATGCATTGAAAATGAAGAATATTTTATTAAATTTTACATCAGGGATGAACCTTTAATACAATAAGCTAAATAAACTAAATAAAATACCTTAGTCATAAAGGGACAGCCAAGGTATGATTTACCTTACTGAGCTTCCAAGGATCAACAACTTATAGAGTCAAAAGTTATCATGGTACTAGAGACTGGGAATGAGAGGAACAGGAGCTGCATATTTAATGATTAAACAGGTTCATATATGAAAAATGAATAATGGTGTGGAAGAATAAATAGAACAGATGTCTGCACAATGATGTGGCCATATGTAATATCAGTGAATAGTACATTTAAGAACAGTCAGTGTCGTCACACAGGATGAAAAACACCTATTTCTTTAAACTTGGGAAACTCAAAAAGGATTTGCAGCCACCCTAGGCAACTTAACAAGTGCATGAGCCTGCTGGATTACATAGCAAGACTAGTCTTCAAAAGGAATATGGAAAAATCAAATTTTGGACTGTGATTTTTATCAGAAACTGACATATGTATCATTTTGTATTGAAATAACAAAATATTAACTGTTTGAAACATGTTAAAACAGATTTTACCTACAAACATATACTGAAAATATCATTAACAACAAACACAAATGGACAAAAGACAAATTATTATAATATGCATCTTGCTTTTTTTTGGGGGGGGGATCCAGTCATGGGCCTGAACTCTGGGCCAGGGCACTGTCCCTCAGCTCTTCACCTCAAAGCTAGCGCTCTACCACTTGAGCCACAGCGCCACTTCTGGTTTTTTTTTTCTGTATATGTGGTGCTGAGGAATTGAACCCAGCACCTCATGCATGCAAGGCAAGTACTCTACCACTGAGTCACCTTCCCAGCCCCTTGTTTTTTTTTCTAGATGTTTTTATTGACTATTAGTCAAATGTGTCACATATTCAAGGAACACTTCCCCCAGTGGATTCCTAAGTATACATTGCCACACATATTAGCTAGTAGTGAAGTTCCTCAGAGATCAAAGTCTATTATGGAGCAAATGTCTTTCATATTTTGCCATTACTGATATTTCAAATATGAAAACCCTAGTAATTGCAGTTTTTAAAATTCCAAGCTATATTTTATCTTATACTGGTAATGAATGAAAATATTCAAAGGGAGTCAAAAGGAAAAACAAAACACTACCATATGAAAAGAGGTTAGACCAAAAAAGACAATAGAGTAGGAAAAAGCAATTTTTTGCTATCGATTTTCTGCAGGGAACTCTGAAGTTGAGCTGAAAGTGGTAAAGGTTTAAAAGGTTGCAACTCCCCACCAACAGCTCAGAATGTTGAGAGCTGGCCACAGAATGGTTAAAACAGACAACCCTTGAGAGGGTTAAGAGACTGGAGTACCACACCCCTTTCTTAGTGTTGGAAATTTGCAGTTGTCAAGGTCCACTGAAGATAGACTGAGCACCTGCCTTGGGGCTCCAACTAAAAAGTGCAAAACTGTACTTCAGAGCACTTCAAGCACCAACAAAGGGGAAGAAACTAGAATTTACAGAGTGATCAGTGGGCAGGGAGGTGCATGTGCCATCGGTTCTTCCAACCCACCCTTCCAAAAAGACAACAGCAACAACAACAACAACAGCAACAACAACAACAACACGTTCAAAGAATCTGTACTCCAAAGGAGACTACAATTCCCACAATGTGGCTTGCCACCCCAGAGGAATTGTGCCTTTCATGGGTTCCACCATTGCCAGACCCTAGTTCTGAGGAGTGCCTGGATACACAGGGAACTTTTCCAACTGTGGCAGCATTATTTTGATTAATTTATTGCAGATTACACTATTATGGATTTTCCTGTCCAAGTTCGCTTTAATCCCGGATCCTCAGATCCAGCCTCCTGATAAGCTAGTATTACAGGTATGTGCCACCAGCATATGAATATGTATATACTTTTTACATGTACATTCTCACCATTTTCCCTACCTCTGCCACTGGGGTCATCTTCCAATAGACTCTATTTCCTCTATGTTATTTTTATGTTTTTAGTATTCTGAAATGTATGGATTAAATCTGATACCTTGCTTCTCTCACAATAACCATCTTTTTCCCTGGTTCTCACACTTACTATTTGCATATCTGATAATTGTTAATAAAAATAGAACATCTAAAGTGACATAGTATAACAGCTGTAGATAGGACAGTTTCTCTGGCTACTAGACTATTGTAGACAATTCTGCATTTCTACACAGCTTTTCAAAAGGCCAAACCTGAGTATGCACACAAGCTCTTCAGTGTTTGCCTACCAAGTTGCTGCTGCTTTTGCCCTCACCACACTGACAAGTTCCACTAATACTAGCCGATTGCTGTCTAGTTTATGGGAGGAATATGGGATCCTATGAAGATGGAGATACCTGTTCCCACTCTTGGCAGACAGAAATCTCTACAATTACAGCTATAGGAAAGAGAGCGAGCTTCTGTGCCTATCTCCTACTGCTCTATGAAATTTCTGTCCTTTGGAGAGGGGAGGATAATGAGTTGTTAGTAATGTGGAAAAATGATGTTCTTTTTTGTTTTCAATTATGTTCTTTGAACATAACAAAAGGGGGCTGGGAAGGTGGCTTAGTGGTAGAGTGCTTGCCTTGCATGCATGAGGCCCTGGGTTTGATTCCTCAGCACCACATAAGCAAAAAAAAAAAAAAATCCGGAAGTGTGCAGTGGCTCAAGTACTAGAGTGCTAGCCTTGAGCTGAAGAGCTGAGGGACAGCGCCCAGGTCCAGAGTTCAGGCCCCACGACCGGACACCCCCCCCCCCAAAAAAAAACAAAAAAGCAAAAAGGCCTCTTAAAAACCTCAGATTTCTTACAAACCTTTAGTATTTTATTTGCTGTATGCCCTTAGACTACTTCCTGACTGTAAATGGTATCTGCCATATTTTATAAATGTTAGAATATGTCCCATGTATTTCATAAGTCCTACAATCACTACTAATAACCTACTACTATCCATTTTATTTCTTCCTGCCCCAACTGGGAAGTGCAGGTCTGAGTCTCTCCAGGGGCAAAAAGTCTGAGGAGAACATGCTTGCTTTTGGAACTTCAGAAGCCAGAGAAAGAATAATGGTTGCCTACCTCTTGCTACTCTGAGATAAGTTCCCTGGTCCATTTCTTACATGTTTTTCTGTCCACTAGTCTTAGAATAGTATGTGCAACTGAATGGAAGATTTATTCATATTGGATGAGCAAATGTTTGAAATGATATTGCTTAAGTGGTTGTTTAGGGGGGTGCCACGCCTACTCTGGTGGAGTCTGCTTAGCATGGAAAACCTGCTTTCAGACCTGAGAATGCGGCTTCACAGAGACCTATCTCTGAGAATGGGACTTCACCGAAGTCTACCTCAGAGAATGGGGCTTCAAAGAGACCTATCTCTGAGAATGGGACTTCACTGAAGTCTACCTCAGAGAATGGGGCTTCAAAGAGGCCTACCTCCTGGAAAGGCTGGCAAGCCCCTGGGAAAGATGTGTTTCTGTTCCTGTTTTTCTTTTCTTCACTGTATAGGAGTGCCTATTAATCTTTTACTGTTCCTGCTGCTCATTGTACTTACTCATGCTCAACGTTCCCTTATTCAAGGCTCTTTCTTAAATGTGTTGACGACTCCAACATCTGATGAGTGTCTTAAAAATATGACTAACTCACCAGAGTTAAGTGCTACCCTGAAAGCCCTCTTATGGAGGCTAGTAGACAAGTCATAAGTAAATATAAAAGTATTGGGGGTTTCATGACGTCATTTCAGCAGAAGGAATTGTTTGTAAGAGATTTACAAGAAGCTGTAGGCGTGGCTAGAACAGAAAGAGTGTATGGCAATTGCTGGGAAAACTACTTAGGAGAAAGAACTTCCTGTTACTCTCTTTCATTTACTAAGAGACTTGCTAGATCTAGGCCTCCTTGGTGCTTACTATTAATGAAGGAACAGGAAAGATCTTATGGGACAGTTAAGGCCTCTACAGAAAAAAGTAATGGTTAATTGGTGATAAACATCGAAACCCATTGTATTTCTTAAAAATAGAGGTAAAGCCGGAAACAAGTGCCTATCAGGCGACCAGCTGGTGACCACCCAAGTATGAAGCCCTGCAGCAAGATTGTGTAACCTTTTGCCCTTTCTCATGGAGACTTTTGCTGTAAAAGTTTGTTATCCTCTGCATTAAAACGCACTCAGCATCCACTCCTCTTGTGTGTGAGTTGTCTGTCATCTCCCCACCTATTCCAGTTCCTCCACTAGGTGTCCTCCATTGTCCAGACAGAGCCGGTCCGCGGCAGGGGGGTCCAGTGGAAATGCAGACAGGTAGGACTGGAAGAATGGTTTTGTGGTCCTAATGGAATAATCTGTTTTATGTTCAAGATCTTTTTCCAATTAGTTAAAAAATAGTTCTTTCTGTACTGTTCAGATCACTTAATGGACCAAGATCAAAAAACCAAAGCACATCCAAGCACATAAGTAGTTTGATGATAACATCTCAGATTAGAAAAGAACAAGTAGGTCCAGCAATGGGGGATATTGGTACATCATTCTGTTCTTAACCTCAGTTTGACTCTCATTCTCATTCTTTAAATAACTATTTATACTAAACCAAAAATCCTACAACTTCATTCAACAATGCTTTACTTCCTATCTCTATTGTATATACACCTCAAGATTACCAATCATCTTGAACTTTCACTGTCTAGATGTAGTCCTTTTAATTATACATGTGCTGATCTTCATTTTTTCTACTTAATTATTTATAATCTGATCTTAGAAAAATAAGTGCACTCAATCCATATTCTTGTTATCTTGCTGCATTATCATCAGTCTAATTCCAGAAATTGAACCTGGGGGACAGAGGCTATCAGGTATCAGAATATTTAAAGATAAAATTGCGGTACATCAATATGTGTCTCATTGACCAGCATGGGGGGAAGGTCAATGATGGGGCTCTCCAGGGTGTGCCTGGTTGTTGAATTTGACTATCTGGTGGCAGCTTGTGCTCTGAGCTAATGAGCTCAAAGAATTATGTGAGATATTAGAAAAGATCAAATGAACAAGGGGCAACATGTGCATATGTGTGTACAAGGGCATACACACATACAAACACACACACACACACACAAGCACACCCAGCTCCTTGTTTTTTTTTTTTTTTTCAGGATTTTAATACATTGCTCAGGGTTTTTTTTTATTGTGAAAATATTGCACAGAGGGGTTACAATTACAAGGGCAAGACAGTGAGTACATTTCTTATCAAGCATTGTAGCCTCCTCCTTTGTTTCCCCTTCCCTTGCCTTCCCATCCTCACCCACCCCCCCCCCCCCCCGCTCCCACACCCAATCCTCCCCGGAGCCCCCTCCCGCACCAACGTTGTAAAGTTCCTTTTCGACATAATGACTTGAACATCTCATTGTTGCAATGGGTCCACCTGTATCCCTATTTAAAAAGATACCATCTTCAAAAGGAAAGGCTAGATGGAGAAGAGAGTAAGGGATTGAAGAACTCCTGTGACTCTACTTGCTTATAAACTGCACAAAACTATGCCTTCTTTTCTTTCTCCTGGGAGATTTACACATGAAAAATGTGGCAAAACGGTCATCTGATTGAGTCCCTTACAATGGGAGATACTTTCATAAACAATGTGCTCAAGCCAGGTGCCAGTGGCTCTGGCTTGTAATCCTAGCTAATCAGGAGGCTGAGATCTGAGGATCATGGCTCAAAGCCAACCCATGCAGGAAAACCCATAAAACTCTTATCTCCAATTAATCACAAAAAATCTAAAACTGAAACAGTGGCCTAAATTGGTAGAGAAGTAGCCTGGACCAAAAAACTTCAGAACTGCATCCAGTCCCTAAGTTCAAGCTCCAGGATCATCACAAAATTTTTAAAAAATGAAACAAAAAAGGCATGGGTTATGTTTTTAATAAGGAAAGAGAAAACATAATGTTGTGTATCTATAGTCCTAGCTATTTGCGCGGCTGAGGGAGGAAAACCACTTGAATTCAGGAGATTGAAATCAACCTGGATAACATAATGGCACTCCTACCTCAAAGTAGTAGTAGTAGTAACAATAATAATAGCAGTGGTAGTAGTAATGTATGTCATGAGACAAGTTTGTAAATGCAATGCCCGCAGGAGGAAAACAGGCTATATAAATGTGTAAATTAGGTTATGTGCAAGGAAAGCCAGCCTGATAGTCATAAAGACAAACAACACTTAGTCTAAGTTTGGGAGGTTATGGGAATAGTATAGATTGTGGAAAACTAGGAAGTTCTTAGACAATGAGATATCAGTCACTCTGGGAAAGCACAGGCTAATGAATCAGAAAAACTAGATGACAACTCAGATTTTCCCTCATTCATTTTGTAACCATGACCGTATTAGTAATTTCATAAAGTGAAAATAAATTTTAAAAAGCAGCATGAAGCTAGGTGCTGGTGGCTCACATTCATAATACTGAGACTATTCATCCATAATAATGAGACTACTCATCTGGCTGAGATCTGAGGATTGAGGTTCAAAGCCAGCCTAGGCAACAAAGTCGATGAAAAGTCTATCTCCAATTCATCAGGAAAAGGCCAGAAGTGGAGCTATGGCTCAAGTGCCAGAACACAAGGCTTCAGGAAAAAAGCTAGAGGACAGCACACTGGCCCTCAGTTCAAGCTGCACTATTAGCACACAACAAAAAATAAATGCAGCATAAAAAGAAAAACCATGTATTGATTAACATAGGCTGTAATACACTGTTGTCACGGCTGGACTTGTGTCAGCCATAAATTCATATTTTGAAATCATAGTATCAGTCTCTCAGAATACGGTGTTGTTTGGAAATAGTATAATTGCAGCTATAATGAAGATACGATCAATAAAGTGGAATTTAAAAAATTTCTGAGATGAGCCTCAGTGGCTCACACATATAATCCTACTTACTCAAGAAGCTGAGATCTGAAGATCGTTCTTCAATGACAGGTTGAGTAGGAAAGTGGAATCTTATCTCCAATTTTCTACCAAAAGGCCGGACAGGGAGCTGTGGCTCAAGTGGTACAGCACTTACCTTGTGTAAAAAAACTCATGGGCACCAGCCAGTCCTTGAGTTCAAACCCTAGTACACATACAAACATACACATACACACATATACACTTACACACACACACACACACACACACACACACACACACACACACACACACACAGAATAGATGCAGCAGACAGTGACTCTCATTTGCCTTCCCATGTTCAATGGGGAGACTGAAGTACCTCAAGGAATGCTGGGGAAGGGAGTTATACTCACAGAAGATAGAATGTGGACAGAAAGGCTAGATAGCAATGGTGAAGTGATGCTGCCTCCACCTTCCCAGGGAGCCCCTGAAATGACTATATGTAAGGTGTATGAGTTCCAAAGGGATTAGAAGCAGAACAGGAGGTGATTTGGGTTACTATACAAGTCTGATCTTGTAGGAGAGAGAGCCTTGAGTTGCAGTGAACAAACTCCTCTTCCTGCATTAATCAAATTGGTCAGCTATCTAGCTCATTTTCTTCTCTGAAGAAACCATACCTTCTGGGTGGTGAGACGAGCCAACAGCTGGCTAAGGAACCAAGGAAGTGGTAAAGCAGTCAAAGGAATTTGTTCAAAGGGTATCATCGGCACCCACACAGACAGCGGTGATTCTCAATGTACCCCAGCCATGCTTCATGGCCTGCATGCAGAGCCCAAGCCCAAAGAGAAAAAAGAGACCATAGGAAGAATGTGTGTGTGTGTGTGTGTGTGTGTGTGTGTGTGTGTGTCCTGAGGCTTGAACTCAAGGTCTAGGCTCTCTCCTTGAGAATTTGTGCTCAAGGCTAATGTTCTATCACTTGAGCCACACCTCTATTTCTGGCTTTTTTTAGGCTGGTTAATTGGAGATAAGTGCCTCATAGATTTTCCTGCCCGGGCTGTATTTGAACCTTGATTTACAGGTCTTTTTATAGCTATGAGCCCCTGGCAAATGGCTCAGGAAGGAATCTTAATCAACATAAGAAATTGGCTTTTAATCTGCTTCTTCTTGCCAGTGGTAGCTATCCCTGTCAGATGTCCCTGAGAAAATTGATATTTTTTAATGTTTTCAAATCTACATGGGGGGGGGGGCTAGAGGAAAAAGTTCATTATATTAATCACATAGAAATACTTTTGTTTGTGTTTTCTGGAACAGGGTCTTACTATGTCTTCTAAATTGGCTTCAAACTAAACTACATAGCCCAGTCCAGCTTCAAACACTTGATCCTCCTGCCTCAGCCTCCTTAGTGTTGGGCTTATCAGTATGTATGGTCACTTCTACACGATGCAAAAATGTTTTTTTCTGGTCTTGGGGCTTGAAACCTTACACCTGGGTGCTTCAATGAATATTTGTGCTCAAGGCTAGCATTCTACCACTTGAGCCACAACTCCACTTCTGGTTTTTGTATGGCTCACTGGAGATAAGATTCCAACAGGGAGTTTCATTTTTAGAATTTTATTTATTTATTTATTTATTTTTGGGGTCCAGTAGTGGGGCCTGAACTCTAGGCCTGGGTGCTGTCCCTCAGCTTTTCAGCTCAAGGCTAGCACTCTACCATTTGAGCCACAGCATCACTGCTGGCTTTTTTCTTTTTGTTTATGTGGTCCTGAGGAGTCGAACTCAGGGCCTCATGCTTGCAAGGCAAGTGCTCTACCACTGAGCCACCTTCCCAGGCAATCTAACAGGGAGTTTCTTGCACAGGTTTGTTTTGAACTGTGATCCTCAGATCTCAGATTCCTCAGTAGCTAAGATTACAGGCATGAGCCAGTAGTGTCCAGCCTATTGAGTAGCTAGGATTACAGTCATAAGCCACTATTGTCCATCTAATGCAAAAATTATTGACACAGACTGAGGAAAAATTACTGCTGTTCCTTGAGGTAAACACTGTCACAGAGGCTCACACAGTAGCCAGGATAACAGACATGAGCCATGGGGACCTGTCATTAAAATGTACATGCTTGTGTTGGATGTAGGCATATTTATTTTGGTAAAATGTACCTTTCTTATTGGGCATTGTTGGCTTAGGCCTGATTCCTAGATATTCAACTAATCACCAAAAGCCCTGCAATGCAGCTCTGGCTCAAGTGGTAGAGCACTAGCATTGAGCAAAAAATTTGAAAATGTTTAGGGAGAGTACCCAGGCCCCGAGTTCAAACTCCAGACACCCCCCCACACATAATAACAATAACCATAACAACAATAATAATAACACTGCAAAATGTAGTAAGAACATCACCATTCTGCATACAGAACAACTAGAGCTCAAAAAACAGCCAGGTATTGGTACCTCACACCTGTGATCCTAGCTACTCAGGAAGCAGGGGAATGAAGATCACTGTTCAAAGCCAGCCGGGGTAGAAAAGTCCATGAGACTTCATCTTCAATTAATCACCAGAAATCTAGAATTAGAGCTGTGGTTCTACATGGGAGAGTGCTAGCTGTCAACAAAAGAGCTCAGCAACAGTGCTCTGGTCCTGAGTTCAAGCCTGGTTTGTTGTAAGCTTAAGAGCCACAACATCAGGCACATATTCAGCAAATGGCCCTCTGACAGCCCAGAAATCTTACTGAGCCCTGCTGATCCTGTGCACTCTATTAGTTGATTGAGTGACTCCATAAACATCACCCCCTAGTGACTTACAGAGCTACTCTGGAAGGCCCCAAGGCCTGACTGATGTGGGCCCCCAAGGAGGGGAGACAAATATCTGAGACACTCAGCCTGTGGAAATAACCAGCTTTAACCTCCCCACTGGTCTAACCACTCTACACCCAGCTTTGGCACTGTTCTGCATCTTGCAGGCTCCATGAAAGGCAAAAAGTTCTGGCAATGGTAGGAACATCCATTCACCCAGAGTCTGAAAGCTGGGTGATAGTGGCTCACACACCTCTGCAATCCTAGCTATTCAGGAGGCTGAGACCTAAGGATCAGAGTTCAAGTCAGCTCAGGCAAGAAAGTCTGTGAGACTTTTAGCTTCATTGTCTTTTGTGGGGTTTGAACTCAGGACCCGGGTGCTATTCCTGAGCTCCTTTCCCTCAAGGCTGGTGCAATAACACTTTGAATTACAGCTGATTGTTAATTGGAGTAAAGAGTACTGCTCTGTCTGGCTTTGAACCTCGATCCTCAGAATTAAGTCTCCTGAGTAGCTAGGATTACAGGTGTGAGCCACCAGAGACTGGCATGTGAGACTCTTATCTCCTATGAATCACCAAAAAAGCTAGAACTGTAAGCATGGCTCAAATGGTAGGGCATCGTTCTTATTTTGAACACAAATCTAAGGGAGACCTTTCAGAGCCTCAGTTCAAGCCACAGTATCAGCGTGTTTACATGCATGCATGCACATGCACACACATAGACACACACAAAATACTCTAAAAATGAAAAAAAGAATAATAGATAATAAGTGGGTTTTGAGGGAACAAGGGAGGTAAATTTGGAAGCAAAGGAATTTGATATCTGTCGTGGATATTCTTGAGTGTGAACTTAAATGGGATTGATTTGATTGGGTTTAGATGCGCACAACTAGTAAGTAAAGCACAACTCTAGGTTTGTCTGGGGGATTTCCATAGCCGATTAACTGAAGCAGAAATCCCTTCTGCATGTGCTTGGCACCACCCATAAGTTGGCTTTCCATATAGAATTCAAGGAGAGAAAAACAGAACCTGCCATCCAGGCATTCTTTATCCCTCTCTTACCCCTCCCCCTGCTCCATAGCCAACATGAGTTGTTCTGCTCTGCCATGAATGCTTAAAATCTGTGATACTGAACAAAATAAATCCCTTCTCTCTTAAGAGAGCCAGCCCAGGCAGCTAAATCTGAGAGTTTTATCTCCAATTAACCTACAAAAAGCCAGAAGTACAGATGTGGCTCAAATGATAGAGCACCAGTTCCAGGTAGCTATCCACTGCCTTTGCTCCAACCTGGCATAGGCCCAGCGCAAATGGCCCAACAACAGATATTTGGTGGTGAGAAACTGAATGAATGAACTTTACAACGGGCCTCACCTCCTGCCATCCTTTCTTGTCCAGGCCCTCTCTGGCTCCAATGTTATTTACTCTCTCATCCTAGGAAAATACAATAGCATAAATGTGCCTTATGAATCAATTATAAGTGTACACTTCAGTGGCTTTAAGCACATTCACATTTTCATGAAACTTCACTTCACTGATACCAACTTCTAGAACTTTCTCAATACCCAAACTGAAATTGAACAGCTATTAAACAGCAGCATCTTTCCCAGTCTCTGGAACCATACCATTCTACATCCTGTCTGAGAATTTATCTTCTGTAGATCTCCTGTGAGTGGAGTGTTTGTATTCTAGTGATAGTGATGGTGATGGTGTGTGTGTGTGTGTGTGTGCATGTGCGTTCTCATGCACACACCAGTCTTAGTGCTCTTACTCAGGTCCTGGGCACTATCCCTGAGCTCTTTTGCTCATGGCTAGCACTCTACCAGTTGAACCATAATTCCACATCCAATTTTTTTGAGGTAGTTAATTGGAGATAAGTCTCACAAACTTTCAGTACTCAGGTCTAAGCTTACTTAATAGGTCGAATTACAAGCATGAGCTGCCAACACCTGGCTAGTGATGGTGAATTTTGAAACATTAGCTCTGCTAGTCTCATTTTTGAGTCAAACTTCAGTGTAAATGTTGCTATGAAAATATTTTTGATGCAATTAACATTTTAATCACATGGGTACATTTAAATGGTTAAATTTAAATAATTTTAAACTTTGAGTAAAGAAGATTGATTATGGGTTGAGTAGTGGTGGAGTGTTTGTATAGCATGCATAAAGACCTGGGTTCAATTCCTCAGCATGGTATAAACAGAAAAAACTGGAAGCAGCTCTTTTGGCTCAAGTGGTAGAGCACTATCCATCAGCAGAAACAGTGAAGTGAGAGTCCCAGAGCCTACATTGAAGCCCCTGGAATGTGAAAAAGAAGGAGAGGGAAGAAGGAAGAAAGAAGAAGGTAGAAGGAAGGAGGAGGAGGAGGAGGAGGAGGAGGAGGAGGAGAAGGAGAAGGAGGAGGAGGAGAAGAAGGAGGAGGAGGAGGAGGAGGAGGAGGAGGAGGAGGAGGAGGAGGAGGAGGAGGAGGAGGAGGAGGAGGAGGAGAAGAAGAAGAAGAAGAAGAAGAAGAAGAAGAAGAAGAAGAAGAAGAAGAAGAAGAAGAAGAAGAAGAAGAAGAAGAAGAAGACAACTATTACCCTTCATAAAAAGAATGATCTTTGTCCAATTATTTGATGAACTTCAGAGAGGGAAGACTGAGGTTTGTCAAATTCTGCCACTTAGCTGCAGTATAGAAATTCTACTTGAATGTCCATCTAGAGGCTAAATGATGCAACATGAGCTCTTGCTTGAGCAGTCAGGCCTGACATGCCCCAATCTACATATACACAAACATACGTGTAAGGTCTGCTCCGGGATGGCGAGCAGACTCCACCCTCCTTCCAGCAAAGTCTCCATCCAGTACCTGTGTGACCTAGGCAACTGGGACACCTGAAAGAGGTCACATCTGCATCCTCTGATGTCACATCTGAATTTGATGTGGCCACACCTTTCTCTGCCCATATCCTAGATAAGGCCTAGCCCAGGCCCAGACGCTCTCTCTCTGCTCTTTGCTAGCTCTTTCTCAGCTCTTTCCTTCTCTTTTCTTTCCCAGCTCTCTTCTCTTTCTTAGCTATCTCTTTCCCACCTTTCCCAGATGCTGTCTTTTCTAGCTCTTTTCTATCTCTTTCCCAGCTCTCTCTCTTTCCCAACTCTCCCAGCTCTTTTTCCAAGGCCTTTCCCCACTATGTGGAAGACTAAGATGGCCTGGTGCCAGCTGGAATGATGAATAAACCTACCCCTTACCTGAATACCACGTGTGTGCTGCTGTTTTTACTCGGCTACCTCTTTTTAAAAACCTAACATAAATCGTGCCGTGACTTGGATAAAGGCTTAAAGTCAGGATAGGGGGGATTCCTCTGATTTTTTTCCTCTTTTTTCTTTTTTGTTTGTTTTTCCCTTTTTGCTCTGAAGAATACCCACAGTTCTGACGGCCTTTTGCGAACCCATCTGTCTGTTGTGGACACAGCGCATCGATACCATTGCTGGCCTTCACATCCATGTACACACCACTTCTCTACTCTGGTGAGTGAAATTACTCTCTATGGCTCTCTGTCACTCAGTCTCTGTCCAGACGTGGCGCCATGCCAGAGATCTCCTATGGCCTTTAGCTGAAAGGCCGGTCACCTCTGAAGCTGAGGATGCTTGGCTTTGGGGGCCTGGCCATTTCATTCTAGAGGGCTCTGGGGGAAGTTGGGACATCGCTTCTACCTGGTCAGCTCTCCTTCATTCACCAGACTGACTCTCCTACTCATTTAATGGGGTGCTGCAAGTCAAGCCTGAGCCATGAAGCCTTTTTGAAATGCCTCCTACGCTCCCTGGAAAGACAGAGAGCCTAATTTTATGCCATTCTCAGATGTACACAGTTTTTACTACTGCAATGGTAAATGGTCAGAAGTCTGTTCACTTTCATGCTTCCTTTGCTCTCCCTCTGCCATTCATGTCCAACTTTCCCTATCTCTCCCTTTCTCTTTTCTTTTTTTTAAATTTTATTTTATTTTATTTGAGAACATACTGTACAGAGGGGTTACAATTACACGGGCAGGATAATGCATACATTTCTTACCAAGCATTGCAGCCTCCTCCTTTGTTTACCCTTCACCTCCCTTCCCAGCCTCCCCCCTCCCCCCCACCCAATCATACCCCCCCTCCCCCCCACACCGACATTGTAAAGCTGGTTTTGACATGACATTTTGTACTTCTCATTGTTGCAACAGGTCCACCTGAATCCTTAAACGACTTGTTTGTCCCCGTCTCCTCCACATGTTATACTGACATCAAATATAGTGAAAGCGGGGGTTACACTGTGGGGGAGGGACATACAAAGCAACAAAGAAATAATCTTATAAATGCGTTAGAAACACATGCATGAAAGAAACAAAAACTTTAAAATACATATTTGAGGGTTCGTTTTCCTAACATCACATTCTCTGGCTTGTGCCCTGCAGAGTGTGATGAAGGCTGGGTCCCGGGGACCCCCCTCTAGGTTCCCTCTCAAAGACTAGCCAATGTAGGCTTGATCTATTTGTTCAGGATTTCTTTGCATTTTTTTTTCAGAAATTCGCCATCTTGGTCACATGGTGGGTTAAGGGTTTCAGCACATCTGACCCTTAACCTTCTACCAAGCTTACTACTCCATCCATCCATTCTAAGGTGCCTTGCTAACAAGTTGCTCTTTTCACAGACCCTGGTAACTGAGGCCCAACTATCTGATGTGCTTTGTTAGCAATGACGTCTAAACATTGTTGTCAAAATTTTAGGATTTGAGTTTTGCCTTTTTTGTTTTGTGTTATGTATTCTGGTACTGACTACATGACTCTAAAATATTGGGCATATCTGCACTAAGATTCTCACATCTAAGAAGTTTTGTCATTCCAGAATATTTGTCAGTCAATTCTTGATAAGACCTACTTTTTCTACTTGATCTCCTTGTTGCTTTAATTGAAAGTAATAAAGGGCTTTTGTGGCAAAGATATCGGTTCAAGGCCAACCCGGGCTGAAAAATCCCTAAGACTCCATCTCCCAACTAACCTGCAAAGAGCAAGGCTAGACGCATGGCTCAAGACTCTTACCTCGAACCAGCAAACACTGCAAGTGTTACTATAACTTAAAGTGGTTCAGTGCTGGCCTTAAACAGAAGTGCTCAGGGACAGTGCCCATGCCTTGAGTTCAATCCTCTTTGAATACCAGCTGGGACAAGCCATCCCAGCCACAAGCACCTAGACTCAGCCAATCTGGGGAACGTGGTCAGGAGTAAGAAGAGATGATGTCACATCAGCTACATTATGCCTGCCCTTTCAAAGTTAACCAGAGCCAGGAGGTCAGTAGAAGTAAGAAGCCTGCCATCCAATGTCTATACCTGTCTACCTATTAACTGAACAGGAATTTATATTCTCACCTTTGTCACCTGACTTCACTACCTAGTCACCAGATGTCAGAAGTAGCTAGGGACATTTCTACCAACATTTTCAGCCCCAAGTCCTTCCTCCTGCCATTTATTTGCTCTCTAGTATTTTTTTTCCAGCCCCTCAATGCTCTTGAGACTTCTCCAGACTTCGTCTAAGGATTCAACGCCACCAAGGGACAGCTGCTGCTCACTGTCTTCTCTGGGAGGGACCAAATTCCAGCATTTTACCCCTATTGTCGACGCCCCTTGTCAGCAGAAAGTAGCGAGAATCTGCACGCTATTTTATGATTGTTAAAAGGCTGGAATGTAAAGTCGGCTCCTGGATGGCGAGCAGACTCGACCTGCCTTGCAGCAAAGTCTCCACCCAGTACCTGCGTTACCTAAGCTACTGGGACACCTGAAAGAGGTCACATCTGCATCCTCTGAGGTCACTTCTGAATTTGATGTGGCCACACCTTTCTCTGCCCATATCCTAGATAAGGCCTAGCCCAGGCCCAGATGCTCTCTCTGCTCTTTTCTAGCTCTTTCTCAGCTCTTTCCTTCCCTTCTCTTTCCCAGCTCTCTTCTCTTTCCTAGCTATCTCTTTCCCACCTTTCCCAGACACTCTCTTTTCTAGCTCTTTTCTAGCTCTTTTCTCTCTCTTTCCCAGCTCTCTCTCTTTCCCAGCTCTCCCAGCTCTCTTTCCTCAGGCCTTTCCCCACCATGTGGAGGATCAAGATCCCTGGCCTGGTGCTAACCAGAACGATGAATAAACCTACCCCTTACCTGAATACCACATGCGTGCTGCTGTTCTTACTTGGCTATCTCTTTGTAAAAACCTAATAATATGCTCATATGATACAAAGATGCATATATATATATATGTATATATATATATATATATATATATATATATATACATATATATATATATGGACACACACATACATACACACATAGTGGGGGGTGGGCTTGTTCTCAGGATCTACAAACTTTATCTTAGCTTATTCTGCCTCAGACTAGTACTGTATCTCTTGAGCTACACCTTCAGATTCAGGATTTTGCTGGTGTGTGGGAGATAAGGTTTTCCACTGGCTTTGAACCTCAATCCTCAGATGTCAACCTTCTGAATAGCTAGGACTATAGGCAAGAGCCACTCTCACATGACACATATATGACATCTTGGTTCTGTTTGCTATGAAACATGGGACACTGGCTGTACTTATTTCATGTGGGCCTTAAACCCAGCTCCTCTAGGAGCTGGAGTTCACCATTCAGGAAATCTCAGGACCCTCTAAGGATTTGGGTCAGATTTAGGATCTCACATGGGATATGAGCTCCTGGCAAAAGAAACTATGAGGAAATTGTCTTGGGTGATGGTTAGAAATCTTTTTTTTTTTTATTTGGTGCCAGGACCAGAGCTTGAACTCAAGATCTGGGCACCGTTTCTTAGCTCTTTCATGAAGACTACCACTCTACAACTTGGACCAGTGCTCCATTGCAGCCATTTTGGTGGTTAATTGGAGATAAGAGTCTCACAATGGCCTTAAACCAAGATCCTTAGATCTCAGCATCCTGAGTAGCTATGATTACAAGCATGAGCTACCAGTACATGTCTTAGATATTATTCTTATGGTCATACTATTTTCATTTTGAGCTGGGTGGCTCTAGTCAAGTGGCTTAATTTCTCTGAATGCCATTTCCAAATATATGAAATGAAGATTAAGGAAGCACATTAATAATAATAATTACTCTTTGGGGTGTCTATAGACATTCAATGGGGTAAAAATAAATGAAACATTCATCTCTCAATACAGCAGTTATTAGTAATCAATAGTTATTATTTGTCATTGTTATTATCAGGGCTGGTCTTCATCTAAGAAGCCTTCTAAGGTGCAGGACAGAAGAGAGAAATCCCACTGCTGCCTCTTCCATGCCCCCACCTCACTGGATCCCTTTGAGGTCACCAGAGCCCCTGGCTATGATAAATGTTCCAGTCCTATAGTTTTTGACTAGGTGACAGATTTCACTCTGGTGTTTGAAGGCTCCTCTAGTCAGTAGGGAGAAAGAGAGTGGGGAGATGAGGAGAGGAGAGGGAGGGGAGAGATGAAGAGATTGAGGAGGCTGCTCCACAAAGCTGTTTGTCTACTAATTACGGTAGTGACAGTCTATGCTGGCCCAGGGTTGCCAACTGGGGTGGAAAAACCCACCCTACGGCTACTGAGGGGGCTTCCTTATTTTTCATTGAGTGCTGGTTTTGTGGGTGTTTTTCTTTTTTTTTTGTTGTTGTTGGTCCTTGAGCTTGAACTCTGGGCCTTGATGCTTTAGCTGAGCTTTTCAGCTCAAACCTAGCAAGCTACCACTTGAGCAACAACAAAACTTCTAATTTTCTGAGTGGCTTATTGGAGATAAGAGTCTGATGGACTTTCCGTCCATAGCTGGATTTGAACTGAGATCCTCAGCTCTCAACCTCCTGAGTACCTAAGATTACAGGCTTGGACCACTGATGCCTGGCTGTTGAGGGTGTTTTCTACATCATTTCAGGCTACCAGAAGAAGACAAGATAGGAGAAGGATCAGACTGGAAGATTTTAAGCATGTCACAGAAAGGCTCAAATTCCAGGGAATGGACACCCATCTCTGCCTCTTCTGGCCAGGAGAGGTCCTAAATATCCTCTGTTTCCTAGACTTGGCAAGTGAAGCAAAGGCAAGCACTCCTTCACAGGGCCCAGGGAGGATTTAGTAGGCCTGAACTAAGGCACAGCACAGCCTCTGTAAGGGGAATCTGACCTTGAGCACCAACCAAGGTCAGACAGTTAAAAAAACTGTTTGCCTCTAGCTCTCTGTATGTTCCCAGATACCTGGCAGTTTCTATTGCACTCAACTTTTGAAGAGAACTAATTCTTTCCTTCCCCTTCCTTCCTCCCTTGTTCCCATCTTCCTTTTCTCCCTTCCTTCCTCTCTTTTTGTCAGGTTTTGGACTTGAACACAGGGCCTGTCCCTGAGCTTTTCCTCTCAAGGCTAGCTCTCTATCACTTTGAGACACAGATCCACTTCTGGTGTCTTGGCTAGAATGACAGGTCTGAGGCACTAATGCCACCATTCTTCCCTCCCACCCTCTTTCCTTTCCCTCCCAACCCCTCTCTTTCTTCTTTCTCTTTCATTTTGTGCTGGTCCTAGGGCCCAAACGCAGGGCCTGGGCACCGTTCCTGAGCTCTTTCATTCAAGGCTGAAATTCTACCACTTGGGTACAGCTCTACTTCCAGATTTTTGGTAGTTAATTGGAGATAGCCGTCCAGTCTGGCTTTGAACCGCAATTCTCAGGTCTCAGCCTCTTGACAAGGTAGAAATACAGGTGTGAGACACAAATACCTGGCTTAGTTGTCCTTTTATGAACTTTAATTTCAGTGCTGTACTGAAACACCAGACACTGTGGAAAGGATATCTGTCTCAACTAGCCTAGGATCAAATATTAAAATCAATTCACACGGGTGAAAATAAAGCTCAGGTAAAGCAGATTTACCTAGAAGGGTCAAGACTCTATGCCTGATGCCAATTGTTCACATCAACAATCCTAGCTACTGAGCAGGCTGAGATCTGAGGATCATGGTTCAAAGCCAGCCTGGGCAGAAATGTTTGTAAGACTCTTAGCTCCAATAAAGAATTAAAGAGCAAGAAGTGGATCTGTGGTTCAAGTGGTATAGTGTGCCAATCTTGAGAATAAAAGCTCAGGGACAGCATCCAGACTCAAATTCAAGCCCTAGGAGTGGTACACGCATGCATGCATGCACGTGTACATACAAAGCACACACACAAAATCACAAGGTTGTACATGCCCCATAATGGGATAGCCTTGGACATAATTCCAGGCTGGACATTGTAATATAGCTGGTGATGGGGATCTCAATCAATTTCAAGCCCCAGGACTCCAGTTTCCTTACGGGTTCCTGGGGATGAGAGCCCTACCTGAGCCTAGAACTCCCAGCCACAGCATAATTCTCTGAAAGTCACCAGTAGAGTAACTATGTTTTAACTGTTTTGTCTGTTTTATTTTGGGGGCTGGAACTAGGGCTCAAACTCAGGGCCTTAATGCTGTCCCTGAGCTATTGTGCTCAAGGTTAGTACTCTGCCAGTTGAACCACAGATCCACTTTGTGACTTTTTGGTGGTTAATTGAAGATAAGTATTTCATAGATTTTCCTACTTGGGCTGGCTCTGAATCAAGATTTCAGCTCTCAGCTTCCTGAGTAGCTGGGATTACAGGCATGAGCTACGGGTGCCCAGCTAACTAACTGTATTCCTTTATTAACGAGAAGTCTAATAATCCATAAAGCCATGATTGAAATAATAACTGCAGCCATGGCACACTGAGAAACCAGCGAAGGTAGTCTCTCACCCATGATCCATTACCATGGAGTGGGATTGAGCTTCCTGTTGGGCTCCTGAAACTCTCATGATGCCAGCTCCATTCATCCAGGGTAGTGCAGACCTGCTAATCAGCCCAGGCTGAAGAGAGCTTAACCCTACCTGCAGATCCTGGGCTAGGATTAGCAGCCCTGGCTAAGGGTGTCCTCCAGTTCTCAATTGAAGTTGGGAAAGAGAAGAGGTCTCAAAGAAGGATCCAGGTCAGGCATTGGTGCCTCACCTCCTTTCCCCATTCCATTGCACATGCTACAGAGGCTCCCTCCATTCCCCATTCCATTGTGGTTGTTGGGAGAAGAGTGTCATTTAAGTCTTTCTCTCTGACACATGTGTGAGATGCAGAGGCATACACACAATTTGCTCACACAACTCAAACACTGTCAGGGGCAATTAGCTGCTACAGGACATACTTCTAGCTGCCAAGTTCACCTCAAGGTAGTAAGTAGGGCACTTGATAAGCTCCAATTGATTAGCACAGTACCAAAGAGCCCTCTGTTTTCAAGATACCAGAAAGGCCAGAGAGCATCCTCTTCTTCTAAGGCCAGCCAACAATCAGTTAAGTCTGACCCTGACATGAATTATCCACTTCCTGCAGGACCAGGAAAAACCCTTAAGTACATCTGAAATGTCCCACTCATGAAGCAATTCAAGCAAGGATAGACTTACCAGGAGATGAGAGAGTGGAGTGATGTGACTGAGCAGAAAAATTCTAGCTCAAACCAGATACCAGTGGTTCATATGTGTTATCCTAGCTACTCAGAAGGCTGAGATCTGAGAATGTTGGTTCTAAAGCAGCCCAGGCAGAAAAGTCAGTAAGACTCCATTGAATCACCAAAAAGCCAGAAATGGAACTGTGGAACAGGTGAAAAAATCTAAAGGACAACACCTAGGATCTGAGTTCAAGACCCAAGATCTGAACACCCATGTATGCACATGTGCACGTGTACACACACACACACACACACACACACACACACACACACACACAGACACACACAAGACACACACACACACACACACACACACACACAAAACTGTTAATTTAGCCCAAATGCATGTTACACTTGCACAGATACATAAATTTCAAAGAGGCAGAAACAAATATGGTCACAGTTTGGAATGCCGCGGGTTTGAAGTAAACACACACCAGGGTGGAGAGGGGGAACAGAATTCCCAGCCCCACTGCACCTAGGCACTCACCTATCCAGCTCACCACCTCCAGGTGTGCCCTCAGGCTGCTGCTTGTACAGAGCCCACAGCCCCATGTTGGCTACTTCTCCTTCTGTCTCTTCAGACCAGTCAGCCCCGCTGGCCAGCAGCCTAGCTTCATGCCCCTCAAGTCCACGTGGTTGCAGCAGAAACAACTCACCAAACCACCCCTGCTCCACTCCCTCAGCATTTCCACTGCTCAACAGCTCTTGAGCTGGCCACTGAGTCACTGCCCACAGGGGGAGACACTGCTGCCAATGACAGTGTTGGGCACTGTGGGGCCATTAAACACACGATTGCCTCTTCTACAACTGCTAGAATATGCCTGTATCCGTAGACTTCCACATTCTTATGGAGTGTTCTAGCCTATACAGATGCGACCGAGGGGTGCAACATCAGATATTCACACCTTGGGAGCTGCAGTGGTGGATCCTGCCCCTCTGTGGCTCCCCCGCCCACAGAGCACTGAGAAAGAGGCTGAGTTGAGTTGTTGGGGTTTAATTGGTGCACCCTTGGCATGGTTCCCTTGTGCTCCAGGATCCTATCCCTTCCTCAGCTGCTGTCGCTATGGTCCAGGAGTAAGGAAGTCGGGCTCCTTGGGCCTTGGGAATAGTGCTGGAGCCCCACCATTGCCCAGCTCCCGTGTTCTGGGGATCCTCACTCATCTTAACTTAGGCCTGAGGACACCAAGATCTGATTTGATCATTGGGATCCCAGTGACTGTTGGCACTCTTCCCACCTCAGTGCCTCAGCAACTTCCACTACCTTTCTTGGGGCAGCCTATAAACCCGAGCTCCACCCAGATCTGAGCTTTTTTTGGCCTTATCTTTCCTGTCAGGATAGCTGGCCACTCCCACTCTCTCTCTGTCCAGATCTACCTGTGCCTGCAGAGACCCTCCTATACCTTTAGCCTCAGAGTTATGAGCTACCAGCTGGATAGGATTAGATGCCATATTGCTCCCTATCCCTTGGAAAAGATGGCCCCACTAATAAATCTCTTTACAACAATCCTCCTGTATATGCCTGTCTCCACATGGACCCCTGGGATGGCCCAGATGGATTCTTTCAGTGTCCTCCATCGTGAAATGGGGTCCACACTGTGATACTTGAGCAGTTTTGTTCACAGGCCTGGGTTTCCTCCTGTAGAAGATACCAGATGTTGGGAATGTACATGCCCATCTGGAAACAAGAGTGCAATTAATGACCACCACACTGTGACACCTGTCTCCCATACCTACCAAGGCTGTGGAGAGGAGATCCAAGCATGTCTGCTGGCCCCTTCCTCATGCAGGTCCAATTCCACTCATGTCCTCTGGATACTCAGCACGTGATGAGCCCTTCCGGAAACCTCTGGTTCAGGGTATTTGGCAAGTCATCAGCCAGCACCCATTTGTGCCAAAACCTGTGCCAGGTTCCAGGACAATGTGCAGGGCAGTCAGAATCTCCAGGAGTTGAAATGACTGAGGGTTGAAACAGTAAACAAATAGGCAGTCACCCAAGACAAGCTAATGTGTTCATCGCTGTGGTGAGGGCTCTGAAGAAAGACTGTCTGCACCACAGAGATTCAGGGTCCCCATCTCCAGTGCTCATCCCTTAACTGCTTCCTGCCTAATGCCCTCCTCTCTGCCACACTCCACATGTGCTCTCTTCATTCTCTGCTTCTCCAGCCCAACCAGTGATCCTGGAGACTTACCTTCCCTAGCCCTACTCCTGCATCCTGAGGACCCTCACCTCCCAGCATCCCATTTCTTTTAGCTCCAGGATGAGCAGTAAGGGGTCAGATTTTGAGACATCAGAGCTTTAGTCTTAACATCTGTAATAAAATGTTGAAGGCTTGGGTCACCGTGGCTGGAGTTCACATTCCTGGGATTGACACACAAGATTTAATCAAACCAGGCAGTAGTGGCTCAAGCCTGTAATCCCAGTTACTCAGGAGGCTGAAATCTGAAGATTGATCTTGATTTGAAGCCATCTGGGCAAGAAATTCCAGGATACTCTTGTCTCCAGTAAACTACTCAGAAAAGGCAGGAAAAGTGTTGTGGCTCAAATGGTAGACCATTAGCCTTAAGCACAAAGAGGCTCAGGAAAAGGCTCAGGAAAAGCACCTAGTTCAACTCTGGTAAAGCACCCAGTTCAACTCAGGAAAAGCACCTGATTTCAAGCAATAGTACTAGCAAAAAAAATAGACAAAAAACTCAAAACTTAACAAAAGCAGGTAATCAACTCCCCTGTCTTCCTTACCCCTCCTTCTCAGCTCAGTGCTGGCTTTGGGTGCTCTGCCATATTGCTGTTGATCAGGCAGATCTTTGCACACAGAAACCCTGCTTTTTCTCACTTGCACTGGCCACCTCATTCATTCTCCAGTCCAATTGGAACTTTTTTGATATAGGCTGATGTTCCATGGCTGCATCCCACCTCTACTTCTCTCTTTTTGGTAGTTAATTGGAGATAAGGGTCTTCTTAGAGATGTTTCTGCCAACTCTGACGTCAAACTTCCATTCTTAATTTTCAGCCCTCTGAGAGCTGGTATTATAAGTGTGAGCCACTGGTACCCAGCAAATTTGAATATTTTTTATACCTCAGTATGAGAATACATAAATAATATTTTTAATCTGGTTTATTTAAATCACAATATTTTAAAGATTCATTCATGTTGTAGCCTGGATCACAATGTCATTCATTTTTTAAGCTTGAATAATATTCCCTTGGATATACCACAGTTTATCCATCAATGGACATGTGTGTTTCTACCTTTCCACTACTGTTAATGTCATGAATAATATTGTATATCTTTTACATTAAGCACACTACTATAACAGAGTGCCAGAGGCATCCTTTCATAATTAGCACAGGTGAACTATGGGAATTCACCTGTGGCATTCATTTATGAGACCCTGTATACCCTGCGAGGTCCATATGGTATGTCCAACTTAAAACTTTATTTTTCCTAGTTACACTGATCTTTCTGTTTTCATAAATAAATAATTATCCAACTTCTTGACATATCAGGCAAGGACGTTGCAAATTGGCTCTGCTCTTCTCTAAAAACTTCTTCCTCTGCAATTTTGTGTGGATCTGGATTGTTTGATGGCTCCTGATTGTATCCTAGCTACTCAGGAGGCTGAAATCTGAGGATCCCTCTTCAAACCTAGCCTGGGCAGACAAATCTGACAGACTCCTATCATCAATAAACTCGCAAACAACTCCTGTATGTGGAGTTTGGGCTCACGTGGTAGAGCTTCTTCCTTGAAGGAAAAAGTCAAGCAAGGGCATGAGACCTTGAGGTCAAGCCACTGGACTAATATACAGAAGCAACAGGAAAAAAAACTTTGGGTGGTTCTCTCCATCTTCTCAGGAACTAGATCAGAACTTCTTTCTCAGCAAGCCCTTCCCTGGCTAGGTGTTGTAAAATGTTCACTGACTTTCCAGTTCCTTGATTTTTCCTCAGAGCAGGTCTCAGTTTGAGCCTCCCTCTGTTGGGTGTGAGCTCCAAGCTCACTCTATTTTATAACATCATTATCTCTAGCAGCATTTCTTTCCCTTTATTAGAATCAGAAAATTGAAGCTCCTTTTACACAGAGAACTTTACAAAATGGGTCCCCCTTTTCCCTGGACCGAGCAGCCCAAGTAGAACTGAGGCCTGAGGATTTTAGCTCAGACACCTCTAAACCATGGGAAGGTAAACTGAGGACCTTCCCAAGCTAGGCACATTCAGTAATGACTTCTCGAGCAAAGAATAACAATCAAGGTCATAACAGGAAGGAAAAAATTAGAATGTCTCTTCCCTTCCCCTCTCCTCTTCTAGTTCCAAAGAGGATTCTTAAGGAAATTGAATTTGAAGTGTGGTTTTTTTTCTTCATAACCAGAGACACTTGTTGATCAAAGCTGCACACCAGCCCAGACTTCCCACAATACAGACTCTGCCCTATGAACCCAGCTTTAACCTCGGACTTCTTTCATCACTTTTGCAATATAGGATGCACCCAGCAAGCGAAGGGGCTTCGGAGACTTTATCTTCCTCCCAGAGACAAGACTAATTCCAGGGGGGAATTCATTAACTAAAAGTGAACCAGAATATGATGCTCTCAGAGCCTTCCTATAGGGACAGTAATGGTCATTAAACTAAATAATATATAATAAAGGGTTGCCTGATCGTGGTGGTTTACCCATGTAATCCTAGCTATTGAGGAAGCTTAAGTCTGAGGAATGGGGCTTGATCTCAGGGCCTGAGCCCAGGGCTAGTGCTCTACCACTTGTACCACAGTATTACTTCCAGCTTTTTCTGATTAGTTTATTGAGATAAGACTCTCATGTGACTTTCCTGCTCAGTCTGACTTTGAACCATAATCCTCAATCCTCAGCATTCTGAGTAGATAGTATTACAGGCATGATCGACTAATGCCCAGCAGCCTCCATCTTTCAGATGTACCTCTCCTCTTTCTCACTCAGAACCAGACATACAACACTTCATCCTGGTCCTGAGTTCACTCCAGCCCTGAAAGTTTCACCTTAGCTATTGCCTCTGTCATATGCTTTACTATATTGCCCCAAAGCTGGCTCCATGTCATCCTACAGGTCTTGGCTTCAATGGACCTCTTCACAGAGATTCATTTTTTGTGGATTGATTCTGGGGTTTGAACTGAGGATTTGGGGAATGTTGCTTAGCTTTTTTTTTAATCTCAAAGATAGTATTCTACAACTTGAGCCACAGTTTCCAAAATGACTTATTGCTAGTCAATAGGAAATAAGAATTTTACAGACATTTTTGTCCAGGATGACTTCAAGCCACAGTCCTCAGGTCTTAGCTTCCTGAGTAGTTAGGATTACAGGTGTGAGCCAAAAGCACTCAACTTACAATAACCCTTTCAAGCACTCTCACCTGCACTGTTTATCTTGCTATGTTGCTTCATATTGGTTTATTTACTTCTTACTTGGCTTCCCCAAACAGATGATCAGTTGTGCCTTGGGTAGGTGCTCTGTCTTCTCTTAGCCTACAATGTGGACCATTCACACCTGACATGTATCTGATAATGGTGAATCTCTCCACCCAAGGTCCCCTTGCTACCTTCCTTTTTATTAATTCTTGTGTGGTCTTTGGCCTTGAACTCAGGGTCTGGGCATTGTTCCTAAGTGTTTTTTGCACAAGGCTAGCACTATAGCACTAGAGCCACAGCTCCATTCCCAGCTTTCTTGTTAGGTAATTGGAGATAAGAGTCTCACAGGCATTCAGTGCTGGTCGTTCACCCTTATAATCCTAGGTACTCAGGAGGTGGAATTCTGAGGATTGTGGTTCAAATCCAGCCAGGGCATGAAAGTTCGTGAGATACTAATCTCCTATTAATCACAGGAAGAGCCAGAAGTGGCACTGTGTTTCAAGCAGTATAGTGTTATCCTTGAAAAAAAGGAGCTTAGAGACAGTGCTCAGGCCAGAACTGGTGAAGAAGAGGAGGAGGAGGAGGAGGAGGAGGAGGAGGAGGAGGAGGAGGAGGAGGAGGAGGAGGAGGAGAACAAGAACAAGAAGAACAAGAAGAACAAGAAGAAGAACAAGAAGAAGAAGAAAAAGAAGAACAAGAACAAGAACAAGAAGAAGAAGAAGAGGAGGAGGAGGAGGAGAAGGAGGAGGAAGAGGAGGAGGAGGAGGAGGAGGAGGAGGAGGAGGAGGAGGAGGAGGAGGAGGAGGAGGAGGAGGAGGAGGAGGAGGAGGAGATCCAAGCTCATGGATTTTCCTGGCCAGAATAGCTTCAAATTATCATCCCCAGATCTCAGTATCCTGAATAGCTAGGATTACAAGCATAAGCCCTCAACATCCTATTTATTTATTTATTCATTCATTCATTCATTCATCCATCCATTCATTTGTTTTAACTGACTGTCCAGTTTTCCAACTTGTTATTAGTTACTGGAAAAGTCAAACAGAGGAGAGGTAGCAGGTATAGGCTTTCAACCTCTTTTGTGGGGATATAAAAACTTTTCCTATGAGATGTCCTTACCTTTTTTGGGACCTTTAATAGTGATGCCTTTGATGATGAGACCTCAACTGATGAGGACAAAGCCTTGAGCCAAGGGTTGTGAAAAGTAGATCCACCAGTCTAGAGGTGCCGTTTTATGAATCAGTACGTTTTAAATGGATTTTATTGATTGATTAGGAGTGTGTGTGCTTGTGTGTGTGTGTGTGTGTGTGTGTGTGTGTGTGTGTGTGCACACGAGCACTGGTACTAGGGCTTAGTGTTTTTATTAGGTCTCCTCAAGTATGATATTCAACAACTTGAGCCACACTTCCGTTTCTGGCTTAAAAAACTGATTAAACATGAGCTTCTCACAGGTTTTTATGCCTAGGCTGACTTCAAAATCCTCAGGTCTCATCCCCCTAAGACTATTGAATGGCAAGCATGAACAATCAGTGTGTGGCCAGTTTTTAATATGCTTTAACACATTGCTGATTCACAGACTGTGTCTTCAGTTCCCCCATGTCATCATCAGTAATCTTTAGCTCCTATTTCCTTATTTGCCCCATAAGGATGGTTGTAATAATGAGATTGCCAGGTTGGCAACAGAAAGAGATGCTTAGGCAAAAGAAATGACTAAAAATCTGTAAGTATGACTGGGCATGTTGGCCCACACTTGTAATCCTAGCTACTCAGGATCTGAAGATCGCAGGTCAAAGCCAGCCGGGCAGGAAAGTCCTTGAGCCTCTTATTTCCAATTAACCACCAGAAAACTGGAAGTGGTGCTGTGGTTCAAGTGGTAGAGTACTATCTCCCTCTTGTAATTGCTTGCAAATATTTGCTACTCTGGTTTCAATAGCCAGCATGGGGATTGAGACCTGTCATTCCCATGCAGCCTTGACTGTGTAGGTATTTTCCTGCTTTAGCATCCTGATTTAGAACTGCAGGCATTGCTCTCATGATAATGTACAAGATTTCCTTCACTCAACAGCAGATATTCAAATAATATATTAGAAGTAAAAACATGAACACGGATAGCCTGATGCAGCCTAAAATCACCCAGCATTTTCCATTTACTCTGAGGAATACAATCAAAAGAGTAAGAAAGCAGCTACCACTCAAGATGGGTGACAGATGCAATACTTCCCATTTTTTGGATGTGCTGGGGTTGAACTTGGGGCCTCATGCTTGCTAGGCAGGTATATCATTTAGTGATTAATTATATTCCCACTGCTTTGCAGCCATTACCTCTATTTTCCAACTCCCTTTTCAATGCTGATGTTGATTCAATGCTGAATCCACACAATCATTGTGAAATCAACCCAATTACCTGCCCCAGAAACTTTTAATCTACCTTTATCTTTCATTAAATGGTTTATTCAGTATATTTCACATAAATAATATACTATTTTCTTTTTGTGTCTATCCATGATAGAGGATTTATGAGTTGCAGCTTTTTGTGGTTGAGCCATAATCAATTTTATACCTACCTGATATTTTGCAAACCTATTCATCTGATGAACACTCAGTTTCTTTCCAACTCTTGACCTTTGTGACATTGCTGATGTTTTCACTGGCCTACAGGTGTGTCAGTTTTGGTTTTCAATTCTTGTGGGTATGTAAGAAGTAATGAGATTACTGGGTCTTATGTTAATACTATATTATGGTAGAAGAATGTGGCAGATTCTATCATAACAGTTATAAAACTTTCCATCAACACCAGAAATGTATGAATGGTCAAGATATCTATAAGTATGTACTAAATCTTCCATTACTGTGCTGTAATGGATATTTTTCACTTTTTATTCATTTTTATTTAACTCATACATGCCTGTATGTAGCTCTGGCTAGAGGTAAAGTCAGAGTACTCTGTACCACCACCCCAGCCCACAGATGCTTTTATTCTGATATTAACTTTTTTCTCTTACAGATAATATTACTGTATATATATATATATATATATATATATATATATATATCCTTTTTTAAGATAAGGTTTTAAGTCTTTACATGACTTACATAGCTGTATCCACTCTGTACACCGTATTTACAATAACAAGAAAAATATATTTACAAAAAATTAATATGGAAGCAAAATAATAAAATAAGGTTTAGAACCATCCAAGGCACATGCCAGCTGCCCAACAGGCAAATACACAAGAATCACAGCTTCTGATTAGATGAAGTAAATAAAGAGGAAAAATTTATCTAAAATACAGTGTTGGAGGCATGGCTCAAGTGGTAGAGCACTTGTCTGCCAAGGACCAGGCTCTGAATAAAAACCATAGTACTTCCAAGGGAAAAGTATTTTAAAATGTTAGAACTTAAGGAAAAGAGCAGAGGAAAGTATAATGGCTCACATAGTGGTGTACACATGTAATCTTAACACTTGGGAGATTAGGAAGTAGCTTTGGCTATATAATGACACTATATCTTAAAGAAAATTAAATATTAGAATAAAATAAATCAAACTATATTTCTAAAAACTAGGGTGCAGTTCAAGTATTAATGAATTTGTCTTCCATATGCAAGGCTCTGGTGTGGTACACCAAAAATTAAATGCTTTAATAACTGAAAATTTTAGTTTAATTGGTGAAATACTAGATGCCCTTTGGCTGGAATACCTCCTGGATAAACCTGTGGCAGTTGACACAGCTCCATTCTGTGCTGTACTGAGTGCATTGCTCAGCACACACCATTCAGATCTACATGCATGGACCTCTAATATAATTTGTTTTTGAGTATACTCCTTTCAGTCTTTCACATCACAATAACAGGTCCTTCTATTATTTCTGATGTCTTATAGTTATCTCCATCCTATTATTGAGAATTGCTCTTCTCCTGTGCCTGCATAACACAGCATATTCTGAGAAGAGTAGTAGCTCTCTTGCTAGCCACCCTAATCCTGCCCCATCTCCTCCTTAAATTATACTTTGGTATAATTATGACACTACCCAGGGGATTGGGAATATCCTGCTAGCCACTCTTCTCCAGCCCTGCTTCTTACTCAACAGAGTTTATGGTCTCATCTTGTGTGGTTACCTAGAGAGAAATCTCACTGCTGCTTAGGAAGAAAGAGCAGCCAAGGGAAACAATAGAATCCTGGCCTAGCAGTGTGCTGGAATTGAGGTTCTTCTACAGGAAATAGAAGGGAATGGTAGGCAGAATAGCACTTAGGCCTCTATTCAGAGGTGACAGCTTGCCATCATAAAGCAATTGAAATTCAGATGACAATGTGTACTTGTTAAACCAGGAGGGTAAACTGACTCTTCTTCCTTTAAGGAGAGGTAAGTTGGAAAGGTCTGCAGGAATTGGGCTCGGTGGCACAGTTCAAGGTACTCTTTTCATTTGGACAAGCTAAGTTTACTTCATTAAGAGGTATGTACCCATGGCTGCATTGAATGTTCTGTCCTGTATATATCCCTGTATCTCACACAGGTGGTACCACATGTCTCACATTAAGAATGATGGGTTCCAGCTTGTTGGGCTGTGGCTCATCAGGATACAGGGAATATTGTGCAACTTGTTTGAGCCATGGGTGTTCCATTATTTGTTCAGTATTTGTCTCTCCTTCAGGTCCTCAATTACCAGTTGGCATATTACATTTTATCTAACATTCATGTTATATGGACCAGCATACTTGGCCTTCAGAACTAGTGACTCTACCTGGGTCACTTTCTCCCATCAAAGGGAAATCTTCCTGTTCTAATAAAATATAAAAAGCCACCTAAGCTCCAGATTTCCACATTTCAGGCATCATAACTTTTTATTTTTCCAGTTGTGTGGCTTGAACTCTGGGCCTGGGCACTGTCCCTGAGCTCTTCAGCTCAAGGCCAGCACTCCACCAATTGTGCTACTGTGCCACTTCTGGTTTTCTTGTGGTTAATTGGAAATGAGTATTACAGACTTTCCTGACCAGGCTGGCTTTGAACCATAATCCTCAAATCTCAGCCTCCTTAGTAACTAGGATTACAGGCATGAGACACCAGTGTTCAGCCATCATTTCTTTCTTGCAGGATCATTTCAGGAGGGGATGGAACAGCACAGCACTAAATAAATTCCTCAGCAACTGCAGTGGAGTAAACCAAATGCTCAGACCAAATCACTAACTTTGATATTGCCTTTGCTGTCCAAAAGGATGCTGTTGGGCTTAAGGAAGTGTGTGATTGTGTTCTGGTGCAGGTGGTGTATAGCACATACAATTTGAAGAATCTTCTGGCTTCAACTCATATAGGTGATGGGATTTTCAGATCGACTTCAGAAGGTGGCCCTTAGTGGCCAGTTCTGTGATGAGATACACATACTCTTCCTTCTCCATCACCTGGTAAAACCTGATGTGCCATCCAGCCTTAAAAATGTCCACCTCATTCTCTATCTGATGACTGGAGATCTTTCCCTTCTGAAATATTTTAACTGCCATCTCAGTGTCTGTGAAGTGGTGATGAGCCAGTTTCACTCAGGTACCATGGTCGAGGAGTTTTTTCATCTGGTAATGTTTGATAATCTCCTCCTTCAAGGAGCTTGAGGATGATTCTTTGTATTCTGCCATCCTCCTGCTATGATGGCAGGAGTCTCCCTAAAATTAACTAAATAAAATAATGGAAAACCCAGGAAAAGTCAAAAAGAAATACCAAAATCTAACCAACAAATCCTCCCAACCAAAAAAAAAAAAATCAATCTAGCTTTGATTTAGTCCAGCAGCTCACTAAGCAAGAGCTCCCAGCACTGTAAACTGACAAACCATGGGGCACAGTGCCTTCCTATATACTCTGCATGACCTCTCATAATGGAGTAATCACAACAGGGAAAATGACATCATGGGGGAAATGGACAAAGTAGATTTAGGGCAAGTGAGGTCAGTGAAAAAGTGGACCTATTGCAGCCTCCACTATTGGCATTCTAGCTCTTAGGCCTCAAAGACTGTTGCTAAGTAATCCAGGTGGCCTTGAGTTTTCTATTGTCATTATCATGCCATTTCTGAAACCACTAGGACAGTAGCCAATGTCCTCTGCCCTTCTAGAGGACTCCTGCATCTTATAAATTGCTTTTGTGGAAACACCAGCCAATAGCCTCCATTCTTTTTTTTTTTGGGGGGGGGTCCGGTCGTGGGGTCTGAATTCAGGGCATGGGCACTGTCCCTCAGGTCTTTAGCTCAAGGCTAACGTTCTATCACTTGAGCCACAGAACCACTTCTGGCTTTTTTCTGCCTATGTGGTGCTGAGGAATTGAACCCAGGGCCTCATGCATGTGAGGTAAGCACTCTACCACTGAGCCAACTTCCCAGCCCTAGCCTCTATTCTTGATGGCCACCTTATCCTATGTCTTGTCCCACGAATGACAGGGCACAAAGTCCTCCATCCTTCTTAAGGACAGTTGTGTCTTACAATTTGCTCCTGTAGGGACAATGTCCAGGCTGGCTTTGAGCCAATTCTCACAATTCAGCTTCCTGAGTAGTTAGGATTATAGGCCTGAGCCATCAGTATTTAGCTCATCTGTCACTTTTTGAAGATTTTTTTTTTTTGTTTTAGAAAACTTGGTTTTAGCAATGTCTTTTTCTTTTATCACTTTGTATTTGTTTCCCTTGCTGTCTAATACTTATTCTTTTTCTAATGAGAAATTGCTCATGGTATCATTGAAGATCACTTGTGTGTGAGGAGTTGTGTCTCTGTGCTTTGGGAGGTTTGTTGTCTTTGAGTGTTTAATTAGAATGTGTCTTAGTGTGGACCTGTGGGATTATCCTAATTGACTTTTGTTGAGCTGCTAGATTCCTGCATATAAGGGTTCATACTTTCAATCAAACTTGGGAAGATTTTGGTCAGTATTCATTCAAATACAATGTATTTTTTCTCTCTTGTACATTTTATATATATATATATATATATATATATATTATACATATAAACATTATATACATATTCACATTGTATATGTGAATATACTAATATATACATATATCTCTAGATATTTATATTAAATATATAAATATTTACATTTACATACATATATTTATTTTTACATAGCTTCCATTTTGTGATTGTTTTTGGAAGTCTAGATTGGTACCAGCTACTTTGTCAGAGATAGAGGTAGAAGTTTCCTCTTTATAGCTTGGTGAAAATAAGCATTTCTTGGCAAGGATATTGAAACATATACAATCTAGCCTCCCCACATCACTCTCTCTGATTTACTACCTCTGTCAGGTCTCTAAGCACAGGGCCATTGCTTGTCAGGTTCTTCTACTGTGTGCTGTGATCTTTTCAGTGCCATGTTCAGCTTCAATGGCTACCAGTCCTGAAACTGGAAGAGGAGATTCTCCAAAGTCAGCCTGCATGGGAGTGGTCTTAGCAGATACCCCTATGCCAGGATTGCTGACTGCTGACTGTGGGCTGCCCAAGCACAGCTCTTTTTGGACCCAAGTCAGAGGACTGCAGAGGAGTGTGGGAGTGGTGCCTTGATAGTCGTTGCGCTAGGAGCAAGGCTGGGGACACAGAGCTTCACTGTGACCTGATTTCTGGGGCAAAGGAGGTGCAATGGCAACTTCAGGCTTTTTCCAGAAGACATGGGCACATGGAGGGAGCAGAAGCTAAGCCCAAGAGACTCCTGAGCACATGGTGGGAAATCGAGCTTGGAGGGCCAGGCTGTCCTGGTTGGTAGGGAGGCAGGTTATGAGCCTATATTTGTAGTCTGCCGGCTTCCAAATGAAAAGCTAGACTTGATTGCTGTCCAGAAATATCCCATGCTTGTGTGGGTCAAACTGCCAAGGACCACAATGAAGGAACCTGCTCATGGCTGGCAATGAAATGGTGAAACTGGAGTGTGAAGACATCATAGTGGGCTCTGAGGATTCCCTAACACTGCAGACCAGGGAGGCCAGAACAAAAGGAGATACCAGGCTCTGCTGGCTGGGTAGTAGATAGACAGATGGAAGAAGCCTTGCTGGATGGCTTAGTGGAGTCTGTGCCTACAGGCACATGAAGCTGCCTAGGATCTCCCCAGCAGAAACTTGGGGACAGCAGCTTTCCCAACATGGACAAAGAGTGTGCTGCTGGCTAGAGGCTGTGGTGAATGCTGTTCCTAGAGGGGAAATAGGCCTGCTGCTGGAGGGAGCCAATGCCCCTTCCAAGGCTCCTGGAGTAAGGGGAGCCCTCAGGAATAGGCTCATGGAAAGGCTGGTCTCCCCACACAATGAGAACCTCTCTAGTTGGTTTGATTCTTTGTTTGAGAGTGGGTCACTTCTTCGGAGGCAGTGATATTGAAAGAGGAGTGCCATTACCATTCCTGTTCAACCTTATATGAACCTTGATTCTTACATCTAAGCCTCCTTAGTAGCTAAGATTATGGGTGAGAGCCACCGGTGCCTGACTCCATCAAGGTATTTAAGGCCATGGCTCTTCAGGGAAATAATAGCCCTGTGTTCCTAGGAAGAAAGATGCATGCAGGTAGTAAAGACCTCTGAGCTTCACATCAGAACAGAGAGAGCCCCCATATCACTGGGTGTTGAATTGGTACAATTGTTGGTATGCACATCTGGCTTTTCTGAGACCAGAAGACAGTTCAAACTTGCTAGATAGGCAAAGATCCAGAAAAAGGAAGAATCAGAATGCTGGGTTTAAACCACAATTTCTGTGAAATGAAAGTTCAGACGAGACAAGTGACTTCTGACCGTCCCAATGGTGGCAGTGGAATAAAGGAGAAGCCTTAGTACTCTGCACCCTAGGACATGGTATGCCTGCAGTCAGATGGTAAGGAAGCTAGGAGACCTCCAAGAAGGCGGTGGCATTAAAAGAAAGCCCTAGGATCATTCACCCTGTGACAGATGCAAGAAGCCGCAGGCTTGGACACCATCCTGTTTATCCCAGGCTTATTGCCTTATGTTTAGCCTAGATGTCATAACAGCATTTCTATAGATTCCTGGGACCAGAGACTGAATGACTCAGGAAACTAAGCCCAATTGAAATCTAAAAGGAGGACAACACCAATAATATCAAAGGAATGAAGAGCAGAGGCTTGAAGCTAGGGACCAAGGTAGACCCAGGCACTGGTGGCCCACACCAGCTACTCAGGAGGTGGAGATTTTAGGGTGGAAGTAAAATCCAACCCAGGCATGAAAGTTCATGACATTCTTCTCACTAATTAACCAGGGAAAAAAGCCAGGAGTGGAACTGTGACTCAAGTGGTAGAGCACGAACACTAGTCTTGAACCAAACGGTCAGGCACAAACTCTATCTGACCCTCAGTAGTAAGGACTATATAGGAGATTGAGATTTGAGGATTAAGGTTTGCAGCCATCCAGGGCAAAAAATCCATGAGTCATCTCTAGTAAAAACTGAGGAGTGGAACTGTGGCTCTCCCAATAAAGCACTAGTCTTGAACAAAATCTCCAAACTCAATTCTGACTCTGAGTAGTAAGGATTACTTAGGAGAATGAGATGTGAGGATTAAGTTTTGCATCCAGCCAGGGCAAAAGAATACCTGAGTTATCTCTATAAGGAGCCAGATGTTTACCTACTTCTGTTATTAAACATCTTGCAACGGCTCAGTGACTTTTATCTAGAACTTCTCTGGGATTTTCAGAACTGACTGTTTATTTTCCCTAATTCTGCATTCTGATGCATGTATAATACACAAATAAGGCCTCAGTGTCAGGCTTGACATAACTCTTGCAGACTTGAGTAACATGAAGTGCCAATGAAAGCATTCGAGCTCATTTTCAATGGGGAGACAATTGAAACAGAAGACGCTGACATTTTAATGAACAGTGATATTCTGCAACTTTATAAAACAATTCAATTTCTTTCACATGTGCCCAAATTGGAGGGCTTTTCCAAGAAGATAAAACAGAAAGAATAGGAACCTTTTGGGCAGACTTCTAGGAACAAAAGAACATTTCAATGAGGAGGATATTCTTCAAAACAAAGCCTTCAGGGAAAGCTTGAATAAAGGAAAAAATGTAACAGAAGAGATTAATTTTTTGCAATCCAATTCTAGGTTTATTCAGTACAATATCTTTATTGTACCCGGCAAAGCATAAACACAACCTTACCTAAAATACTACAGTTATAAAACTCAAAATTAATAATAGTATATATACAACACTATATAGTAGATATAGTAGATATACACAATAAAGGCAAAAGAGAGAAAGAGAGGGAGGGAGAGAGAGAGAGAGAGAAAGAGAGAGAAAGAGAAAGAGGAAGGGAGGGAGGAGAAAGGGAAGGAGGGAGGGAGCAATATACATATTGCCAAGGCAAACCTGCAAGAACACCATGAATGGCAGGCAAAATGTGGTGGGGGCAGTCTTTGGTAAACAGACCCATTCACAGCAAGGAACACGGTGTGGTATTCTCTCAGGGTAGAACGGGGCTTAGTCAGGGTCAAGGGCCAGGCCTAACAGGAACAGCAGCTTCATCCCTTTTCCCTGAAAGCCTATGCCTTGGACAAACAAGGGAACCCCTATGTTGCCAGACTATCCCCAGTAATCAGTGGCAAGCCTGGAAGCGCCAAACACTCTAGGAATGGAGAAGGAATGAACTTTCTAGCCAGAAAATTACAGGCCACACATATGAAGAGAGCCTCAAATCCACAAAAATTTGGGAGCCATAACTGGGCTGCAGATGAATTGTCTCAATAAGGGATCCTTTGTTACAGCCACTCGTGGGCTAGTGAAGTGACAAAACTGAGTTGTATTATAAGGGGGGAGCATCAGGTACCTGCTTATCAGGTGGAGATGGAGCTGAATCAGGAGCTGTGGTCCAGGGACTAGAAGCCTTGTCTGGGGAATCCTGGGCTCCAGGGGCATGACCTCCTGGGTGTTGGATTTGTAGGGGACCATGGTCTGGTGTGATGTCTGAGCAGATAAGGGCTGGGGGCTAGGGGGCTGGGGCACTGCTGGAAGCAGATTTGCAGCTGCAGGACTATGCTGGAGCTTCTTGAGAAAGAGCTGGAGCAGCTGCAGGAGCCAAAGCTGGAGGCTGAGCCAGAGCAGGACTCAGGGTCCTGGCTCCTGCTAGAATCACTGCTTCATTCCTGAGTCTTAGCCCTGCTAAGGTCCTTCCTACTTGGCTCCTTAGTGGACATTTTATTTGTAGAGGGATCCTCTGACTTCTTCTCAGAGTGGCCTTGCCTGTATTAGAAGGAACCTTCTTCCTGCCGTCCCCAACTCCTCCCTCTCTCCTTATCCTATGAGGCTGAGGCAGTGCTCAATGGAACAGAATTTTGACCCTATTCCAAGACAATCCCTCATAGCACTATCACACAGCAAGAGTATAGATCTCCTAGAAGTTGAAAAGCTCCACATCTGTGAAGAGAATTGGCATGCAAAAAAAAAGGAGACATTTGAAGGCACAATTGACATGAGTCAAGAATTTCCCTTAGGTAGTGAGTTTTTTAATATTCTAGAAGTGATTGCTCCCTTCAAGCCCTTTATCAACTTTAGAGAATTTGTTCAAAGGAAGATTTCCCCAGGCTTTCCTGTAAACTTAGATAGACCTGGGTTTCCTAGGATCACAGCCACTGTGACTTTCAGGAGTTTTGAGATGATGTAGATGATGGCGTTATCTTTACCATGTCAGATAACTACAAAGAAGACACCCCAACCATTGTCCTGGCCTTTAACATAGTCACCAAGAACAAGAAACACAGAGACTCCTAGAAGTAAATCCAAAAAGAAGGGACAAATGTTTTCAGGGAATTACACATTGAAATGACACATCAGTAATAAGATTGGAAGAAATGGGCCTCTAATATGAATTTTATCAAGTATTCTGATGAGCCATTTCCAGTCTTTTAAAAACCTATACTTTATGTGTAATTGTTTGATCTGCAGCTACCAGTGATATGATTTTTTTTTTGTCTTTTCTTTTTTGGTACTGGGGATCGAACCCAGGACGTTGTACTTGCTAGGCAAGCGCTTTGCCACTGAGGTACATCCCAGCCTGGTATGATTTGTTTTTAAAGATTTTTATACTACTTGTTGAAATATACATGCATATGCTTGTGTGTGTGTGTGTGTGTGTGTGTGTGTGTGTGTGTAATCTACATATCCACATATATTAAATCTCCAGACCATTAATGTAAGTCAAATGTCTTAAGAGATATGAAGCCCTTTAAAACTCATCATCTTACATTCATTGGGAACAAATATTGCTTCAGTTGGTTTTCATAAAATGTAAACATTGAAACATTGTGTATAGTTTAGTAATTGGAATGTTTATTCAATATTATGAAATAGAAGGAATGACATTTTCTGGAGATGAATGAACCAAATAGTACTCATTATATAATAGTATTTATCTGTCACAATTTTAGAGTGTTTATTCACAATCCAGGGAACGAGGTACCTTTTTCAGCCCCTAAGAGCACTCCATTGGGGTGCTATTTGATTTTACCTGAATTCTTTCTACAATTGTAAGTATAACTAATCTTCCTTTCATAGAAACTCTATCTTTTTGCTTTCTACATTAGGTTAAGTATCCCTGTTTATGATTAGATACATTGAGCATGCAGAAGGTTTCCTTCCAAGTCTCAGCACTTCAAATAAATTCTAAATTTTAAATTTGCTTCTTCAAAGGTGCATATATAGTACGTTATTCAAGGAATATGAGTTCATTGATATCAATTTTTTAAAATAACACATATTTTAGGCACCATGGAATATTTAATCTTTTCACTTTTTAAAAACATCTAATTTGCTAAAAATATATTTTACAAATTATAAAGTTCAGAAATGCATATAAGATTAATAGTCCCTGGATTTCCAGGAAGATGGCAGAGGAAAAGCTGTAGGCTAAACAAGTTCTCACATAGAAAGCAGTTTTAGTGTTCCAGTGAACAGTCCTAGGCCAGAAAATCACACCAAGTGTGCCATTACAGAACAGAAAGTTGTGCCAGAGAGGGAAAATCCAGGCTAGGAGACAGATCTGAGCACTGCCTGTACCCACGTCTGCGGCAGCTGCGGTGGCCAGAGCCACCATATCTACAACACAGAGAGCCTGGGACAAAGGTGCCAGATGCAGCAGGCCAGTGGATTCTACTCACCACCAGCAAGAACTGACAAGGAGCAGATATCTTCATCCTGCATATTGCAGACCACAGACAATCTAAGAAGCAATACTCTGGCATGAGTAGAACCCTGACATCCTCACTCCTTCTCAGGGACTAGAGGAGGGAAGGCTGCCCCCCCACCACAGATCTCCATCTTTGATACAGACAAAGGCCAAGCTGAGCAGCTAGTTCCAACTCAGGCCCTATCAATGCTTGATAAGAAAGGTACTCATCATCTTGTCCATGTAAATGTAACCCCTCTGTATGGTATATTTACAATATATATAAATAAATATTTAAATAGAACAAAAGACTCACTTAGCAGGTCACAGGAACCTGACCTGACCTTCCAGGCTCTACTCCACCCAGGGGAAAGTCACCCAGACCAGGAAAAGAAAGCTCCGCCCCTAGAGAAGTGTCTTTTGTCACTGGGTAAACAGAACCAGAGGCTGCCCCTCACTACAGCAGCCTAGTCAATCAACTGAAATTCAGTAAACATAAACCCTGAGAATGGGTCCAGGCTGGGCTCTGTGAGTGTCTCAAAAGCTAGCCCTTCAGGGAAAAGCTATTGTTTGCTGAAAGGCCTTATCACTACCCAGAACCTAGCCTCCTCACAGCATCTCCAAACTAGAGGAAACAGCCATCTCCCTCTTTTGTGATATTCAAAGCAGATCTCCCTCCCACTGAACTAGCCTGAGAGAAGGATCTGGATAATGCAGAGCATTTTTCTTCCTGCTCAAACAAACTGACTTAAGAAACCAATCAATCACAAGAAAGAACAAACATTTGAATCCTTATCTTTGTTCTTTTAGCCTAAAATCAACTTATCTGACCATTTCTGCTTGACTCAGACATATACTAGTTATTGCAAATAGGGGAAACCATGGGACCTGGTTTCTTTGGGCCTGGCTTACTTTACTTAATACAATTTTTTCCAAGTCTTTCCATTTCCTAACAAATAGGGCAATATCATTCTTTCTCATGGAGATATAGAATTCCATTGTGTATATAGCACATTTTCTTGATCCATTCATCTACTGAGGGGCATCTGGGTTGGTTCCATATAATTTGTAGAGGGGAAGGAAAAAACAAATCTTTTACATAGGGATACAGGTAGACCCATTGCAACAATGAGATGTACAAGTCGTTATGTCAAAAACGAACTTTACAACTTTGGAGGGGGGGAAGGAGGATTGGGTGGGGGTGGCGGGGGGAAGATGGGAAGGGATGGGAAGCAGAAACAAAGGAGGAGGCTACCATGATTGATAAGAAATGTACTCAATATCTTGCCCACGTAATTACACCTCTGTACAATATTTTTACAATAAAATAAAATAATAAAAAGGAACCAATCAAGGGCCAGGAAGGTGGCTCAGTGGTAGAGCGCTTGCTTTGCATGCATGAGGTCCTGGGTTCGATTCCCCAGCACCACATAAGCAAAAAGAAAAAAAAAGCCTGAAGTGGCACAGTGGCTCACTGTAGTGTGCTAGCCTTGAGCTAAAGAGCTGAGGGACAGTACACAGGCCCAGAGTTCACACCCCACGACAGGAACCCCCACAAAAAAAAATAAATAAAAGAAACCAATCAAGCCACAGGAAAACCAAACGTTTCAAGCAGACCAAAGACTCCACAAAGAGACTGGTTATGAACACAAGGGAGATACAGGATCTTCCCATGTCCCCCCTCAAAAAAATTAAAAGATCTTTTTCTAATTTTTAATTTTTTAAAAATTGTTTCTTATTAATCTTGTTTTTTCCTCTTATAATTTTTACTTTAGGTGTATATATGTGTGTGTGCTTTTTTTTTTTTTATCTCTATTGACCTTTTGGTGCTTTCTTTATTTATTTTCTTCATTCTTTTCTCTTTCTTTTTTGTGTGACTTAATTGCTTTTCTGTTCATCCGCAGATATATTCCATCGTCGATTATTAGACCTTATCCCCCTTTGTGTACACATTTAATCCAGAAATTTATTATTCAACCTCTTTGGCTTAAATTCTTCAATAGCAGTATTGATAATAGAGACAATAGACATAATAGCAGTATTATCTCTTTATATATAATATTTTAAGAATTTTTGTTTTTCCATTTTTTCTTGTTTTTTTCTTCCCTTTTTTAATCTCTCTCCTAACATTCTGTCCAATTCATTTCCCTCTCTGAGATTAGGAGTTGGTTAAATCACTCTACTTTTACCTCTCCATATCCCTCTAATCCTATTTTTCCTCATATTTCTCCCAAAACCTAATAATTTCTGGTTTGCCAAATTCTTCATTGCTGTTCTTAGCCCATTAATCCATAGTTGTTTGATGTTGAATAGATTGTGTCTGTTGAACTAGATTATATCAACTGGCTTTTGACTGTGCAACTACAGGACTTTGGTTGATGTTTGCATTAAAATAGTCTTCTAGCACACAATTGGTGTTACTTTCATACCAAATGGGCAGAACAAGCCAGAAAAGAACAAGAAAAATGGTAAGTCCGGGTATTTCAACTCCCACTCATGATAATCAGGTGACAGAACAGTTAATGAATAATCCAGTGTACAGTTCCCAAAGAGCTCTACAAACACTTCTGGTAAACATTGTGAATGAAAAGATTAAAGACCTGTAAGGGACTCAGGGAGAGAGAGGAGGTAAACCAAAGATTAATACAGGAATCTCGTGAGTGTGAGGAAGCTACTCAAAGATTGATACAGGAATTGTGTGAGCAGGTTGAGAACAGTCAAAGAGAAATAAAGGAATTGTGTGAGCAGGCTGAGAACAGTCAAAACAAAGACATGAATTGCATGAACAGGCTGAGAACAAAGAGAGACACGGGAATTTTGTGAGCAGGCTTAGAACAGTCAAAGAGATCTACAGGAATTGTGAGAACATGAGGAAGTTAATCAAAGAGTAATACAGGAATTGAGAGAGCAGGATGAGAATACACAAAGATCAGTAGAAGCATTCATGGAATCCATAAACAGAGAGCTGAAAGAAGTCAAGGAGACCACAAAGGGAATGCTGAAGGGAGACCAACAGAAGGAATGGGAGTCCAAGGAAATTATAACCAATCAACTAAGTGATTTGAGAATAAACACTGAACAACAAATTAAGGAAGTAAAAAATTTCATACAAGATCTAAAACAAAGCTCCAACTAAGAATTTGAAGCCATCAAAGACGACGAATTAGAAGGAAAAGAAATAAAAACAAAGTGGAAAGTCTTGACAGTAGGTTAAACCATGCAGAAGATAGAATCCCAATTAATGAAGACATCCTAGATATTATAGAGAAAGAACATACAGCCATCCAAGACAAATCCAAGGAATATTATAGATCAATACAAGATTTAAGAGACACCTAATCTGAGGATAATGAGTGCAGAGGAGCACCTAGAGACAGAAGTTAATGGTCTAGGAAATTTGATTAACAGGATCCTAGAAGAGAACATCCCAAACATGCAGAAAGATAGGCCTATTCAGATACAAGAAGCTTTTCGAACTCCAAATAGACGAGACCAGAACAGGACATCCCACTGTCACATTATAACCCACACAGGATCAATTCACACCAAGGAAAATATCCTTAAAGCTGTTAAGGAGAAAAGATCAATTACCTATAAAGGCAAAACAATTAGAATCATCTCAGATTTCTCAGCAGATTCAATCAAAGCAAGAAGAGCCTGGAATGATGTATGCCATGCCTAAAGACAAACAATTATCAACCAAGAATACTGTACCAAGCTAAACTCTCCTTCATAACCTAAGGTCAAATAAAAATATTCCATAGCAAAGAAAAATTGAAACAATATATCTCCACCAAACCAGCCCTAAAAAAGATTCTTAAAGATGTCCTACACATAGAAAACCAACAAAACCACAATAAAGACCAAGAAACCGCACCCAAACTGAGAATCCAAGAACCATAGGAAGAATTCAGCTCTCGCAGCCACCAAGGTGGATAACATGACAGGAACTCCCAAATACCTCTCAGTCTTATTTCTCAACATTAAGGGAGCTAGCTCTCCAATTATGTGAAATAGACTGTCTAGTTGGATTAAAAAGCAAGATCCTTCTATCTGCTGCCTTCAGGAGACACCGTTCCCATAAAAACAAACACATTTTTAATGTGAAAGGCTGGAACAAAATCTACCAAGCGAACGGACCCCATAAACAGATATCAGATAAAATAGACTTCAAATTAAAATTAGTGAGAAGAGATAAAGAAGGTTGCTAAATACTAATTAGCAGATCTCTACTCCAGGAGGATGTTACAATTCAAAATATCTATTCACCAAACAACGGAGCACAAAATTTATGCAAGAAACACTACTTTCCCTCAAATCTCACATAGATCCAAAGCATTAATTGTTGGGGACTTTAACACACCACTATCTCCACTAGACAGATCAATTTGGCAAAAATTCAAGACAAACCGCAGATCTAAACAACTTCATAGATCAATAGATTTAATAGATATCTACTGAATATTTCACCCAGCAGCATCAAAACACATGTTTTTCTCAACAGCACATGGAACATTTTCCAAAACAGACCACATTTTATTTCACAAAGCCAACTTGTCTTAATTCAGAAACATTGAAGATATACCTTGCATTCTCTCAGACCACAATGGAATAAAATTAGAACCCAACACCAAAAGCCACCTTAGAGAGTCCTGTAATACATAGAGGCTGAATAACACACTGTTGAGTCACCAGTAGGTCATGGAAGAGATTAGAATGGAAAATCAAATGTTCATGATATTCAACAAAAATGAACACACAAATTACCAGCTCCTCTGGGACACGGCAAAGGCAATACTCAGAGGCAAGAATATAGCTCTGAGTTCCTACATCAACAAATTGGAGAGATCAGAAACCAAATATTGAATGAGACATCTGAACATCCTTGAAAAAGAGCAGCAAGATAAACCCCAATCCAGTAGACAGAAAGAAAATTAAAATTATGAAATTAAAGCAGAATTAAACGAATTAGAATCCAAAAAAACATAGAAAGAATTAACAGAGTTGGTTTTTCGAAAAAAAATTTACAAAATTGACAGACCCTTAGAAAATCTTATCAGAAAAAGAAGAGAACATACCCAAATAAATAAAATCAAGGATTAGAATGGAAACATCAACACAGAAACAACCAAGATTCAGAACATTATAAGAAAATACTTCTCAAACCTTTATGCTAATAAGTTTGAGAAATTGGCAGAAATGGACCTTTTCCTAGTAGATATCGACATCCCAAACTAAACCAAGATGAATTAAACCATCTTGACAGGCCCATATCAAGCATTGAAATAGAAACAGCAATAAGAGACCTTCCATCTAAGAAAAACCCAGGACTAGATAGATTTACAGCAGAATTATACAAGGCCTTCAAAGCAGAGCTCACACCAATACTCCTTCAATTCTTCAATGAAATTGAAAGAGATTTCAAAAGTTCACTACCGAACTCATTCTATGAAGCCATCATAACCCAAAACCAGGCAGGGACTCATCAAAGCCAGAGACCTATGGGCCCATTTCTTTGATGAACATTGATGCAAAACTTCTCAATAAAATTTTGGCCAATCGTCTTCAACAATGCATCCAAAAAATCATACACCCCGATCAAACAGGATTCATTTCAGGGATGCAAAGCTGGTTCTATATATGCAAATCAATTAATATAATTCATCACATCAACACATGGTTATCTCAATAGATGTAGAAAAAGCATTTGACATGATCCAACACCCCTTGATGATGAAGGTTCTGGAAAAATTAGGCAACCAGGGAACATTCCTCAATACAATATAGGCTGCATATGACAACCCTACAGCCAGCATTATACTTAATGGTGAAAAACTAACCCCATTTCCTCTAAACTCAGGAATGAGACAAAGATGTCCACTCTGTACACGTCTCTTCAATTTAGTATTAGAATGCCTACCTACAGCAATAAGACAAGATGAAAACATAAAAGGGATCCAAATAGGGAAGGATGAAGTAAAACTCTCCATCTTTGCAGATAACATGATCTTTTATTTAAAGACTCACGGACACCACTCGAAAATACTCAAGCTGATTCAAAACTTTAGCAAAGTAGCAGGGTATTAAATTAACCCTCAAACATCAACAATGAGAAAAGTGTGGCTGAAATCAGAAAAGCAACTCTGTTCATAATAGCCCCACAAAAAATAAAATACCTAGGAATTAACTTTACGAAAGAAGTGAAGGACCTCTATGATGAAATCATTAAAAATCTGAAAAAGGAAATCAAAACAGAACTTAGAAAGTGGCAAAACCTCCCATGCTCATGGATTGGAAGGATCAACATCGTAAAAATGGCAACACTTCCCAAGGATATCTACAATTCAATGCAATACCTATCAATATTCTATCCTCATTCTTCAAGGAAATAGAAGAGGCAATCCAAAAATTCATATGGAACAATAAAAGACCCAGAATAGCAAAAACGATCCTTAACAGAATAAAACAGTGCTGGAGGAATATCAATACCAAATTTTAAACTCTACTACAAAGCCATAGTAATCAAAACAGCTTGGTACTGGCACAAAAACAGACCTCAGGACCAATGGAATAGAATGGAAACCCAGAAATGAACCCATAGACCTAAAGCCATCTACTCTTCGATAAGGGAGCTAAAAACATAGAATGGAAGAAAGAAATCCTCTACAGAAAATAGTGCTGCAAAACTGATTAATCACTTGTAGAAAACTAAAGCTAGAACCTTATATATCTCAATGCACCAGAATCAACTCCAAATGGATTGAAGACCTCAAAGTCAAAGTAGACACTCTGAAAACATTATAAGACAGAATAGGAGAAACACTAGGTCTCCTTGGCCCAGGTCCAAATTTTCTTAATAGGGACCCAGAGACACAACATATCAAAGAAAGGTTGGACAAATGGGATTGCTTGAAGAAGCAGAGCTTCTGCATGGCAAAGAACATAGCTAGCAAGATCAATAGAAATCCCATGGATTGGGAGAAAATTTTCACTAGCCATAAAACAGATGAGGGTCTCATATCAAAAATATACCTGGAACTCAAAAAATTAAATCCCCCAACAACAAATCTTCAAAGAAACAACTGCTCAATAAATAAGTGGGCTAAAGACTTAAAGAGAAATTTCTCTGAAGAGGAAAGAAGGATGGCCAATAGACACTTGAAGAAATGCTCAACCTAGCCATAAAAGAAATGCAAATCAAAACAACATTGATATTCCACCTCACCCCAGTTAGAATGGCTATAATCAAGAACTCTAATAACAACAGTTGCTGGAGGGGATTTGGACAGAAGGGAACCTTACTGCATTGTTGGTGGGAGTGTAAACTTGTTCAACCACTTTGGAAAGTAGTATGGAGGTTACTCAAAAGACTCCACATAGAGCTCCCTTGTGACCCAGTAATCCCACTTTTAGGCATTTACCCAAATGATCACAAACAAGACCATACTAAAGCTTCCAGAACAACTGTTTATTGCAGCCTTATTTACAATAGCTAAAATATGGAACCAACCCAGATGCCCCTCAGTATATGAATGATCAAGAAAACCTGATGTATATAATATATATAGTATATATATTATATAATATATTATATATATATATATAAATAATGGAATTCTATGCCTCCATCAGAAAGAATGACATTGCCCTATTTTTTAAGAATTGGAAAGACTTGGAAAACTATATTAAGTGAAGTAAGCCAGGCCCAAAGAAATATAGATCCCATGTTTTCCTTTATTTGTAATAACTAGTATATGTCTGAGACAAACAGAAAGTGTCAGACAAGTTGATGCTAGGTGAAATGAACCCCAAGATAAGGGTTCAAATGTTTTTTTTTTTTTCCTTGCGATTGTTTCCAACATATTTATAAGATTATTTCTTTGTTGCTTTGTATGTACCTTCCCCAGGCTATAAGCCCTGCTTTCACTCTATTTGATATTGATATAATTTGTGGAGGGGAAGGGAATAAACACACTGTTTAAATAGGATTACAGGTGGACCCATTACAACAATGAGATGTACAAAAAGTTATGTTGAAAAACCAACTTTACAACTTAGGCGAGGTGGGGGGTGAGGGGTGCGGAGGTGGTGGTATAGGGTGTGTGGGGTTGGCAGGGTTGAGAGTGGAATGGATGGTATGGGGAAACAAAGGAGGAGGCAACAATGCTTGATAAGAAATGTACGCACTATCTTGCCTATGCAATTGTAATCCATCCGTATGGTATTTTCACAATACTAATAAAAATGATTAATAGTTCCTATTTTATTCCAGTCCTGTTTGTTTTTGCCAGTCCAGGAGCTTTACCTCAGTGCATTGGCAGTGTTCTTGAGCTTCTATTGCTCAAGGCTAGTGCTCTAACACTTGAGCCACAGCACCACTTCTGGCTTTGATGTAGTACTGAGGAATCAAACCCAGGGCTTTATGCATGTTAGGCAAACACTCTATTACTAAACCACATTCCCAACCCTAGTTTCTATTTTCTTGTCATAGGAAAATATTTATTAACTTTCTTTTCAAATCATGCACTCACTTTTACACATACAAATTTTCATATTTATTAGAAGGTGGTTTGAAGATCCAAGAATGAGATAAATTGGGGGGATTATGTGTAAGAGTTAAACAGTGTCATGTCATATTGAGGAGCTTAGTTCAATGATTTCTTTTGATTTGTAGTAATGAGTGTGTCAAGAATTATTTTCTTAGTGACTAGTAGTTTAACATTGATCTGATGAGAACATGCTAGAACATATTTCCAAAGATGGGAGGTAGTAGATAATGGATATTTTCATTATTTAGTTTCTAGCTATGCACCAGTGGCTCATGCCTGTGAACCTAGGTACTCAGGAGGCTGAAATCTGTGGATTGCTATTTGAAGCCTACACAGGCAGAAAAATCCATGAGATTATTATCTCCACTTAATCTCCCCAAAATTGAGAAGCGGCACTTTGGCTCAAGTGGTAGAGTGCTTGCCTTGAGCAAAAAGGGGCTCAGGGACAGTGACCTGGTGAGAGTTAGGGACCCAGGACTATAAAATAAAATAAAATAAAATAGTTTCTTTGAATCTTTAGTTGGATTACTACACTAGAAGTCATGTGGTTTGAGATAGCTGATCTCAGTATCTAGCTTAAAGTTGGAGAAAAACATCCTCTTTCTATGCCTCATAGCTGAGCAAATGTTGCCACCTCAGGCCATGCACAAGAGTAACAAGGCTCAGGACTCTTGCCCCAAGAGCTCATGTCACTGCCCATGGACAGGGTGATAAGACTCATGTCTCTCACTTTCCAATATCCAGATAACCCTCTAATATGGTATATACGTATAAGTTTACATATATATATATATATATATATGTATATATGTGTGTGTGTGTGTGTATGAATGTATGTATAAACACACACACACACACACACACACACACACACACACACACACACACACACACACAGAAATCCCATTCATCCATCACAGAGTACTATAGACTAAAATTTGTAACTAAATGGAAAGACTGGAAAAGCATTACATTAAGGGAAGTAATCCAGACTCAGAGAACATAGGATGCATAGTTTCCCTTATTTGTGGCAGCTAGGCTGCTCCAATAAATCCAGAAGCCAGTACACCGGATTTGGTGCTAAGGGTTGCAGCTGAATTACCTGAAGCACAGTGGACTCTATGAAGAGGAAAATAGTATGACTTTCATGTTCTCTGAAGAAATGTTTAATGGTCTGACAAGAAAATAAAAACTTCAAAAGTTTTCAGTTGTCAATAATTTAGTAAAGAAGCATGCTCTCATCTGACAGGACCAGACTGAACATAGTCACATACATTTTAGCAACTAAAAATCCAAAGCCTACTGTCAGCACAAATAAACGTGTCTTGTTTAAAATTTTAATCTATTTCTATTTCCTGACTTTCCAGACCAAGAATTATTTTCTTACAAGGGAATACGATAACAAAAACATCCATTTCTGGAAATTTGCATGAGGTTAGTTGTTCTTTCTCAGAAGTTTGACTCAATGAAAACAAACAAGAAACTTAAATGCTGAGGAAAATAAATGTTATTTTTTCATCATACCATAAAAAGAATATAAACTCTGAGCAAGGTAAAATGACACGCAAAAATAAGGTAAATGACAGAAGTTTCAGTGAAGTAAATTTCTTTGTTCACATTGCCATCTTAAATCCTTCACCTCTGTGTTCCTCTAGTACACAGCTGAGAATCTGGCAGTCCTCTCAAGAAGCAGAGCAGAATGGACAGTCTCCACACAGGTAAGATGAGCACAGTGAGTTCAAAGGTACCCAAGGTAGGTGTTTTCAGTATGGGAAGCTGTTGGATTTACTATTCTTTCCTTATATCTTAACCGACACATGTTCATGCCAAGGTCCAGAAATGTAGATGTAAGACTATCAAAGTCAAAGGTGAAAAACAAATAATCAAGCATGAAAGTAAGTTAAATGTTTCAAACATAAATGTGGTAGTGCATGACTGTAATCCCAGAACTCAGGAAACTGAGGCAGGGGCATTTATTCACTTTCAGTCCAGCTAGGCAATAAAGCCAGGTTTTCCCTTATGAGGCTCAGGTATCCTATCATCACTTGCCAAAGAATAACTACTTGCACAAGAATCACCATCTGGGATTTCCATGGCACCCTCTCCACCTTCACATTATTGCCTTTACTAGCTTCTTCTCTATCACTGCCCATTTCCCAGTCAATCAATTGTAATTAATCTCCCTTGTTCTGCTCTTTTACACACAAAGTATTCCTGCCTATTCCAGTGTCATTCTCATTCTTTCTCTGTATTTTAGACAGTGTCCTGTCTTCATCTGAGTGATCATTTCACTGGAACACCATGCTATACTTGTGAGCTCAATGTACTAGATATGGTTGATTCTTTCTTTGGTCATGGAGCTAATTCAATATCCTGTTTGGTAATAGCTGACTTTAGGCAACTATTGGCAAAGTTTCAGAGGTGTTCTGAAATTCTCTCCACACGTGAGCCATGCTTTAGAGTAGGAGGAAGCCTCTGTGCCCACTGTCCTAAGATTTGCTCTTCTTACCACGGTGGACACTTCTGGAAAGGAGGGATACTCTATGTCCCACATCCTTTTCCTCATGGGTCTGATGGTGCCTTCACCGGAGACATGTATCATCCTGTGCTAGAATAATGCTTTAGAAAATGTAAGACAAAACTAATAAAGGAAGCACAAGGAAATTATACATTGTTCAGTGTGAAAATATAAAATTCACAGTGAAGCAAAATTTATGGGGGTCAAACCTCCATTTTCAGAGGCCTTGCAGGTCAAGCCATCATACTAGTTCTTCATGTCTGTGTGTAACATAGTCAGGCTCTTCTTGTGGTCATGTAGGTCCAATTGACCACCAGGAGTCATTGGAAGTCCAGTGTACATTTGTTACATGGGTGGAGGGGTTCTCCTAGAGGACCTTTTGGGCACTGACAGGCCAGGGATGAGGGTGAGCAGCCAAAAAGGAGGCCGCAGTAAAAGTAGGGAAGGCTGCAACAGTGGCTACCGTCGCAGCCTGAAACCTGAAGGGCTACAGCATGGTCACTGCAACCTTTGGAACTCATGCACTCATGGGTAGCTCAATTAGCATGCACAGAGCAGGGAAAAGTGGGGTATCCTGAAGCCAACCTTCAGACAGCTGCGGCGGTGCAAACTGAGGATTGACGCTCAAACATACTGGACTGGACAAGGAGGCTCCAAGGTCACCAGGGGCCTGGGCAGGTCTATTGGTTTTGAAACTCTAGGAAAAGTAACACCCTTTACCCAAAAACTTAGGTAAAGCAAATCTGATCCATCTCAAGGATTGCTTTATGCCTTCCTTTCCTGCTGGGATTCTTTCCATTCATTAGGCTCCAGTTTCACACAGAAGACAAGAACATGAATATGTCAAAGCATAAATCAAGATGCATATTGTCATCTGAATCCCAGACAGACCCTGCATGACATGGATTTAGTTCTAAGTTAAAAATATGCCTGTGCTGCCATACGGGGTCAAGGCTCCCAGGGATCAAGGGTCCTGCCTGCTAAGACACCAGCTGTAGTGGAACAATGTGGAAGCACTGAGGACAACATAGCACGTTGTACTCCCACCTGATATTCAACAAGAAATGGTTGCTAACAAAGTCTCTGAACAGGTTCCAATTGACCCCAATTGCTCTCTTTTTCCTCTGCTGAGATTTTATAAAGCACTAGATCTGTAAGATTCTTTTGTGTGTGTGCCAGTCATAAGGCTTGAACTCAGGTCTTAGGCACCATCACTGAGCTACTGTGCTCTAAGCTAGTGCTCTTCTACTTGTGCCACAGCTCCATTTCCAACTTTTTGGTGGTTAACTGAAAATAAGAATTTTACATACTGCCTAGTTTGGCTTTGATCTGTAATTCTCAGATCTCAGCCTCCTGAGTACCTTGGACTATAAGCATGAGCCATTGACACACAGCATAGATTTGTAGCTCTTAAGGAGTTATTTACTATTACCTTTTCAGAAACATATGACTTTGTTTTTTTAAATCTTATTTTTGTTTCTACTTATTGATTGGATGGTTGCAATATAGGAAATGGAACACAGAATATTGTACATATATGTATCACCTACCTATCTCCATGACCAGAGATAAATGAGCCAAACAGACATAGTGGCATATGTCTATACTCCCAGCAATTTGAGAGGTGGATTTGGGGATGTTCAATGCCAGCCCTGGACAAAATTTAACAAGAGACCTCATTTCAAAAAGAGGTTGAACATGATGGTATATGACTGTTACCCTAGCTATTTGAGAAGCAAGATGATAGAGATTAGAAGTCAGTCAGTGCAAAAATAAAGACCTTATAAGAAAAGAAAATAACTAAAGCAAAGGAAATAAAAAGATAAATAGGCCCACTATTATACTAAAACAACCTATTCAAGACAAAATAGGAAGTTCTGGTTTCTCTCAGTAACAACCCAACACATTTTAAGATCTTCGGTATGAGGTTTTAAGACCTAGATTACATTTGTTACATTCTCATTTATTTTGGTCATTAAAGTCAGTTGGATTAAATAGTATATTTACAACCGAATTTCTATCAATATTTATCTAATTTCTCATTGAATTTCAGATCTCATTGTTTATAATGTGTGGTGTGTGTGTGTGTGTGTGGTGTGTGTGTGTGTGTGTGTGTGTGTGTGTGTGTGTGTGTGTGTGTGTGTGAGTGTGCGTGTGTGTGTGTGTGTGTGTTTCTGGGGATTGAGCCCAGGACCTTCAATTTGCTAGGTTAGTTCTCTACAACTCATCTAACAGGGATTGCAGGTATTCATTACGATATTCAGGATAATTGTCTCATAACAAATCTTCAGTGCTTTCTGGAATCCATACCTAAGCAGTCATCTTCAGGAAGTGTGGGCAGGGATGGTCTATGTGAGACCCTGCTCACCTCACATATCAATGGGAAGGAGGAAGTGATGACATCTGATGATTACCATGGTAGGTAGCATCTTGGTTATTTGTCAGCAATCACTCCCCGAGGTAAACACGTCTCAATTAACCCTCACAGAAACTCTGTGAGACTGAGAATCATATCCCAGTTTGGGAGCTAGAAAACTCAGGCCAAGAGAGGTGAGGTGAGGAGCTACTCTAGGTCAAATAGGATGTGACTAACAGGAAAAAATAAGGCTTCTCTAACAGAGAACTTGAGTGGATTAAAATTAGAATTCTTGGGTCCCCATATCTTGGGGCATTTAATGAAATCTAGAATGTGGGATGCTCAATATGGATTCTGTTTCTGAGTATATGATTCCTGAATTCTCATAGAAGTGGTAATTGTATTTTTTTCTTTTGGTACTCCTGGGGATTGAACTGAGGATTTCCCACTCGCTTAGCTTGCTCACTGCCAGATTGTTTGCTTCCTCTTGAGTCATGCTCCTAACCTTTTCCTTGTTATTTTATGCATGGTGCCTTGAAGATTTTTCTTACGAGGTTAGCTTCAAACTGAAATCCTTCTCCTCTCAGTCTATAGAGGAGCTAGGATTACAGATGTGAGCCATTGGCACCTGCCTCCTGAAACACTAATTTTATGTTTGTAATTAAAAGTAATGATGGTCTGGGCCTTGTTTTAAATCCATCACTAGGTTAATTTAATCTGGAGCATACTATACATATTTTGTTTTATATTTTGAAATCTGTTTTTGAATGATTTCCCCCTTTTAGAGTTCAGATAAATTTTCCGCTACTATGTTTTATTTCCTTTGTCTTTCTTCCATTTTTTTCCTTCCCTTTCCCTTTGCATGTCTCCTCCTCCCTTTCACTCTGGGACCCACCTTCTCTCCCTCTCCCTCTTATTCTCATTCTCTCCCTCCCTCTCTCCTCCTCTCCGTGGAACCCAGGAACTCACACATACTAGACAAATACTCTGACACTGAGCAACACCCACTTCCACCCATAAGTTCAAAAGTTTTAGTTATGCCGAATGCTGGTGACTCAAGTTTCTAATACTTGATGCTCAGGAGACTAAGATCTAAGGGTTGTGGTTCAAACCAGCCTAGGTAAGAAAGTCCATGAGAGTCTTATCTTCAATTAACCAGCAGAAAGCCAGAAATCGAGCTATAGCTCAAAGTGGCACTGCATTAGCCTTGAGCAATAAAGCCCATGGACAGTGCCTAGGTCCTGATTTCAAACACCATGACCCATAAAAAATAAAGATGAATGGATAAAATTATTATTTTCCTTCTTTAACTGCAAGCCTGTACTGTCCCAAAAGGCCCAAGTCTCAGATGATTTCTCCATGACATTGGCTTCTCAACTGAGACAAACCTCATTATCTATTGAATGTTAATTATTAAATTCTACTAAAGTCCATCTCCAGGGTCTATCCTCAAGCCTTCTCTCTTTTCTTATGTTTGATAAATAATTACTCTGATTACATTCTTGTTTTCCTTTTTTGCAGTGCTGGGACTGAGCTATGGCATTGCTTATGCTAAGCAGGGGGGCTCTACACAGAGCTAATATCCCAATCCCCACTCTGATGACTTCAGATATCTCCTTTCAGCAGATGGATCTCTGTGAGGTCCATAATTCCAGACACCATCCACTCTTCCTGGGAGCAATTCAAGTCAGCATATCTGCTGCCATCAACTCAGGCTGTCATGACAACTGCCACAGGAAGGCAGCCTAAAGCATCAGGAACATATCTGTGCTCAGTCCTAAAAGGGTGCAAGGCAAGATCAAGGTGTGCTTTCTTCTTGGTCTCTCTTCTTGGGGTATGGTACCTATCCTGGGTCTTCCCATGGTCCCCTATATGAATGTGTCTGTGTCCATCTATTGTCATTTTCATATAAGAACACCAGATGTGTTAGAAGACAACCCATCCGGATGGTCTCATTTAACTAAATAGTGTGTGTGTGTGTGTGTGTGTGTGTGTGTGTGTGTGTGTGTGTGTGTGTGTATGCGTGCATACACATGGGCTGGTAGTATGGCTTGATCTCAGACTCACAACCCTTGCTTGACTTTTTGCTTAAGGCTCATACTTTACCACTTGAGCCACAGCTGATCTTCTGGTTTTTGCTAATTGGAGATAAAAGTCTCACAGATTAGTGTGGCCTCAAACTTGGATATTAAGATTTCAGCCTTCAGGTCCATAGCTAGGATTACAGACATGAGCCACCAGTGTCCATCTAAATTACTCTTCAAAGACCCTTTTCTGGTGGTTGGGAATATGTTTTAGTGGAAAAGTGCTTACCTAGCATGTGTATCACATAAACAGAAAAAGCATGAGGTGACACTGGGGTTCAAGTAGTAGAGTACTAGATGAGCAAAAGAAGCTCAGGGACAGTGCCCAGGCCCTGAGTTCAAGCCCTTGGACTGGTAAAGAAGAAGACCCTCTTCCCCAATAAAGGCTCATTCAGAGGTATTGATGTTTAGAATCTCAAAATGTGCATTTTGAAAAGGACACAATTTAGTCACGAACAACATCTAACACCACAGCCCTTACATCCATACTTAAAGAGGAACTAGTACTATGTTTTTCTTCTTGGGTCTAATACTTGTTTACCTTGCTCATTTTGCAAAAGATGGCTAGTTTGTCCCACACCATATTTGCAAACCAACTTGTCTGTCCACATGAATTACTAATTAATCTCACAATGATTCTAAAATCTGTTCTATATTAACTTTTGGAGAACTTTCCTAGAACTCCCTACACTTTTTGTATAAAATTTGAATAAAAAACAAAATGGCATTTAAAAATGAGATGAGAAAATACCTTGTTCACTTTTTGTCAATCATGGGGCCAGAATTGAAGGCTTGGGCACTATCCCTGAGAGTATTTTGCTCAAGTCCAGTGATCTACCACTTTGAGCTATAGTGCCACTTCCACTGAATTGTGTGTTTGTGAAAATCTTTAAGACTACTTGAAGCCTTCAATTTGATTTGACCTCATCACTTATATAAACTGTCTAATATGCTAACCAGAACTCTTTCCTGAGTAGCAGTGAGCAGCTAAGTACCCATACCCTCTTTAGTTCAAGCATTTGATTTGATAGCTTCTAAAAGTTTAAAAATCCCACCTCTCCTAAAATGAACCGTATTACATGTGTGTGTAGGGAAGCCCAGTAATACCCCTGCTGTTAGGCTCAGATGAGGTGTTACCCAAGGAAGAGGAGAAGCCTTTCAACAGACAGACTAATGATCTGGAGGAAGATGGCAGAGGAGAAGCTGGAGGCTAAACAAACTCTGGCATAGAAATCGGTTTTAAAAATCCAGTGAGCAGTCATATGCTAGAGAATCACATCAAGTGTGCCATAGGAGTACAGAGAGTTGGCCAGCGAGAAAAAATTCAAGCAGCTTGGTTAAGGAGACAGATCTGAGCACTTGCTGTTCTCCGCAGCTGCGGCTGCTGTGGCTCCTGCAGCGGCCTCCATATCAATAGAGAAAGCCCGGGACACAGACAACAAACACTGTGAACTAGTGGATTCTACTCACCACCGGCAAGAACTGACAAGGAAGACGTGAAGGACTTCTATGATGAAAACTTTAAAAACCTGAAAATGGAATTAAAAACAAAACTTAGGAAGTAGAAACCTCACCCCCAAAAAAATGCTCCTGGATTGGAAGGAACAACATCGTGAAAATGGCAATATTTCCAAAGGCTATGTACAAATTCAATGCGGTATCTATCAATATTCTGACCTCTTTCTTCAATGAAATAGAAAAGGAAATCCAAAAATTCAAATGGAAGAATAAAAGACCCCAAATAGCAAAAATGAGTCTTAACAGAAAGAACATTGCTGGAGGAATATAAATACCACACTTCAAACTCTACTACTAAGCCATAGTAATCAAAATAGCTTGGTACTGGCACAAGAACAGACCTAAGTACCAATGGAATAGAACTGAAAACCCAGAAATGAACCCACAGACTTTCAGCCACGTAATCTTTGATAAGGAAGCTAAATAAATAGAATGGAAGAAAGACAGCCTCTACAGTAAATGGTGCTGGCAAATTTGGTTAATTGCCTGTAGAAAACTAAAGCTAGATTCTTATATATCACACTGCACCATCATCAACTCCATATGGATCAAAGACCTCAAAGTCAAAGCAGGCACTCTGAAAACATTATAGGACGGAATAGGAGAAATACTAGTTTTCCTTAGCACAGCCCAAAATTTTCTTAATAGAGACCCAGAAACACAACAAATCAAAGAAAAGTTGGACAAATGGTATTGCATGAAGAAGCAGAGCTTCTGCATGGCAAAGGACATAGCTAGCAAGATCAATAGAAAGCACATGGACTGGGAGAAGATTTTCACTAGCCATACAACAGATGAGTGTCTCATATCTAAAATATACATGGAACGCAAAAAATTAAATCCCCAAACTACAAATCTTCAAAGAAACAACTGCCTGATAAAAAAGTGGACTAGAGACTTAAAAAGAAACTTCTCTGAAGAGGAAATAAAAATGACCAATAGACACATGAAGAAATGCTCAACCTCCCTACCCATGAAAGAAATGCAAATGAAAACAATACTGAGATTCCACCTCACCCCAGTTAGAATGGCTATGATCAACAACTTTAATAACAACAGATGATGGAAGGGATGTGGCCAGAAGAGATCCCTACTACATTGTTGGTGGGAGTGTAAAATTGTTCCAACATTTTGGAAAGCAGTATGGAAGTTCCCCAAAGACTCCACATAGAGCTCCTCTCTGACCCAGAAATCCCACTTTTGGGCATTTACCCAAATGATCACAAACAAGGCTATCCTAAGGCTACCAGTACAACTATGTTTATTGCAGCATTATTTTCCATACCTAAGCGATAGAACCAACCCAGATACTCCTCAGTAGATGAGAGGATCAAAAAAATGTGTCATATATATACAATTGAATTCTATGACTCCATCACAAAGAATGGCATTGCCTCATTTGTTTGGAAATGGAAAGACTTGGAAACAATTATATTAAGTGAAGTAAGCCAGGTCCAAAGGAACACAGGTCCCACGGTTTCCCGTATTTGCAATAACTAGTATATGTTTGGGACAAGCAGAAAAAGTCAAAAGCTATGTACACATGACCATACAAGATGAGACATAAATATCCTCTTTCTTGCTTGCTATTGTTTCTAAAGTATTTATAATGTACCATGTGATTTTTTTTGTTTCTTTTTATGTTCCTTCCCAGGGTCTAACCCCTGTTTTTACAGTATTTGATGTCAGTTTCCTGCATCTTGTATATACACTTCTCTAATGCAGGGAGTGGAATGGAAAAAACAAAATGCTTAAATAAGCATACAGGTTGATCCATTGTAACAATGAGATGAACTTTACAACTTCAGTGGCAGAGGGTGGGCATGGGGGGTTTGGGCAGTGTAGTTGTAGAGGTGTGAGGGAAGGAATGGTAAGGGAAAAACAAAGGATGAGGCAAAAATGCTCGATAGGAAATGTACTCATTATCTTGATCATGTAATTCTAACCCCTTTGTACAGTATTCTTACAATAAAAATGTTCAAAAAAGAAATGTTCTCATAACATTATTTATTAACTGTATCTCCTCTGTACATTATCTTGATGGTAAAATTAAATTTAAGAAAAAGCAAAGAAAAAAACAGACAACACTTGTCACCATCTAACCAATAAGAGCTGAGCTGAGCCCCATCCCTCTCATTCTCCTCTCTGATTAAGGTTATTTCTAATTTTCCTTAAATGTGAACAGTTTTCCCTTATTTGCAATAACTAGTGAATGTCTGAGACAAGCAGAAGTGGACAGATAAGTTGATGTAAGGCTAAATGAACCCCAAGATAAGGATTCAATGTTTTTTTTCTTTCTTGCGATTGTTTCTAACATATTTATAAATGATTTCCTTGTTGCTTTGTATGTCACTCCCTCATAGCATAACCCTTGTTTTCACTGTACTTGATGTTGGTATAATTTGTGGAGGGGAAGGGAAAAATGAAATTGTTTTTAGGGATACAGGTAGACCCATTGCAACAATGAGATGTACAAGACGTTATGTCGAAAAAGGAACTTTACAACATTGGTAGAGGGGGTGGTGAGAGGGTGGAGGGAGGCGGGTGGGGGAGATGGGAAAGGATGGGAAGGGGAAACAAAGGAGGAGGCAACAATACTTGATTAGAAATGTACTCATTACCTTCCCATGTAACCCTTCTATACGGTATTTTCACAATAAAATATATGTATAGGTATTTAAAAAACAAACATAAAAATCTGAACAGATGGTGCATCCAGTGCTGTTTCTGTTAAGCATGCTGCTGCCTTCTAAAACTACAGAATTTTAAGGAATCATGGAGAAGCAGGGATCCCACTGAAAAGGAACTCTAACAAAATTAAAGCTCCTTTCTAACATTGGAATTTTAGGACATTTCAGCCTCCTATGGGCAGATGACAGACTTACAGGAGTAAGAATGTGCATGTTCTGTGCAAATATTATATCTGTCCTTAGCCACCATCTTGTCCTCCTCCACAATGTGCTGGCTCATGTTGTTCTACATAGTTAGAAGTTCTTTGAAAGTCAGAATCCAGTCAGCCAGTGACTTTTCTAATTCCTGCATTTAAACACAAGAAAGAGGGTATAAAGAAAGTCTTCACTCTATTTGATGTTGGTATAATTTGTGGAGGGGAAGGGAAAAAACAAATCGTTTAACTAGGGATACAGCAGGCCCCATTGCAACAATGAGATGTACAAGTCTTTATGTCGAAAAACGAACTTTACAATTTTGGTGTGTGTGGGAGAGAATCAGGGAGATGAGGAGGAGATTATGGGAAGGGATAGGAAGGGGAAACAAAGGAGGCAACAATGTTTACTAAGAAATGTACTCGTTATCTTGCCCATGTAATTGTAAATCCTCTGTACAGTATTCGCATAATAAAAAAATAAAATATAAAAAAAAGAAAGCCTTCAACTCAAGCTGCTGCTTTTCCCATACCTATAAGATAATCCTTTGATTAGACTCAAGGGGAGAAGGACCAGTCAAGGAAAGGAACCATAGGAATGAAGACCTACCTTGGTGGCCAGCCTCAAACCAAGTTGTTCTGAAAAGAACATTCCTTCCTGCTTTCCTTTTCATTGCCTCAGTATTTCTCTAATGTTTATACAACTCACTCTGATTTAAAATATAGGTCAACACCTCAATTTAGAGAACAGTGAAGTTAATATTTAGTTGAAATATATTTAATAATGCCATTTGTATTTAAAAGGTGTAAATAGGTGGCATCTTCTTTTAAAAATCTGAGGAATCATTTAATCACAATCAAAAAAAAAAGAACCTCAGGGAAGGGAGGGAGGGAGGGGATGGTAGGGGGAAAACAATGGAGGGGGGTAACAATGTTCAAGAGGAAGTGTACTCATTAACTCACTCATGTAACTGTAACCCTCTGTATAGTAGCTTTACAATAAAATAAAATTTAAAAAAAAAATCTGAGGAATGTAGTGCTGAAGTCGTCATCACATGCAATTTCTCTTCAACTGGCATTATTTTTGGCTAACTTTTGAAATGAAAGAGTGTAAAACTTTTTTAAAAATATAATTAGTGCAGATTTATGAGCAAAAATATTCATCTGGCTGTGGATCCATAATTTGTTGGTTTTTCTATTTTTCTTTGTGGTGGCTATCAAACAGACTTTTAGGAAAACATAGGCAAACTATCAGTAGCCATACCCTTGATGATTTGGGGTCTATTTAATTTTTTGTGCTGATCCTGGGACTTGCACTCATTGCCTGTGCACTGTCTCTAAGCTTTTACTGCTGAGGCTACTACTCTAAAACTTGGGCCATATTTCTACATCCATATTTTTGGTTGCTAATTGGAGATAAGACTCACAGACATTCTGTCATTGGGCCCAACTTCAAACCAAGGTTCCTATATCTCAGCCTCCATAATAACAAGGATTATAACCATGAGCCACTGTTAGCCACATTGTGTCATTTTTTAGAAGCAGCTGTAAATAATAATAATAGAAAACTATCACTATAACTAAAGGCTCAAACCTGTAATCCCCTAGCTATTCAGAGGCTGAGATCTATAGGATCATAGTTTAAAGCTAGACTGGTCAGAAAATTCAGAGTTTTTTATTTTTTTAACCTGCTGGCCCCAGAGCTTAAATTCAGTCCTTGGCACTGTATATGAGTTGCTTTTCATTAAGGCTAGTGTTCTACCTCTTGAGTCACAGTGATACTTGCAGCTTTTCCTGAGTAGTATATTAGAGGGAAGAGGTAAGGAGACTGCCCAGTCTGGCTCCAAACAACCATCTAAAAACCTAAGCCTCCAAAGTAGCAAATCAGATATTATTATTTTCAACTAAGCAGCAAAAATAAACAGACTGGAGGTATGGTTCAAGTGTTACAGTTTCAGCCTTGCATGGAAAAAGTTAAGGAAATTTAAGCCCCAGTATTGGCACATATGCACACAAAAGCATGTAGATACATACATACACAGGGTCCTATACTCAATTCCCCGAGATGAAAAAAGATTAAATATTAAATTAAATTACAAGGACAAAAATGAGTAATTTAAACAGTTTAAAAAACAAAAACAAAAACATGATAGCCATGTGCTGGTGGCTCATGCATTTAACCCTAGCTACTCAGGAGGCTGAGATCTGAGGATCGTGGATCAAAGACAGTCCAGACAGGAAAAGTCCATGAGACTCTTATCTTCAATAATCCACTCAAAAACCTTGAAGTGGTGCTGTAGCTAGAGTTGTATAGTGCTAGTCTTGAGCTGGAGACCATAGGTACTGAGCCCAGGCCCAGAGTTCAAGCCCATGACCAACAAAGAACAAACAAACAAATAGAAAATTAAAAAAAAACTGCCATAGCTGAATTGTGACTTAGGTGTTAGAATACTTTCTTCCCATAAACGAGGTATGAGTTCAATCCCCAGTGTTGTTCATACCAAAACAACCCAATAAAAGCACACCAATAACAATTTAACAAAAAATATATCATACTTTGTAAAGAAAATTAAAACTTACAAAAATAATTGAAGTAGAGCTAACATGTGACTCATATCCTATTAAACACCAAAAAAAAAAAAAAAGGTGTAACTTGAGCTGAGGCTTAATAGCCTGCTAGCTTCAAAATAAAAAGAAAATACCAAAAACAAAACAACCCTCAGAGAAAGTCCACAGGCCCTGAATTCAAGCCTCTCCCAACTCCCAAAAGAAAAAAACCCTCAGGAGTTGAGTTTTTGTTCCTGCAAGCTTTGAGCAAAAAACAAAATCCAAAAATCTCATGGGCAGTGAAGTAGTGTGGCATAAATTGTAGAGCCTGCTAGTTTTGATCTAAGAAAACAAGCCAGGTTTCTCTGGCTCATGCCTGTAATACTCACTGCTCAGGAAGCTTCCCACAAAGGGAAGCCAGTCCAGGCTGAAAATTCCCCTGGTGACTGTTTTTTTTTCAAATTAAGTGGAAGTGGCACTGTGGCTGAAAGGGGCAGTGTGGCTGCCTTATCCCTGACAGACAATACCCAGGCACTGAGTTCAATCCCCACAACCGACAAAATAAATAAATAAATACTGAGTGTGAATAGCTAGGCCCTAATAATAAAGGACATGAACTTTAAAAAGGGGGGAAGGCAAATCAAATAAATGAAAAGGTGCAAAAAGGAGCATATTAAAGATTTCTAAATCATGGCTCAAAACTGCAATCTTACTTGCTCAGATTGCTGAAATCTAAGGATCGTGTTTCAAAGCCATTCTTGGCAGAAAGTACAGAAGACTTAATTTACTGTGTTCAGTACTGGGGCTTGAACTTGCTATGATTTCCTTATGGCTAGAGGTCTACTTCTTCCTACCTCTTGGTGGTTAATTAGAGATCATTTTCTCATTGATTTTCTTGCCCAGATTGGCTTCCAACCATGATTCTCAGATTTCAGTCCTCCCTGTAATGCTCTTGGCTTGCTGTTGATATTCTAATCTCCTATTGACCACCGAAAAAGCAGAAGCTGAGCTGTGGCTCAACTAGTGAAACCTGCCACCATTAAGGTAAAAATAAAAAAATCCTCAAGGAGAGTCATCAGGCCTTAATTTCCAGAACTAACAAGCAGCACTCAATTTAAAAAAAAATTAAAAAAGAACCTCAGTCACCATTACCTGAGTTTGAGCCCTAGAAGAAGAGCTACAAAAAAGAGAAACAGCCTGTAGTTTACCTGTGGTCAAATTTGTAAAGCATGGTAGTTTCAAGAGGAAAGAAAAAACTAAGAATGAAAGCTAGCCCCTAAGAACAATTGTCAAAAAAAGAAATAATAAATAACCGGAAAAGGTGAAAGAAAAGGTAATTAAAGATTTGTAAATGTTGACTCACACTTATAATCCTGAGTGCTAAAGTCACTGAAGTCTGAAGATCATGGTTCAAAGCCATCATGGGCAGGGAAGTCCATGAAACTTGCTTCAGTTTGTTCAGTCGAGGGACTTAAACTTGAAGTGTTTTGCTCATGGCTAAAGCTCTACTCTCTTCTGCCTATTAGTGGGTGATTGGTGGTAAGTCTCATAGACTTTGCTGCCCAGGCTGACTTTGAATAGTGATCCTCAGATTTCAAGCCTCACTGTACTGCCCTTGACTACCCATGGGACTCTTGTCTCATATTAAACACTTAAAAAAAAAAAGGCAGAAGTTGAGCTGTGGTTCAAGTAGTAGAGCCTTCTACCTTTCAGTTTAATAAGATAATCAATAAAACCTCAGAAAGAGAGGGGCAGAATGAGGGTGAAAGACAGGAAATCCTACACTAAACAAAAGTAGAGAAATGTAAATATCACCCGTTGTGGAAGAAATAAATTGTATTGTCAAAGCTTATAGAATTCACAAAATTTATAGTCCATGATAATGATAATTTGACTTGTGAAGGTTAAAATATGTTTGTGATTTCAACTAAATATCACTATTCCACAATTCTGTGAAATAAGAGAAATTAAGGTAATCATCTAATCTCAGTAATAATAAAAACCTCAGAAAGAGTCACCAGTCCTTAATTTCAAGCCCTAAGTCACTAACATGCCCCAACTCTGACCAAAAAAAAAAAAAAAGACACTCTGACTAGGACCTGAGTTTTTACACTAGGAGCAGAAGCCAAATGAAACAAAAAGTAGACTGTAGTAGTCCTATAGCCCAAGTAATAAAGCAAGCTACTTTTAAGAGGAAAGAAAAAGAAAACCTGAGAATGAAGGCTAGACCCTAAGCCCCTGACTCTTCCCATAATGGAAAGTGAATCAATCATGGAATCTAAGTTTGTGCTTGCTCTTGGGATCACAGCTGAAAATGTCCCTTCAGTTCTAGGCCCTCCAATCAAAAATGGAAGGCAGGCTTGTTCTGGGCTTCTGGCACACAAGGACCTTGTGTAGAGGAAGTTCCTCCTCTTCTTTCCTGGATCCCAGGTTTCAGCCTCTCTTGTGAGTCAGAGTGGGTAGTGGATGGCAGGGTGACCAGAGGATCCAAATAGAATGGCAGCTGTGCTAATGGACTTGCAGCTGGGAGCTGGATACAAGGGTAGGTGGGAACTGGTAGGGCCCTCTGATTACCCAGCAATAGGGAGATTGAGTTGGAGCACCTGCTGGCTCCACCTGTAATCAAGTCCGCCCCACCTCCTCTGCCCCTGTAACAACCAGAGGTATAAATGGGGAGCTGAGTTCACTGTGTCAGATTCCTGCTTCCCAGCTCTACCTGTTTGCCTCTGTGGGCACCACTGCTGAAGACACACATCCATCTGTTCTGCAGCCCTGCACCATGAGGGAGATTGTGTACATACAGGCAGGCCAGTGTGGCAACCAGATTGGTGCAAAGGTGAGCATGGCACTGGCCTAGGATCCATGTCTCAAATTTAGGGGAAGGAGAAAAAGGATGGGGCTGGAGTGTGGAGGTGGTGGTGGTCATGGCTAGGCTGAGGTAGGTGGGGCTCCATAGTGGTCCCTAACCTTCTGCAAATGAAGCCCCCCAGATAGCTTCTCCAATTTCCCTAATTTGTGTGGCCCTGGTGGGTGTGGTTTTTAAGCAAGGCTGGGGTGGTTTCAAATCCCTTGCATGTCTTAGTCTTACCTGAGACTCAAGTCTTTTTATTTAGTTTCCTGGGAATAGACTAATGCACGTTTGGTCTGGTTTGAATGAAAGGAATGCAGTGTCTTTGAGCTGAAAGATACAGAGAATTCCCTTTGTGTCAACTGATGAGTGTCAGATAATTGAGAACATTTCTTCTACCTTAATGCAAATTTCTCTGAGTTTCATGCTCCATCTCAGCTCCCTTAAGTTGGGTGTTTTCTAAATCATTGGTTGTCATGTATGCTCTGAGGACACTTGGGGTTCTGGAGACCCTTCTAGCTGAGTCTTCAAGTTACTGCTTTGGTAATTTCATGTCCATGGAAGGCCAGTTACTCATCATAGAATACAAACAGAATATGGTACTGCATAAGATGGAATACTCATAGGAGAAACCAGATGTCTTCTATTCAGCCAGATAAAAGAGATTAACAAAACTAAAATACCACCATTTTCTGTGCTTTTTTTAATTTAGAAAATGTAATTATTTTTTACAAATATATTTGTGTCAACAGGACATGAGTTTCTTAGTTACTTTAAAATGCATTTTTGGACAGTTAACATTCTAGGTCATAATATACTTCTATTTCCATCTCAGTTTTGGGAAATGCTAAGCGATGAGCACAATATTGACTGCACTGGCAACTACTATGGGGACAGCCATTTACAGCTGCAGAGAATCGAGGTGTATTACAATGAGGCAGCTGGTAAGTTTCTTCCATCTTGTTTCCCATACCATGGCAAAATAGTTCCCAGGGGAATACTAATGAAAAGGAAGGAGTTCCTGCCTTTCTTATGGTAGTATTGTAGTTTTAATTTGGGACCTTGATCTTATAAGTCAAGTGCTGTACCCAACTGAGCCACTCCACCAGATACTTTGTTTTAATTTTTGAGTATACTCTTGTGAATTACCCCAGGAAAGCCTTATACCTGAGTTCCCCCTACCTCTACTTGCTGACTAACCACACCTGGATTTGTTTTTTCCGGTCATGGAGCTTGAACTCTGGGCCTAGGCACTGTCGCTCAACTCTTCAGCTCAAGGCAAGCAGCTCTACCACTTAAGCCACAGTGCCACTTCCAGTTTTCTGGTGTTTTATTGGAGATAAGAGTCTTGCAGGCTTTTTGTGCCCTGGCTGGCTTTGAACCATGATTCTCTGATCTCAGCCTTCTGGGTAGCTAGGATTAAAGGCGTGAGCCCATTTCACATAATTAAAAATGAGACTGCCTAAATATGCATTCTAAAACAATTGATAAAATATAATCCAATGCCATTTGGTTGTGTGCTGATCATCCTAAGCTCAAGCCTGGGCACTAACTATGAGCTTCTTTTATTTTGGGTAGTTTCTTGGAGATGAGTCTCCAAGCCTTTCCTGCCCCAGCTGACTTCAATCTGCGATGCTAAGGTCTCATCTCAGATTTTTGAGTAGCTAGAATTACACCCTTATGCAACCAGAGCCCAGTTACATTGCCTCTTTAAAATACAGATTAAATTTCTAAAACAATATTTTGAAAAAGAAAATTTTAAAAATTTTAAAGAGGGATGTTCAGTCACTAATATATATGAGAATAGTCCAAATCACAAAGCATAGTCTCACCCTGAAATCTATAACATTTCTGGTCTTGAGCATTTTGAATATGAATACTTAGCCAACAGTAAATTATTTTTAAGGTTTTTAAAGTAGGAAAACATTCTTGTGATGTAGAAAAAATCAATACTAATTTGTAAACATGGCTTTTAAATGATTCATATTGTCTTTCCTAACATAAACAGCCTAATTGAAGTCTACAGAGTAGATTTTCAGTTTTTGTAACTGTCAATGTAAAGTTCATTTAATTTTATATTGAGTTTCCATTCTACATTATTGTATACAAACAGAATCATGGATAATTGGCTTTCCTGTGTATTAATCCAATGAACAAGTACAAACAAAATTACAAAGCTATTTAATTTATGTGAGTTTTATAGATCTACATTTTGGGATGTCCTCACCTTGGTATTTTGTGTTAATATTGTTGAAGTAACATACAAGGTTTTAATCTTCTGATTCCTTGTTTGAGAGTGGTTGGGTTGGATTGTGTCACTCCTATGAACAGAATTTTAGGTTGTGTCTTTATTAGATCCTGTATATCCAGCAGGATGGTCAGTTTTCTTCATGTGAATGTTTAGGAAGGGGGTATTCTAAAACTGGTGTTTACATCATGTTAACTGCTTTCCCTTGGGCCAAATCATGTTAAATGGGAAATTGCAAGTCATTGCCCAAGGTTGCTCTGAGTATTTGAATAAAGGGTATGTGCTATTTGATAACCATTATTGAAACATTATAAGACAAGAAATATATATATTGTATATATGTTTTCTCCAGGAAAGCCTTACACTTGAATTCCCTTACATCTACTTGGTGAATAGCCATACCTGGCTTTTTTTGGCCCGGGGGGGGGGGGGGGTCGGTCATGTGGCTTGGACTCTGGGCCTAGGCACTGTCCGTCAACTCTTCAGTTCAAGGCAAGCAGCTCTACCTCTTGAACCACAGTGCCATTTCTGGTTTTGTTAGTTTATTAGAGATAAGAGTCTTAAGGACTTTTCCTGCCCCAGCTGGCTTTGAATAGTCATCCTCTGATCTCAGCCTCCAGAGTAGCTAGGATTACAGGCATGAACCTGGTTCATTTCTTGAGAAAGGTAATTGGGGAAGGGAAGGGATAGTGGGAGAACAACAAAGGAGGGGGTAACAATTTTTGACAAGAAACGTTCTCATTTCCTTACTCATGTAACCAACTCCTCTATACAGCACCTTTACAATAAAATAAAATTAACAAAAAAGAGGAAGTTTCTTGCTGATAGGCACTGGTGACTCATTCCTGTAATGCTGGCTACTTAGGAGGCTAAGAACTGAGGATCATGGTTCAAATCTTGCCTGAGCAGGAAAGTCCCTGAGACTCTTATCTCCAATAAGAAAACTGAAAGTGGGGTTGTGGCTCAAGTGATAGAGTGCTAGCCTTGAGCTGGAGAGCTGAGGGACAGTGTCCAGGCCCAGAGTTCAAGCCCCACGATGAACCAAAAAAAAAAGGTGTTGTCACCTTTCTTTTGCACCATTAGCCTCAAAGCCTGATGCTCATCTTTGCCTCCTGTGTAGCTGAGATTTCAGCCACCATGCCCAAAGCAAAGGAATGAATATTCATGGAAATAGACAACTGCAAACATCCTTAAAGTTGCTGAAGCCTTTTGCATGGGGATTCATGCTCAAGATATCTTTTCTGTTTCCATGTCTTAAATGCTGTAATTTTTGTAATGAATGCTGTGAGTCACTTAGAATCATAAGCTCTGCCCTAAGTTCCTTGTCAAGTATAGGCCTAAGTCAACTCTTTTTCTCACAGGCAACAAATATGTTCCTCGGGCCATCATGGTGGACCTAGAGCCTGGCACCTTAGACTCAGTAAGATCGGGACCATTTGGCCAGAGCTTTAGGCCAGACAACTTCATATTTGGTATGTCATCATGGTCCATGGGTCCTAACATCCAGGCACTCCAGTGCTGGGCTGAGCCTTTATCCACCTAGATATTCTCCTCAGCTAACCCACCTATTCCAGTCCACGGGAGTCATGCCCGTGGCCACTCAGACAGCTCAGATCAGTGCAACTCTGTAAGTTCTCCATGACAAAGAAGCCTCTGAAGGGAAAGAGCAGCAAGCAGAGAAAGCCACCAACAAGGTTTCAGCACTGCTGGTCATTTTAAAGGCCTGGCAATAACAGAACCACTTCAGGACACCAGAAATCAAAGCACAGCTATGTGTGAGCAAGGAGCAGACAAGTGCTTGCAGTTTAGCTTCCCTCTGACCACACTGTGCTCCTGTCCCTGTTGTGAAAGTAATTACATTTCCAGTATTGAGGCAGGCTCAGTTCTTCATTTCTAGAAGTACTTGATTTGGGTTAAAATGTATTTTCCTCCACACTCTCTACTTTTCTTTAGAACCTGGGTGATTTGTAGGGTCCCAGATACATTGAAAACATTTCCTTTATTTCACCATAGTGTATCTAAAATAATAGCAAAGGTTGGCTCACAACACTCCTTTTTCTTCACAATAGGACAGGCACAGTCATTATTCTTGGAGTCTGTGTCTCATCATGTCTTTATGTCTGATAGGCCAGAGCGGGGCAGGCAATAACTGGGCAAAAGGCCACTACACGGAGGGAGCCGAGCTGTTAGAATCGGTGCTGGATGTGGTACGACGGGAGTCAGAAAGGTGTGACTGTCTCCAGGGTTTCCAGCTGGCTCACTCCCTGGGAGGTGGCACTGGATCAGGCATGGGCACCCTGATTCTCAACAAGATCTGAGAGGAGTATCCAGACCGCATCATGAACACCTTCAGCATCATGCCCTCCCCCAAGGTTTCAGACACCGTGGTAGAACCTTACAATGCCATCTTGTCTATCCACCAGTTGGTGGAAAATGCAGATGAAACTTTCTGCATTGACAATGAGGCCCTGTATGACATCTGCTTCCGCACCCTGAAGCTGCCCACACCCACCTATGGAGACCTGAACCACCTGGTGTCTGCCACCATGAGTGGAGTCACCACCTGCCTGCGCTTCCCCGGCCAGCTGAATGCAGATCTGCGCAAGCTGGCCGTGAATATGGTGCCCTTCCCCTGCCTACACTTCTTCATGCCTGGCTTTGCACCCTTGACCAGCCGGGCCAGCCAGCAGTACCATGTTCTCTCTGTGCCCCAGCTCACCCAGCAGATGTTTGATGCCAAGAACATGATGGTCGCCTGTGATCCCCGCCATGGTCGTTACCTGACAGCAGCTGCCATCTTCCGAGGCCGCATGTCCATGAAGGAGGTGGATGAGCAGATGCTCAACATGCAGAACAAGAACAGCAGCTACTTTGCAGACTGGATTCCCAACAACGTGAAGACAGCTGTATGTGACATCCCCCCGCGTGGCCTTACGATGTCGGCCACCTTCATCGGCAACAACACAGCCATCCAAGAACCCTTCAAGCGCACCTCAGAGCAGTTCAGTGCCATGTTCCGGCGCAAGGCATTCTTGCACTGGTACACGGGAGAAGGAATGGATGAGATGGAGTTCACTGAGGCTGAGAGCAATATCAACGACCTGGTGTCCGAGTACCAGCAGTGCCAAGATGCCACTGCTGATGAACAGGGGGAATTTGAAGAAGACTTGGTGGAGGAAGAAGTTTAAGACTTCCCATTGGTAGCAGTGCAACAGGACTGTCAGAACCTGCCTACTACTTCTCAAATGAATGGTGCTTTCCTGAGATCCTGTTGTCATGCATTGAGGTCCCTGCTGTGTATCATCATGCACAGCCTTTCCGGTCAGGAACTAACTGATGGTGAATGTAAAAATGCAGATTTCTTTTAAATAGTATTATTTTAAAGCCCTATTTATATAAATAAAGAAGTATACATTTTGTACTCTTGAGTCCTTATTCTTTAGAATCCCTTTTATTCTTTCAATATATTTGAAATATAAAGTTGGCCAGCAGGATTTAATCTTAGCAATATAGGACTGGTGCTCAAGAGGAGTTTCAAATTCATGGTGTTCCTATTATTTTGAACAGGAGGATGACAAGTGCCAATGTTGTTTATTTTCCCTGGCCCAGTTTTAAAGTTAGCAGTCTCTCAACAGCATGCCAGTAGCATAAAAGCAGGTTGAAGAGAAAGTAAACCAGATTCAGATGTTAAAATTTTCCTAGTACCAAAGTGATGTTTGGAATACTGAAGGGATTGATGTTCAAGACTTGTCTGGGCACTGAGGCAGCAGGGCCTCTTCCTCCTTTATTCTGACACAGGACTTGCTTTACCTGCCCCCTAGTATGCATTCCTCTTTGGGAATGGGACCACAAAATGCAGGTATGAATACTGGCCATTAAGGATCTACTTCTCCTTCAGACAACCACAGGTTCTGGTCTCATGCCCCATCAGAGGGATTTCATTCACATTCCCCAGAAACAGTAGCAGGAACCCCAATCCCTGTGCTTACGGTTCAGTTGGCAGCGAAGCAGCACTCACAAGATGAGTGCAAGATCCTCATTGCCAGGGTAGTTTCTCAAGTCATCTGGCAGCTCTAAGGACAGAAGTGAGTCTAGCTGTTTGAGGGAGTGAGTATCTGACCAGTCCCATAGCGTATCAAGATCTGCTTGATTCAGTACTTACAAGTCAAGGAGTGGAAGGGAGACATGGCCCAATGACCCATTCTCATACTCATTTTCCAGCATTCGAAGCTGTGTGAGGCCCACAGAGGGTTGTAAGGGAAAAAGATCCAGCCTGTTGGGTATGTTTACTTTACATGAGTGAGACAAATCTCAATTGCTTAGAACCTACACAATGGCCAGGAAGAGGGTGAACACTTCTGTTTTCACCAGAGGCCAAAATCATTCACTGGTTCTTTTTGCCAGAATCTTTCACTCTTCTTGCAGTGAGGCTCAAGGTAGGTTGTCTGTGTCAGGCATTCCTCCATGGCCACCAATAACTTGTAAGAGCCCCTTTTTCTTCAGAAACAGGACCTATGGGAATCCAGCAACTTTTAGGAAGCTCTAAGGAAAGATACTACTGGGTGAGGTGCAAGTTCCTTGTTTCTAGTAAAGTTGGGAGATGGTAAGTTCCCTAAGCTTTCCTATACCAGGCCTGAGGTTGGGGTAGGGTGGGGAGGAGTGGGGTAGAGATCTTTAAGCCAAGTTGGTCTTACTCATCAGAAAGTAAACTGCCAGAGAGACTGATCTGTGACTGGAAGCCCCAGGGCAGATCAAAGTGCAAATAGCTTCCAGTGTGTGAGTCCTAGGGAGTAGGTGTGGGCCAGGAAATTGACATCCCTGCATCTCTAGTCCTGGAACTGACCAGGTTGGATGACTCCAAATCCTTTAAGGCTGCTGGGTCCAAACTGAAGGCAGGCCTGGCCAAGGCACTCTCATTCTTCAGTGGGTTAAGGATTGAGGCCAAGCTGTGGTGGAGGCCCCACCCAGCCTATTTACCAGTGTTTGACTAAGAACAGTTTTGTTTTCTCTTAAGTACCCATTTTTGAGTATTTTCTGGTGGCTTTGGCTTATTTCTTTACACTTTTGAAGAAGTAGTTCTTGGTTCATAATTAATGACTCATGCCTCATCCCTCAGAAAACTCCTGTTGATAATTTTACCAGTAGATTATCATGTATTTTTCAGACATGGCTTTTGTTTTCTCCTAGCCAGAGGTCTGCACACATTGCCACACAAGCTAATGTTGAAGTGACTCCTATAGACAGGGTGATTATTTTGTCCAAATGCTAAGTGCAGCATCTCCCTTATTCTCATGTGCCTTGGTAATTGTATCAAATAATTGAGTCCTTGACTAGTATAAGCAAAGCTCTGGGTAAAGATGCAGCTCAGTGGTAGAGTACATATCTGGCATGCACAAAGCTCTCAGTTCAGTACCCAGTACCAAAAGGAGGAAAGGTAACAAATGTTAGGCTCCGCAGATGATATATTAGGAGTCAAGGCAAAACACCCAGATTGGCATTGAGGAGTTGTGTCATGAGGGAACACTGGTGGAATGTTTGTAGGTGGAAATAAGAGAGTCCCTTGATATGTGTACCCTTTTAGAAAGCAGAGGTAGGAATGGGGGATGAACCTCTGGTAGAGAGCCTAGGCCATCAAAGGAAGAAGCTGTGACATGTATGTTGCCCTAATGGGACCAGAGTCTAAAGTGGCACCATCATACCAGGCCATGGCTCAACAAGAACAGGTTTGTCAGAAGAACCTTCTTGCATTGGAGTGATTTATTTTGACCACTTTGGCCTTGTTAATCATATTTCCTTATGCTGTTTTCTTTTTTCTTCCAACTTGTCATACCTATAGCAGATCCTGTCCAGGGGACCCATTCTCTCTAATTTCATTCTCTAAAAGTCACCCAGTTTATAGCTGTACATATCCTAGACCAAAAAAGTATGGGGTGGATTTTCTGTCAGACATAGATTGAAACTGAAAGGTATTTTGAAGTAGACTTTGACAAGGTTCTGATATTGACCTCGTTGTGTTGATAAATCCTGGAACTGTGACCAGCTTCTGGTCTAATTCTGAGGTGACAGTGGAAGAGAACTGGTGATAGGAAATCACGGACCAATGTGATTTCAAACCCTTGGCAGGTACATCTCCATTCATGGATGTGCTATCAGCCAACATACAGATGTCTGTTAAGGAGAGATGGCTGGGAAAAGGAAATATATTGGCGACAGAGGAGACCAGCCTTTGGACAAGTGGTTGCCTTTCAGTGTGAGGCAGACAAAGAGTGCCTATGGATACAGAGATATTTTCAGGAAGCAAGACAGCTTCACGCACATCTTGTTATCCACAAAATCATCTGAGAATAACTCTGTAAACTCAGAGGTCAGAGACATGTGCTTTGTGCTTCTGCACCACTGCTTTGCTGCGTGGCTCTATATGTTCTTCTGAAACCTCCTTCTGAGCTGGCCCACAATGTGCCCAGGAGGTGGGAAGTGGAGGGGACTTGGCAGCTTGGCTGCTAATCACTGTGGCCACACTGACATGGGGCAGTACACATGTGATGGGCATCGGCTCCATGCTAGTTGTATGTGCCCAGTGGGAGCTTTGGCTCTTACTAGGAGAAAGTAACAGTTCCTCTGTCGTTGGGCCATCTCCCAGGTCAGGATGTCTTCATCTGCAGAGGCTAGAACTTTGCCATAGCTCTCATCTTGACAGGTTTCTTTCTGTTTTTCAATTTTCTCTTTCTTTCTTTGTTTTTTGTTTCTTTTCTTTCTTTGTTTCTTTCTCCCTCCCTCTCTTTCTCTTTCTCTTTCTTTATCTCTTTGTTCCTTTCTTTCTTTCTTTCTTTTTTTGTTCTTTTTCTCGCCATGGGTCTTGAACTCTAGGCCTAGGAACTATCTCTCAGCTCTTCAGCTCAAGGCCAGCTCTCTATCACTTGAGCCATAGTGCCACTATCAGTTTCCTGGTGGTTTATTGAAGATAAGTGTCTCAAGGGCTTTCCTGTCCAGGCTGGTTTTTACTGCCATACTCAGATCTCTGCCTCCTGAGTAGCTAGGTTGACAGTCAGGGGCCATTGGTGCCCAGCTTGACAGGTTTCTTATTTGTGCAAGATAACAATGGCCATGTTCTGTCCTGTGAGGAGTTTCCCTGTCATCCTACAACACTGATGGTCTTAGTGTTGTGGCAGAGCACACAGTAAGGGGGCTTTCTATGCATGCACATTGACTAGTATCTGAAAAGGCAGCTTGCAATGGCCAGGAAAGCTCCACAATTGCATACATCTCAATTTGGACTGGGCATGAACAAATTTTAAGTTCTAGTGTTGGTTCTTTTCCTTTGTGCACAGCTTGAGCAGGTTGTTTCCAGATGCCTGTCATTTAACTCAGTTACTCAATTAAGTCATCTGCTCTTTCTATGAGTCTGACTTAAAAGACTGCTTATCAGAGGCCAATAACTGATTTTAAGGCTAAGTGAAACACAGCAAGTGCTCAGGCATGTTGATTAAGAGTGCTATATATATAATGTACAGCTGCATGGTACTTGTGTTGTACACTTCTCATATCTTCACCGAATTCTAACTATTTCTTTTTGAGTCAGGGTCCGGTTGTGGGGCCTGAACTCTGGGCCTGGGCACTGTCCCTCAGCTCTTCTGCTCAAAGCTAACACTCTACCACTTGAGCCACAGCGCCCCTTCCGGCTTTTTTCTTTTTGCTTATGTGATGCTGAGGAATCAAACCCAGGGCCTCATGCATGTAAGGCAAGCGCTCTACCAATGAGCCACCTTCCCAGCCCCACTCTAAATATTTCCTATACAGAAGAAAGAAGCCATACATTTTTGGCTTATTTGCATAGGTATCTGAATCCAGCTAATGAGCCCATCTTACATTTGTTGGGGTTTTTTTGGTAGTTTATGGTTTGATTGAACTCAAAGCCTCATACATACTAGGCATGCACTCTACCACACCTCCAGCCCCCTTCTTGCTTTAAGTATTTTAAGTAATTTTTGCGCAATGCTCTTCCCTCACATACACCTCCCTCAGAGCTGGGATTGCAGGCTTGAATGACCTAGCCACAAGTATTTGGTTTGAAATGTTGTAATCCCATTGTTATTCTGGGTTCTCTAATTGGAGTTTTGTGGTATAGTACTAGAAGGCAGTGCCTTCTTACTTGACCTGAAATTATAAGCCTTAATCAGTGGGCATAATTCTGCTCTAGACAATCAGAACCTCATATAAATGTGTGGACACTGCTCATTGTTGAACCATAATTCAGGATATGTTGCATGATTTTAAGCCTCACTTTTTACACGCACTCACTCGATCGCACACACACACACACACACACACACACACACACGCACACACCATTGTCTTCTCTGGTGACTTTGTACATTTTCTGTGAGACCACCTGTGTCCTCTCCTGTGCATCTTGGAGCTTCTCTCACCAATCCTGCTATTCTCCAGCCTGTCCCCTCATCCACTGTCCAGTCTCTGACCTTGAGAGAGGCTGAAGTTTTGTAGTACTGGGATTAGAAAAAGAGAAAAGATACACACATTTAAGCAGAAACCGCATCTCTTGCACTTTTAGGTGATTTTAGATGCATGTTTTCATCAGATCCTCACTCCTACTTCTTCTACTAGCCTCCCACTGCCATGTTCTTCTCCTGGCTCCCACAGAAGGCTCAGCTGATATTATAGGAAACAAAAACATTGTGCTTCTGCAAAACCTGCATTGCTGCTGCTTTGAGTGAATCTATTTTTGTCATGAGAATTTTTCTTAATGGAATATGGGAGAATCAGAAAAAATAATTATTTAAAGCAGTTTCACTTAAAACCTTTTTCTTTCTTACTCAGTTTATTTAAATTAACTTATATGCCTAAGAGCGACATTACACAAAACCATCTTTCTATGTATATTTTTTTTGCTTCTTTCTGTGGTGTCATGTTTCAAATTCCTTAAACTTTTTGACACTAAGATCCTCATTGTTGCAAATATCCAGAATGGAAGGGAAGGGAAGTGAGAATGGAGATAAACTAATATCTTACATTGTCCACTGTCTGGGGCTGCTATTTCCACTATTGGAATTGATGATGGCCAGTTTGCAGATTCATTGTCATGAAACAGCCCTTACATCATTGATAAAACTGAGTAGCTTGGGTTCCAATTATAGCATTGGGCTTTTGGTGTCTGCATGAGTCTGAAGGACCCAAAAGCAAGCTCCTCTGCACAGAAGTGAGGTATCCTCTCCTGATACAGTGAGATAGTGTGGGAAGTTTTCAAAGGAAGAGGCTATTACTCAGCATTCCTATATTAGAGAATTTGGAGAGAGAGCAAAACAAACCCATAAACTGCCCCTAGAACTTGACCTCTTCCCACTCAATCCTTCCTCTTTCAGATAATAAAGCTGAGTATGCTGAGGAAGGCAGCACACTACTACCTAATTCAGATCTTGTTGCCTGGATTTCCTAGACAATTCCTACTCCCTTCTGTGATGGTCTGACTTAATATCTGACCTTTTCAAGTGTCTTCTCAGAAGGAATTCTGTCTTCAAAAACTAACTGTGGCAAATCTTTAACTCAGTTCACAGATAATCCAGTGGGAACAAATACTAATTGAGTATGCTGCATTCTACATCTTTTAATGAGTATGAGCTTTAATTGTAAGTTTTAAAAGTTATATATAAAAACCAGGAGCCAGCTAATGCATGCCTGTAATCCTAGCTACTCAGGGGTCTGAAATCTGAGGACTGCAGTTTGAAGTCAGCCCAGACAAAAAAGTTCATGAGACTCTTATCTCCAATAAACTACTCAGAAAAAGCTGGAAGTATTGTTGGAACTCAATTGGTAGAACACTAGCCTTGAGCACAAAGAGGCTCAGAGACAGTGCCCAGGCCCTATGTTCAAGAACCATGGATAGCAAACAAAATCCTATATATACTTAACAAAGTTGTACACATTTTCCTCTTTAGGTCCATCATAATCTCCTACCACAAGACACACTGCAGCTGGAATTTTGTAGTTCATGTTTCTCCAGCTTTGTGGCCTAGGGAGGTCTCTCCTGACAGGTCATTTCTACAAAGCTTTGATGGGTGGCTGTGTTTTAACAAACTGAGTTCCTGTTCAACTCATGTTTACAAATGAATTCACACACCATCATGGCACCGTTCCTCTGAGCAGAGCTGCTGGTGAATTTAGCATGGATCTCTGAGACACAGACATAATTTCATTTGGCATTATTATTAATCCAGGCAAAATATAAATTGCAGCTGTAAAACATATCAATCCCATTGAAACCTGGTATTGATTTTCTTCATAGATTTTTGAGACCAGAATTTTTTTTTATATTGGTACAAATATATCATGGGATAAGCATGGAATAGTGGACAGTTTTGGATTCTTATGTGTTTATGTACAACAGTTTTATCATTAAACCCCAGTGTGAGCTTTCTAACAATGCCTTGGGATATCTCATTTAGAATCATGAGAAATTAGTGTAGCTTGCTCAATTAAAGGAATCAATTCTCGCATAACACAAAAAACATTACTAACCTTAGGGGCAAATGACAAGGCTGCGATGAGGTCAGCCTCACCTAATGGACTACACCTCACACCAGTTGCTGGAATCTGCATCTGCAAGCCCTGTTTTCTTGTGTTATGTACAAACCTCCCAACCTCCCTCATTACAATATAATCTAGCAGGAGGCAGATGTCTTACATCTGTAATCCTAGCTACTCAAAAGTGGGAAATCCATCCATACAATCTTGACCAGCTCAATTAGAAAAGTCTGTTAAAATTGAGCCTCCAAGTGATTAGTACAAACAGGACTGAAAGTGTGATTCAAATAGCCAAGTGCCAGTCAACTAAACAGAAAACCCTGAGTTCAACCCTCAGGACTTGTAGGGGGTTGGGGGGTAAGGGGAGATGCAGCACTATATTCCCTCTTGATAGTATTCAGAGGACAGAGAACTAGTAGGAAGTGTCTCAATGACTGTTGTCAGTCAAGCCCTGGCTTAGAACTCTGTGTATGAAAAGTTGTAGTTGTTCTTCAGTGGTCAGACTCAAACTACATAAAAAGAATAACTTTGTATGTAGGTAGGAATAAATTTATGCTTTGGCCTACTGCGTGAAATCAGAACAAGAAACCACCTTTGAAAACAGAATCAGCTTTATGGGAGGAGGCTGAGGAAGAAGCTTATTCCCTATATAGTATACCATCAACCTCCCTGGAACTACAAAGCCTGTAAAAATAAAGTCCAGCAAAGCATTGGCTGTGCCTTATGGCAAGTTTTTGTCCCCTGCTTAGACCACCTCCCCCCATGGCTGCTTTGCTCTCCAATCTCCTGTGGCAGTAGCATCCACCAGCACATAATGGGATACCGGCATCAGGATGCTTGCTGATCTTACTTTCCAACCTCATGTCTTAAATTAGTCTGGCTCCATATCACTAAGTTAATTTAGTCCAGTTTATAAGACCTTAGAAAATACCTGTTGTTTCCAGATTCAATGTGTAAAGTCTCCTAGCAGGGGCAGGTTTTATCCGTTAGTCAATAACCGTTCAGTCAGTACCAGACAATCTTGGTGCTAAGTTCACTCTAAATTTTCCCTTTCTTGGACACAAGAAATCCCTCAAGTCACTATGATGCTTGGGTCTTCAAAGAGAGAAAGTTGAAAATGCTACATATAATGATCAGACTGTCCTAGAGGCACTGTAAATACCAAAGCAGTTCTGGCTATGTCACCTACAACTGGTGGCAGCAGTCACCCTTGCATGATATCCAGGCTGTAGGTAAGCCTTTGAAACCTGCAGCAAGTAGATCGACAGACTACATTTTCTTGGAGGAGGCTTTTTAAAAAATCTTAGTTTTTATGATTTGCAAATTTTCTGTTTGGCAACTTGCAATCTAGAATAGATTTTTGTCATCTGCTCACACATGCAATGTTTTTACTTGTTCCCCATTTACTTTTTTAACTTTAGAAACTTGGTGAATACTTTAATTCAGTTTAAGAAGCCTAATATTGTAGCAGTAAAGGGCCCAGCCATTGGAGTAGGAGCATCCATATTGCCTCTTTGTGATGTGGTTTGGGCTATTGAAAAGGCTTGGTTCCAATCACCCTATACCCCCGGACAGGATCCAGATGGCTGCTGTAATGTTATTTTTCCCAAGATTATGGGAGGCGTGTCTGTGAGTACCTTCGTTGAAAAATTATTTTAGACAATGTCTTAAGGACCTATGGTTTGGATGTTGTTCTACTCAGAGTATCCGGTGTGTTCTTTGGGAACATTTCATCAATGTACTTGGTTGATGTACTGCTGTGATCCTTCCCAGGGGAAGGCCATTCCTCCCATGAGGAGCCTCCAGATCTGCATAAATCACACTGATATCCAGTTTTCAATCAAGAATTGTTCTCTAACTTCACAAGCTAAAAGCTGCCCTTTTAAAGTGGCAGTGGGAGGCCATGCACCAGTTGCTCACACACACCTGTAATTCTAGCCTTTTGGGAGGCTGATACCAGAAATGCAGTTTGAAGCCAGTGTAGGCAGAGAAAACCAAGAGATTCTTATTTTAGTTAGAATGGAAAAAGCCACAAGTGGAACAGTGACTGGAATGGTAAGAGTGCCAGCCTTGAACAAATAATCCAGGTTAACAGCCAAGGGACCTGAGTTCAAGTCCTAGTATTCACAACGCCACCCCCTGCAACTGTACCAATACACCTCCGCCAACAAACACACAAAAGCAATTAGGGATCAAACTTGCATAAATAAAAGAAGTGAGGAGATGGGTTCAGTATAAATTTGTGGTTCATTTTTTCCCTATTGAAATTAGCCCAATCATGATGAGAGATTGTATTTGCATTTTCTCAATTACATACACCTGTTCCTTAGTTCTAGAGAGAGACTGAGAGAATTGGTAGAGAAGGGCATCCACAGAGATTGCACTCTGTTGAAGGGAGGGACTGGATGTCAGATTGGATAGGGGAACAAGTGAAACTCCTTTAGCTCCATCACTGAGTGCCCATAGTTTGACCTGGCCAATTATCATGATGCTGTCTTCATACCCATCAATGTGGGGAGTGCTGCAAGACCACTATATCATGGAGAATGACTGTAGCTGAGGGAGTTGCAGAAGGAACTGAGAGCCCACAGCTGGAGTAGCAGTACCTCCCTTTGGGGTTCATAATAACGTTTACCTCTGTGTCACTGGGACCTACCTCCTCATGCAGAAACATCCAGGACCTGGGGGTATCACTTCCTTAGGGAGCCTACAATGAGAGGAGATAGACAGTACAATTTCAGGCAGTCTTGGGAGCAATGAGAGTACAATGAAGAAGAAAATGTGTGTCTCCTCTCTGAAATTTCAGAGGGTAAGAGTAACTGAGGAGAGAGAGCTGTCAGTCACTCCTGAGTGGGTAGGGTTGAGAAGGAAGGAACATTGGAGCTGGGAGTGGCCTGTGCAATCCTAACTATTTAGGATGCTGAGATGTGGACTATCATTATTCAGGACCAGTCCAGGCCAAAAGGTGGGTGACATCTCCTCTTAAGCTAGGGATGCATATCAACTTCACTACAATAGGAAGCCTAAAATAGGTGAGTCCAGGCCCTATAATGTACCTGGATAGGAAGCAAGACCACAACTGAAAAATGACCAGCACAAAATAGTAGTGTAGCTCACCTACCTACCAAGTCCAAGACACTGACTTCTAACAGGTGTACCATGAACAAGTATAAGGTTGGGGACCTCGGTGTCTCAGTGTTATTCACAGAGATGGCTGTAGCATCTGTTGCTCTGTGGACTCCTGGCAAGGAGGAAGAGTCCTTCCACATTCCTCAATCTATGCCTACCAAGACAGCAAATGCTGAGTGGAACCCCTCACGATGTCTAAGCATGGAAGTTTGGTGGGCACTTTTGTTCCTCAAAGGGAAAGAGAGCAGGGATCTGCAGGATCAGACAGACTCCTGAGTGAGAGAAAGGCAGAGGGAGGCAATGTTGAGGTTAGCATGGAGTTTGTGTTTAGTGACTAATATGACTTCAATGGAAATGTTCTGGCTTTGATTATGACATGTGCATCTAGGCAGAGCTGGGGTAGTCCAGGGAAACACTTGTGTAAATTTTCCATAGGTTGAAACTTACTCTAAAGTCTAAGTTGTTTTTGAAAACTGAAATGTGGAGAAGTTGAAAAAAGCACACAGCCCCCCAGTACTGGCACTGTTCTCTGTAGATGTACCTGCCCTATCCACCCTTCTACTGGTGGGTGCTTGTCCCCAGGGTGCCTCATGCCCCATCCCTTTGTGCTGCTCAAGCCAGAATAGCTGCTGTTGGGCAGGGAGGATCAGGAAGCCCTGTTGCACCATGTACCAACAGGGCCTCCTTCCCTTGGAGGCATAACACATTACAGAGCTCTGCAGCACCCTATCATTGCTATGAATTGGAGCTTACAACACTTGAGCTTTGCCTGCATTAGGCCCCGACAACTTCAGAACAGCCTTTTGAGGACTTCTGAGACCTGGAGGGAGAGGCCTGGAATGCAGCACCTTTTCCCATTGAGCAGTGAGTTTTGCACAAGGAGCTAACAGGCTGAGAACCTTGGGAATGAGCAGTGCGGGGTGGCTAAAACTTGGTACTCCCTGCTAACATGCCAGGCATTCAATGACCTTTATATGCTAGCCCTTTGTGCCCACCAAACCATGGCCACTTGGTGTATTGTCTGATAAGCCAGGAAGTGATTGGCCAGCAACCAAGAATGACCAGTGTCAATGGGTTCATAAAGTTGAATGTACTGTCCCTTTATGAGAGATCCCTGGTAGATGTGAATGTACTGTTGCAATTGACAACTCTTTCCATCAACTCATCCCTCCATTTATAAGTCAATTCACATCCTACACCCTACGCCTAGCAGTCCAGGTTCACAACCAGTACTGTTCAGACCCAATACTTTGACATCAATTAAATGTCCAGTGCAGCCCCATTTGGGGTTATTTTCCTTTTTGTCACTATAGGATGATAGTGTAAAAAGTTACCAGTCCCCTCATTGGCCTGCATGCCCACACTCTCTGAACACAACCAATCCTGAGCCATTTCTAAAAGCTATAATTCTTAGTATAAAGGTGTCTTCTCAGAAATTCCATGCCAAGTTTTAGGCTCCTGTCTTTTCTTCACTTGTAACCTGACATACCTTCCTTGGGCAGATTATTAAGTTTTTCTGAAACTTGGCCAGCAAACTGAGAAGTGTAAGGTTTGGGCTCAGTCTCAGCCTCCTGCTTCCCTGAAATCCAAGAGTCCCACAAGGACAAGAAAGTATTCTGCCCTCACATGTGAGGACCATGTTAAGCACATGATAGAATGGGGGTAGGTCCCATAGTGCTCCACCTGACATTGAAATGCTGTTTTGTCCATTTTACTATGCTGTGTGCACCTGGCCCGACCAAATTAAGGGTAGATCTTTAAGCTCATTGTGAGTTATTACTGAAGAAGTTGACTTGCTAACAATTAAATGCTAATTCTTTCACTAAAGAATCCTTATTTCAGGAACAGTTTATGATCATTGTAAGCAATAATCTGGGGAGTGTGTGGATGTGCAATGGTATGGGAGGATGAGGGTAAAGTAGAGCAAAGACTAAGTAAATTTGGATAAACACCATCTAGCCAAATGGCATTTTGGAAGTGGAATCTTTGTACTGAATGTTGACAGTGGTAGAATTCTTGATAGTTCATTGTGTTTAGAAAGATTCAAATTTGTTTGAAGTCTCTGCAGTATAAGCACCTGCACCTTGATTAATATTCAGTGTACACAAAAAGTGCATGAGTGCATGAAATTGTACACATACACACACATACACAAATTTGGAATTGAAGAGAGGCTATTAGTACAGACCTGGGACTAAAGAGCCTGTGCTACACGAAGCACAAAGTGACCTATACTATGACAGCTGTTGCTCAGATTGTATGATCACCTTAAGCCATACTTCCAGCCCTTTTTGTGATTATTTTGAAGGTGGAATCTCAAGACTTTTCTGCTTAGGCTGGACTTGGAGCCACCATCCTCCAGATTTAAGCCTCCTTAGTAGCTAAGATTACAGGTGTGAGCCACCAATCCTGGCCTACTGCTTGTGCATTTAAGTGGGAAACGGTTAACAGCCTTGAATCAGTCATTCACACTCTTGGGAAAATTCAGGAATTCCTTTCATTGTCCTGCACATCCAGCCATTTGGAAAAGAGAAAAGCACAAGTCAGGAATGACTCCCTAGTAACAAACAGATGTGTATGGAGCTAGCTTGAAAGAAGCAAGACGGGCCACCATACCAGTATGATGTCTAGAAACAGATGGCTCCAGTGAGACCAGATGAAGAGAACCAGGTAAGGGCATGAATAAAGGCAAATGGTAGAGAGCCATGTTAGAGCTATTGACTGACAAGGGCAGAAAACATAAAAAGTAGTAATGAGACTAGCCATGGGGTACGTGCCTATGATCCGCATACACATGTAGCTTAGCCCAAAGGCCTACTTAGACCCTATCTTAAAAAAAGAGAAAAGTGACTGAGGAGAACAGAGTGGAACCACTATCACTGGGTTCTCTGGACCTGAACATGTTGCCATATACTGTGTTGAGAATATACCTCCTGCTTGACTGGAGGGACTAGGATGTGGTTTCTCTACTGTATGTTGAGAAAGAAAATGATGCTCTAAGATGGGCAAATTCAGTGGTCCTAGGGCCCCTCTCCTTTATCCACTCTCACTTTTCTGCCTTGAAGCACCGAGTTAATAAAAAGAACAATGTTTAGTGAGATTTCCAATAAGTGTTTACTTATACACCATCTTTTTACCCTAAGATGTTGCTTTGTCAACCTGTGGCTTAGCAGGACATTCCACAATTTTCAGAAGCTCATGACCTGTCCAAGACTGTGCTTAAATGCCAGCCTCACTTAGGGTGATGTTGTGGAATCTTGCAAGGCTTTCTGCTGAGGAACAGGTTCCTTGCGACTGTTTTCATCCCGCTTGCTTCTCTTGAAGGGTGGTGAGTCAGCCACACCTGTGCCCTCCAGCATTTGCTCATGTGCTCTGGGCACTGTGTGGAATTAAAAAAGCAGTGGAAACTGTAGTACCCTCTGGGCAATTTTCATGAAGATTGCATCTCTTGAGAAGGGAGACTCTATCCACCGCTTGTTTACCTGAAGCCCAGAAGCCCTAGGTCTGGTTTTCAGCACTGCCAGGGAAACACAGAAGGAAGTCATCATTTCAACCCATTCTCCCCTCCTCACCCTGCATGAGCATCTGGGAGCCTGTTGCTGGAATGGTGCAATCCACACACTTTCCTCTGGAACCAAAATGAAAACCTGGTACAAAATTAAAGCCAGTGTAATGTGAATAAGCTTGCATTGATGTATACACTATTACATGTTGTAAAAACAAAAGAATGTTCACTTCCTTCATGCAATCATTCGAAGTCATGTGTCAGACTCACCCCGCATGACAATAATTTTGGGAACATCAAAGTCCTGGCTGCTTTGTCTCTTATAGTTATATCCATATGGTGAAACGTGATGTCTAAGATGATATCCAGCAGGAAGAGCCTCAGCCATTAGAACATGGGCTCTGTGTCTCAGGAACAAGTCACTTTTCGTAACTCAGAGAGGAAAAGAAACCCCAGAGAGCCATTCCATGCCTGGTTCACTTCCATAAGATTACTTGGCATTATTAATGGCTCATTGTCTTGCATATGAAGAGTTCACACATGGGAGCTGGCATTAGAGGACAGAGTGCAGATAAAGGAAGTTAAAATAACAACCTCAAACCAAAGCAGACCTTTCATATTTTTGGATTATCAATGAGGTTATGTCTTTCTCTTAATCACCCAGCCCATCTGCAAATTGGATCATGACCCCACACAATTCATACTTGGTGTCTACTAGCACCCCCCCCCCCACACACAGGATCGGGGGTTTGTGAGTACCCATCCTCAATGTTGACATTGAGGAATGAGGCCCCCTCTGTCTGCCTGCATCATGTTTCACATCACATCACTCTGCTTTCTTTCAGGCCAATGAAATGTTGATCAGTGGATGGAAGCTCACCGCACAGGAGATATATGGAAAATGCCTGATGTTCCAGGTTTCTGGCCAAGGATGTCATGGTTCAAATCAAGGAGCTTGCTTCCTGTAATACAGTTGTTCATGTAGTTGGTTCTTTTTTCCTTCATTTTTTTTTTTGTTGTTTATTTTATTTCCCATCCCTTCCTCTTCCCCTTCACCCCCCCCCCCCCAAGCAAAGTTGTAAAGTTCATTTTTTGACAAAACATCTTGTACATCTGTATCCCTATTTAAACAATTTGTTTTTTCCCTTAGTTGGTTCTTTTACATGTTAGTTTAAAAAATAAAATCTTAGGCTGAGAAGGTGGCCCAGTGATAAAGTGCTTGCCTAGTATGCATGAAGCCCTGGGATCGATTCCTCAGTAACTACAGACCCAGAAAAAAGCCAGAAGTGTTTCTGTGGCTCAAGTGTTAATGTGCACAAGCACTGAGTTCAGGCCCCAGAACTTACAAAAATGAATAAATTAAGTGGCTGTTGCCACTTAAGGCCATAAAAAATGGGCAACAAGGCTCAGGACTTTTGCCCCAAGAGCTTATGTCTCTGCCCACAAACAGGGTGATAAAGATCATGTGTCTCACTTTACAATAAATAGAAAACCCTTAAATGATGAATGGATTGATACAATGTGGTATATATGTATAAAGTTGCATACACACACACACACACACACACACACACACACACACAGAAATCCCACTCATCCATTGGAGAGCATGATAAATACCATTTGTAACAAAGTGGAAACACTGGGAAAGTATTATATTACGGGAAGTAATCCAGACTCAGAGAACACAGGCTGCATGTTTTCCCTTATTTGTGGCAGCTACAATGCTCCACTAATTCCAGAAGCAAATACACTGGGTTGTATGCTAATGCTCACAGATGAATTAACTGAAATATAATGGACTCTATGAAGAGCAGAAATAGTGAAATATTTTTTCCTTTAAGGAAATGTTTAATAGTCTGCAAGAAAAAAAAACTCCAAAAGTGTGTCAGGCAATCCATTCACTTGTTAATATCTTAGAAAAAGGGTGCTCTCACTGCAGTGGGCCAGACTAAACATAGTCACACACATTTTTGAGACTAAAAATCCAAAGCCTACTGACATCACAAATAAATGTGTCTTGTTAAAAGTTTTAATCTATTTCTAGTTCCTGACTTTCCAGACCAAGAATTATTTTCTTACAAGGGAATATGAAAACATAAACATACATTTCTGGAAATGAGCATGAGGTTATTTGTTCTTTCTCAGAAGTTTGTCTCAATGAAAACAAACAACTGAACTTAAATGCTGAAGAATATAAATGTATTACTCCATCATACCATAAAAAGAATGTAATCTGTGAGCAAGGTAAACATGACCAACCAAAATAAGGCAATTAACAGAAGTCTCATAGAAGTAAATTTCTTCTTTCTCATTGCCATCTTAAACCCTCCACCTCTGTGTTCTTCTGGTACACAAATGAGAATCTGGCAGACCTCTTAAGGAGCAGAGCAGAATGGACAGTCTCCACACAGGCCAGATGAGCACAGTGAGTTGACAGGTCCCCAAGGTAGGTATTTCAGTATGGGAAGCTGTTGGAATGATCCTTTCCTCATAATCCAAACAGTCACATGCTCATGGCAAGGTCCAGAAATGTCGAAGTGAGACTTATGAAGGTCACAGGTGAAAAAAGGCAATAATCTAGCATAAAAGATAAATGTTTCAAACAGGACTGTGGTAGGGCATAACTGTAATTCCAGAACTCAGGAACCTGAGGCAGGAAGATCTTCAATTTTAGTCCAGCTTGGCAATAAAGCAAGGTCTTGCCTTATGAAGCTCAGGTTTCCTATCATCACTTGCTAAAGAAAAACTACTTGCATGAGAAGCACCATCTGAGATTTCCATGGCATCCTCTCCGTCTTCACATTCATTGCCTTTACTAAGTTTTTTCTCTGTCACTATCCATTTCCCAGCTAATCAACTGCAATTCATTTCCTTGTCCTTATCATCGGCACACAAAGTATTCTTGCCTATTCTAGTGCCATTCCCATTGATTCTCTGCATTTTAAACAGTGTCCTGTCTTCATCTGAGTGATCATTTTCACTGTAACTCCATGGTATATTTGTGAGCTCAATGTACTAGATGTGGTTGTTTCTTTGGTCTCGGAGATAATTCAATATTTCAGGTGTCCTGAAATCCTTCTCCAAACTTGAGCCATGCTTCAGAGAGGGAGGGTGGCAGCTGTGCTCACTGTCCTAAGACTTGCACTTCTGACCTGTGGTGGACTCTTATTGAAAGCATGGATACTCTATGTCCCACTTCCTTTTCTTCTTGGGTCTGTTGGTGCCATCACCATAGACATGGTATCAGCTCGTGCTAGAATAATTCTTTGGAAAGAATAAGACAAAACCCAATAAAGGAAGCACAAGGAAATTATATATTGTTCAGTGTGAAAATATAAAATTCATAGTGAAGCAAAATTTATGGGGATCAAACCTCCATTTTCAGTGGCCTTGAATGTCAAGCCATCGTACTAGTTCTCTATGTCTGTGTGTAACATTTATAGTCAGGCTCTTCTTGTGGTCATGTAGGTCCTATTGACCACCAGGAGTCACTGGAAGTCCAGGGTACATTTGGTACATGGGTGGAGGGGTTCTCCTGGAGAACCATTTTGGCACTGACAGGCCAGGGATGAGGGCGAGAAGCCAAAAAGAAGGCAGCAGTAAATGTAGGGGAGGCTGCAACAGTGGCTTCAGTCACAGCCTGAAACCCGAAGGGCTACAGCATGGTCACTGCAACCTTTGGAACTCATGTGCACATGGGGAGCTCAATTAGCATGCACAGAGCAGAGAAAAGTTGGGTATCCTGAAGCCAACGTCCAGACTGCTGTGGCGGTGCAAACTGAGGATTGAGGGCCGAGAGTGGTCAGTCCAGAGGCCCAGTGGCTGGAAGGTAGGTACACATAATGGTCGCTTAAGCCCTGGAGTCATTTGAAAGGGAAAATTTGTTGTTTCTTTTCCCCCTGTCTAAGCTGCCTTCCTACCATCACCCACACACCTCGCTTCCTCTATAGCAAGAGCCTAGTCAAGAGGCACCCCACTCAGCTAAGAAGAGATTTTGCAGTGGGCCCCTAATGATCCCTACCTCTTCAAGAGGCTGCAGCTGGAGCCGTCATTGGAAAGTTACATACAAACCCAGTGGGCACTCGAAAGGATGCCTGTGCTGCTGAACAGAAGTATGAGAAGCTGAGACCATTTGAATGTGGTGATGGAGGTGTGGCCCAGTTGGTAGACTGATAGCCAATGAACCAAACGGTCAGGTCCTGAGTTCAAGTCCTCATCTAGAACCAAAGAAGAAAGAGTAAAAAAGATCCTTTGTAGCATTTTTTACATTTGACATTCATCCTATACTCTCACTAAATATATCTCTATATACCTATAAGAAATAAATTTATTCCTTTGTTGTTGGGCTTTAGCTTCATTTTTACATTACTGTATTTTGTAACCCAGGACATCATCAGTCATACTTCCACTCCATTTTTCTTTCTTGGTTCATTTTTTCTTATCTATTCTAAGAGACTGAAGTCCAGACAAGGGCTCTGGCCATCATCTCTTTTTACCCACATCCCTACTTTTTGCCTTTGTATCTTGTGTGTGGGTGTGTGTGTGTGTGTGAGAGAGAGAGAGAGAGAGAGGGAGGGAGGGAGGGAGAGAGAGAGAGAGAATAATGTAGAGAGGGGTTACAATTACATGGGCAAGGTAATGAGTACATTTCATATCAAGCATTGTTGCCTCCTCCTTTGCTAACCCTTACCATCCATTCCCATCTCTTCCTCATCCCATCCCCACCACGTCCCATAGTTTCCCTTATTTGCAATAATTAATATATGTCTGACACAAGCAGAAATGGTCAGATAAATGAAATGAACCCATACATAAAGTCTCATTTTTTTTCTTGCCTTTGTATCTTTATTGGAGTCTTCAAACCTCATGCAATTTCCAGCCAGAAGTGATCTCCAATGGCGGTTCTCAGATGCAACCTCTAGACATATGTAGTCATGAGCTAGCAGCAGCCGACTTCTACTATCATTTATGCTGGTGATCTTCCAAATCATTTCTCAAAATCTAGGCTATTCCTGATAGCTTGTAAACCATATCCTTCAGCTCTCACTCTCCTCAGAATCAAGGGTTTCAGGTTCAAACCACCAGCCTACAGCTTAAGACTTGTTTCATCTTCCTTTTTACCTTTTTTATCTTGATGATTCTTTAGAAATTAAGAGTTTCAATAAAACCATGGACTGGGGGGCTAGGAATGTGGCTTATTTGTAGCATGCTTGCTTACCATGCATGAAGCCCTGGGTTCGATTCTTCAGTACCACATAACAGAAAAAGCCAGAAGTGGCACTTTGCCCCAAGTGTTAGACCACCAGCCTTGAGCAAAAGAAGCTCAGGAACAGATCTCATGCCCTGAGTTCAAGCCCCAGGACTGGCAAAAACAAAAACCAAAAGCCAAAATCAAAAAATAAAAAAAGCAACAAAAACAAAACAAAACAAAAAACTATGGATTGCTGGTGCAGTTGACTCATACCTATACTCCTAGCTACTAATGACACTGAGATCTGAATGTTCCCATTTGAAGCCAGCTTGGGCAGAAAAGTCTGAGACTCTTATGTCAAATTAATGACAATAATCCAGAAGTGCAGCTGAGGTTCAAATGCCAGAGTTCTAACCTTTAATACAAGGAGCACAGGGACAGCACCCAAACCAGAGTTCAAATATCTCTAATTGTTGGAGATTGTGGTTTGGTCTATTGAGCACTAGTCAATGAGTGAAAATGGCAAGTATTGAGTTCAAGTCCTGGTTTGAGACCAGAAGAAAAACCAGAAAGTAAAATCAAAGAAACAGACATTATAATAATAACTGGGGGGTGGTCACAGAGCATAAGCAGGCCCTGCCTCCATTCCTCCCTCTTCCAGCCTTCTCTGACTAAGCAGATGGGCAGCCTGGCCTGACTTGCTGGCAGTGGAAGAGGCTGCTGGTTTTGGGGAATAGTACCAATGCCCCCAGTCCCCAGCTCAAGTAGGCAATGAGGAAGGAGAAGATTGTGTGGGAGAGGCCAGTGTTGCTGCTGCCTTAGGCTTCATCTCATGGCTGGCTCTCTGCCAACTTGGTCATACCTCCCAACTCCCTTAATGTCTATTTTTTTCAACATATATTTTATTTTACAGTTTTGTATTTTAATTTTTTAATGAATTTATTTATTTTGTTTTTGGTTCTAGGTAAGACATGAATTCAGGCCCTGGCCATGTCCAAGACCATTGTTTTTTGTTGGTCATGGGGCTTGATCTCTGAGACTGGGAACTGTCCCTCAGTTCTTCAGCTCAATGCAAGAGCTCTGCCACATGAGCTACAGTGTTACTTCTGGTTTTCTGGTGGTTAATTGTAGTTGAGTCTCACACACTTTTCAGCCCAGGCTGGCTTTGAACCATGATGTTCAGACCTCAGGTATGAGCCCCTGGCGCCCATCCTAGACCATTTTTGTTCAAGGAAACTGCACAATAACATTTCAGCCACAGCTTAACTTCTGGCTTATTTTCCTTGTTGGGTTATTGGAAATAAGAGTCTATCTTTTAAATATCTGGTTTTCCTGGATACTGTTGACTCATGTGTCTAATCCTAGTTAAACAGAAGCTAAGGATTGCAGTTTAGAGCCAACCTTGATAGAATCGTCTGTGAGACTCTTATCTCCAATTAACCACCATAAAAGTGAAAGTGAAGCTGTGGATCAAAATTGTAGAGTCTTAGCCATGAGCAAAAAGAGTGCTGGAACACCACCCAGGCCCTGAGTTCAAGCTCTGAGACATAAATAAATAAATAAATAATGGCTTTCCACTGTAGGTATCTCACACCTATAAACTTGGTAGTCAGGAGGCTAAGATCTGAGGATCACAGTTTGACGCCAGCCTGGACAGGAAAATTTGTGAGTCTCTTATCAGAAATTAGTAGAAAAGCCAAAAGTAGAACTGTGGCTCAAGTGGTAGAGTGCTAGCCTTGAGCAAAAGAAGCACAGTGATCATTAATTCTATCTCAGGGACTGCCTTTCCCAATTAAATAAATACATTAAAATGTTTAGGGCTTTGAGGAGTGACTGAGATTGCTGAGCATTAGCAAATGAGCATGAGCACTAGGTACCAACCTGGAGTCCTGCTCTGACTAGGGCATGTGTGGGTCCTGCCACCCTACACCTTCACCATCTGGCTTACAGCAGAGGCAGGCCAAGCGAGATGGGGAGGAGGAGGAAGAAACTGCTTGGTTTATGGAAACTTAAAGATGCTCCCAAACCCCGGCTTCAGTGGGAAAGTGAGTCAGGAGTGGATTTTCTGCAGGGGCATCTAGTGCTCCAGGGAGGCAGGTGATGTAGGAGCTAAGAATAAGGTTGAGGTCTCTGCCTCTGTAGGGCAGGAAGGGAGCTTGGGCTGGGCACCTAGACCTAAGGAGCCAGCAAGTTAAGGTAGAGTAAAGTCTTGATGTAAGGGTCTGTTCCACATGTTGCCGTAAAGCAGCAAACCATGGGGTACCTGGAGCAAAGAACGTGCTTCTAGGCTCTGAATCCAGTTGGGGAAGGCTTGGATTTTGTCTTTGGTTCTAGGTTGGCTGGGGAAGGTTGTCTGCAGCTAGGCAGGGTCCAGCTGTGCTGCAGGCAAAGAGCTGCTGCTGCCTGTCTGCTGGTTGGAGGAGGATTTTCTTTCTGGGCAGACTGTGAATCCAGATCCTCAGATTGCTGATTTTAAATAGCTAGGATTGCAGATGTGAGCCACCACCTCCTGTCTCATTTTAGAAGCCTTAATTCCTTTTTTTCCCCATATTTTTACCTCTAGGACCAGGACTCCCACAGGCCACCTTATGCTTTCACTCAATGGCTCTACTAATTTAGCCAGGCCTCCCCACCCCCTTAATGCCTCTTTTCTTCCAAATTTCCTTTTATTTTTTGTTTGACATTGTTAAATTTTCATTAATGAATTTATTTTTCTGTTGCTTCTAGCACTTGAACTTAGGGCCTGGCCACTGTCCCAGGGTATTTTTGCTCCAGGTTAACATTCTCTATAACACATGAGCAATAGCTCAACTTTGTGTGTGTGTGTGTGTGTGTGTGTGTGTGTGTGTGTGTGTGTGTGTTTTAGAGACTTATTAGGAATAGGAGTCAAATTGAAATGACTGGCTTTTGGTGGGTGTGACTCACACATAAAACCCTAGCTATTCAGAAGATGAGATCTGAGGGTCAGAGTTTGAAGCCAGCCTGGGCATGAAAGTTTTTGAGACTCTTAGCTTGAAGTAACTACCAAAAGCCAGAAATGGAATTGTGGCTCAAGTGCTAGAATGCTTTAAAAAAAAGCACCTCAAGGACAGAGTCTAGGCCCTGATTTCAACCTCTAGGGATGCTCCTCACTAATGAATTATTTCAGGGCTTGGAAATGTGCCCCAGTGGGGAGAGTGCTTGATAATGAGCAAGAGTTTTCATACAGATTTCAAGTGCAAGCCTGTGAAAGATAACTAGTCTGAAGAGGAGTCTGAAATTCATTTTCTTTTTCTTTTCATCTGTCTTCTGTCTTAACTACCTTAGACTTCTCTACAACTCTCACTCCACCTTCCAAATTCAGACAAGTGACTTCAAACTCTTCCCACTCAGCAACATTTTAACTCTTGACAGAGTTAAAATAATTAATGAGCTAATATTAAAGACACAATTATTTATGTTCTTACAATCCAAGAGAGTAACCATGTTGGAGAAAATTCAATTTTCTACATGAAAAAGTGGCTTAAAATATTTTCCTACCAGGAATAAAAAATAGTGAACAGGGAGTCATTTATTCAAATTAGGGAAAGTGATGATGAAGCTTTCAAAAGTGTCCAAACACATAGGATAGAAACTTAGACATGTTATTGGGAAAACAGATACTCTACTTGCTCTAGCTGGGAAATTGTGTGTTTGTGTATGTGTGTGTGAGTGTGTGTGTGTGTGTGTACCTGCCAGAGCCTGCCAGCAATGAAAGGGAATCCTGATTTAGGGGGCGAGGATGAGGGGAAAAAAAGACATAAGACAAAGGATGGGGTCAAGATGTCTGCATTTCAAGACTGAAGCACCGTTTATTTTTAACTTTTTCCAATATATACTGTTAGAAGTCAAGAGGTAATATAAGGTTACTACAGTCCAGAAAAATAAGAAAAATTTTGGTAAAAACAGAGTACAGTAAAAACTAGACAAGGTCAACTGGTTGAATGTAAAACAAACTCTGCAGACATAGCAAAGCAATCCCAGGCACCTGGTGTTATTCAAGTAAGCCAGTTTCTTGTATGTGCCTTCAAGTGAGCACAAGGGTCAAGATGACCTTTGAGCTTTACTGTCGGCTCCCAAGATGTACCCACTACAGGTCTTCAGCTCAGGCCTTGGGTCCTATCATCTGCTTATTCTGTGCAAGGATGGCAGTAACCACTGAGCCACAGGTCTTCTTTTGGCTTTTTAGTGGTTAATTGGAGATACATATCTCATAGATTTTCCTGTTTGGACTTAATCTTCTGATCCCCAGCAATCCTTGGATTAGTGTTACTGTGATGCTACCATAAAGTGACAGTTCATTAAACTGGGAACAATATGGAAGTACTTGTGCAAGATGCAAAGTAACCAAATTCATTAATTTGGGAATAACACAGGATCACATTAGAAGCCCAAAGCATAATCAAAACCTATTAGCTACAATGTATGAAACATCACATATTTATGGTGTAGAATATATACAATGAATTAAATCTTGAATCAAAAGTCTTTGCTGGGTTTTCTACTTTAAAAAAATCAGAAATAGAGTGTCATTGAAATGAAGTGCAGACTGGAGGTTTGTAGCAAGCAGCAGAGCATCAGCTGAGTGAGCACAGGCCCTAAGTCCAAGCCCCAGGATCATAAAGAAGTAGAAGAAATTGAAAAAGAGGAGGAAAGAGAGGAGCGGGAAAAGGAGGAGGAAGGGATGAGAGGAGGGAAACAAAAATAGAGGAGGAAGGGTAGATCAGGAGAAAGAGGAGGAGAGGAAGAAAGGAAGGAAGAAGAGGAGAGGAGTGAAGGAAGAGGGAAAAAAGACTGGGGGAGGAGGAGAGGAGACAGGAGGAGGAAGAGAAATGCAATATAACAACAAGAATTGTCGGCAAACATCTTGTATAAGTGATCTGCATCTGCATGGCAAGATTATTTTCTCATCAAAGAGATAGCTAACACAGTGAAAATGTGGGTGATTACCTGTGGCTCATTTTGTCATCAAAGCATTACATTGAGTTTTTACACTGCATACTCACTGAATTTAAAGTTATCACAGATGCATTCAAATGAAGGAGAATGAGTGTGAGGACTTCCATGTGCAGGGTGGTGTGAAGATCTCTCAGGAATATGTTGGCGATGTTGGAAGGCAATCCGTGATAAGCCCATTCCTCCTGACACTTTCCAGGGAATATGTAACTGAGACTTCTTTTCAGGAGCAGGAAATAGTATGCACACTGATAAAATTAATTAAGCTCAAACAAGACAAATTTGAGACACACGATTTCTTCAAGGCTCAGCAGGTGGTGGAGAAAGGTTGGAGGCAGTGGCCGCGGCCTGCCATCTGGAACATTGGCCAGTTATGCTGTCTCCTGCACAACAAAACAGATCAGGACAACTCTGGGGAGGCACAGGCACTGTGGGTTCAGAAAAGAGAAACAGTGATGCCACCACTTCCATGTGCTTTAAATATATTACTATCTTATTAGCCATTAATGTTTTTATATTCTTCAATAATACTTTTTGGCAGCAATGCTCTCTTTCATTCTCTCTCTCTCCCTCCCTCCTTCCCCCCCCCCTCTCTCTCACACACACACACATACAATTTTTTTAAAAGAAACTAATTTGTTACCAAAAATAGGAACTTTTAGCCAGGTGCCAGTGGCTCATACCTATAATGCTAGCTACACAGGAGGCTGAGATCTGAGGATCGTGGTTCAGTGCCACCCTGGGCAGGAATGTCTGGTTGTTTGTAACTCTGGGTTATTTTTCCAACTTTGCTTTTATGTAAAGCTATTCTTTTAAGAAAATATAATTTACAAAACAATAATAACAACCAGATAGTCAATATTTACAAATAACCAGAAAAGAGGAATTTGAAGGTTCCTAATACAAAGTAATAAGAACATAATCAGTACATATTGTTCACAAGCATTGAAATATAAGACCATATGCCACAAATATGTACCACATGGGCTAAACAAACTTAAAAAATTAATGATCTATAGGTAAGATGTGGAACCATCTCAGATGCCCCTCAGTAGATGAATGGATCAAGACAATATGGAATATACACACAATGGAATTCTATGCCCACATCAGAAAGAATGACATCTCCCCATTTGTAAGGAAATGGAAAGAGTTGGAAAAAATCATATTAAATGAGGTCAGACAGATCCACAGAAACAGACTCCACGGTTTCCCTCATTGGTAATAACTAGTGTGTGTCTAGTATAGTCCTAAAAGAGGATCACAACAGCTCAATAGCTATGTACATATGGACCATATAAGATGATGCTAAGTGAAATGAACTCCAAGATGTGGAAACGAGGTTTTTCTTTGTCGGTGTTGTTTTTAAGGTGCTATGATTTTTTCTTTTAACTTTTCCCTATGGTTTATCCCTTGTTGTCACTCTATTTGATTTCAGTAATCTGTGTATTGTATGTACGTTTACCTGAATAGGGAATGGGAACAACAAAATGGTGAGAAAAAAGACAAAGAGCAAACCTACGCAACAGTGATACTCATGAGACAATATGTTGGAAATGAATTTCATAAGTTGTGGGGGGTAGTGAGAGGTGGCGAAGTGGGAGAGAAAGGAGGGAGGGTATAACAATATTCAACAAGAAATGTACTACCTTACTTATGTAACTGTAACTCCTCTGTACATCACCTTGGCAATAAAATTAAAGAATTTTTCAAGGGAAATAACATTTGAAGGGGAATAACCATGTCTTGCTTTTGAGGTTTCTTCAAAATTTTACCCAAAAAATTACACATTAGTTTCCAAAAAAATTAATGATATAGAAATGCAAATTATCTTGATTTAATCATTAAAACCATGTACATGTGCTGAACTGTCCTTCCGTGCCCCATAAATTTGTCCAATTAAAAAATACAAATAAAATCATAGAATGGCACATAGAATTGACAATATGTATAATTTAATTTAAACACTTGATATTTTACCAACTGACTAAAAGCTATAACTGTCATGTTAAATAAATAGAAGCAATATGTACATTAAGCGTGTTCTTTCTTTACTGGGATTCTGGAAGTTTTTGTTTGCATCTTTGAAAATCTATTTAACAAAAGATCCAAAATATCTTTGTTGTTTGTAAATTAGTCTTCTTAAATTTTTATTACATTTTGTTCAGAGTCACTTAGAAAAGCTTATATCACTCAACAAAGAGAATTATCAAGTTTACCTTGAGGTCTTAAAGCTGAAGTAGATTAGAATTGTAAACAACTGAAAAACAGAAAGATACAGAGGAACTACAAGATCTAATGATGGGAACTCAATGTACAATTTAACCATCGAACTGCTCTTGTGACCAGGGATATCTCAACTAACAAGCCTTTCTTGATGGATGCCCTATCTTGTGCTAATGAAGACTGTATTTTATATCAGAATGATATGTTTTATAATTTTGAAGCATCTAAATGTAGGGAACTTTCCTAAGAATTGTCACAGACACATTTTGTTTGCCAAGTCTCATTTATATGAAGTTGAGAAATGTGTCAATATATTTGACAAATAATGACTTTGAAAGTAGTAATAACATTGTAGGTTAAAACATTAGCCAGGTGCCAGTGGTTCATGTTTGTAATCCTAGCTACTGATGTGGCTGAGATTTGAAGATCATGGTTCAAAACTAGCCTTGGCAGGAAAGCCTAAGACTCTTATCTGCAATTAATAACCAAAATTAAAAATAAAACACAGGAGGTGAGGCTGGGTCTCATGTGGTAGAATGCTGGCCTTAAGCAAAAAAAATTCAAGGACAACACCCAAGCCCTGAGTTCAGGCCTCAGGACTGGCACATACAAACATAACAAACAGAAACTTTATATATGCCAACATTTATACATTATGAAACAAAACACGAGAATGGAGAGTACCCCTCATTTTTCAGAATTGTTTTATGCTTATGCATTTTAACACTAGAGTGTTGTTCTTAGTTTAAAACGTCATCTACACAGAACTATCAATTGCTAATGTCTATAATATCCAATTAATTAATCAGGAGACCTAACTCTAAAGGTTATAAACAACACTGTAGGCAAGTAAAGCATAATATGGCCACTTAGGCCCAAGTGTCATTATATTCTTGGACCCTCCAAAATCTGAATAGGTCAAACTTGGAAATCAGTAAAGTTTGTCACACGTGTGTGTGTGTGTGTGTGTGTGTGTGTGTGTGTGTGTGTGTGTATGTGTGTACACTGGAGCTTGAATCAGGGTCCCGCACACTAATTTTGGTTCTTCATTCAAGGTTGGGGCCCTCCACTTTGATCACAGATTCACTTCCATAAAGTTCATCTTTTCTTCCTTTATTCAACTCTCTTCTCTTCCTGGGTCTTTTCAACCTTTTTCAGAAATTCCAGGTGCTATGTTTCTATTTCAAGCTCTCCTTAGGAGAGCTCCACACACAGGAGACACACAGGGACCTTTTTTAGATGCCAACTCTTCAGCAAGTAGTCGGAGGACAGGTGTCTTCAATTCGGGGAAGCTCCTGGGGGAACCAAGGCTGCAGGTCTCAGGTCCTTGATTAGCAAAGACTGAAAAAAGATGTGATCTAAAACCAGTGCCTGCTGAGCTCCTGGGAACTGAATAACCAATCTCCCTCTCCTGTGGCTGTGTTTTAGGATCTATATCTGGTAGAACACTTTTGAGACTCTATGCACTCAAACTATATCCCTAACATTACATACCAACTCAGAGACCAAAAATAGTAGGTGGGACAGTAGAATAAGAACTCATTTTTGTTCTGTGAGTTTCTTATGCTTTTCAACAAAATGCCAGCCTTGATTTACTGGCACAGTGTGTTTATTTCACAGAAAAAGGAAGGAGGAAAGAAAAGAAGGAGAAGGAAGGAGATGAGGAAAAGAAGCAAGCCAGCAAGAAGTTAGTTTGCCAGGGAACATACAGTCATGGGAATGGCTGGAAGGACTTGCCAAATGGTCAAAGCAACCCATATCAAAAGGGCCTTCTCTGAGGGATGCTTACTTTGGAGTCATGTATATTTTGATGAAGACTGAGCTCACTGGGTAATGATTCCTGGAACCAGGAATAAATAATAAGCTCTCTTCTAGGTGGGACTTCAGAGCCATACACAGAGGTAAGCCAGCCATTTCTTGACAGAGAGAAACATGTTCCAAATTTTAAAGCAGCTACAGAAATGAGGTACAGTGTTTTGGAGTGTTTAGTCATTTGAAGGAACATGGTTCTGGGGGAAGGTGGAAAAAGAGACAATGTATAAGGATTTTTTTCGCATATAAATAATTTGGAATTTTCCTGCTAAAATCATCTCTGAATTTTGTGAAACTGACCCCCACAACAGAGTATTCTCAAACTCCACGGTATCTAATAAAGTCTCTAAGTAACTTTCTAAGTTACTTTTATATATAGTCAACTGAGCTAAGCTATGGTACCTAGTTATTTGTTTCAGTTCTTAGGTATGTTAGTGAGAAGCATTAGCCTTTAAATCCAGAGACTCTGAGTACAGCAGATAACCCTCTGTACGTAGGCAGTGCTCATGTAAGAGAGACGGCCCAAACAGAACAGACTGAACTCTGACCTCCCTGAGGAAGCCTGCAGATTTTTTTTATGGTGGCTTTTTTGGTTGTGTGGGATTTTAATTGTAGTTGCTTTTTTCAGCATTTGAAGTAAAGTATTTGTGCTGACTAGGCAGACACTCTACATTTTTTGAGAAATGCCCCAAGATTTTGGCATTTTTAAAGAATAGATCTTTGTTTTTTCCCCCAGGCCAGTCTAGACTTTAGCCTTACTATTTATATTTCTCACATAGGTGGAATAGCAGCATATACCACTGTGCCAGATGTTGAGTTTGTAAACATTTTGTCTTGGCTGACTACTAATCATAATCCTCCAGTCACTGCCTCCCAATGCTGAGATTATAGAAATGAGTACAAATAGCCTTTTTTCTCCCTATCAGCAGCTCTCAGGGTTTCCAGCCTGTCATCTTCCCCTGTAGCTCCACAATCGTGTGTCAATCCCTTAACATCAACCCGACCCTATGTAATATATGTTTGTATATATATTACATGTGCGTGCATATGCACATGCATATGCATGCACACATCAATTATTGGTCACGTTTCTCTGAGGAACTCTAGTGGCAGTGGCTGAAGTCATTTCACTTGTTAATCTCATGTAAACGAATGTACCACCCTGACAGGAGAGATGGCATTGCCAACACCCCAAAGATACAAGAGAACTCTAGTTGTTGCTGAATTTAAAGCATTCAAGTATTATTCAGTGGACCAGGCCACTTTCTAAAGCCTCAGATGTTCAGCAAAACTGAACTCCAGACAGTGGTTATTATGGTACACACGTATGAAAATATTTCCAAATACATTTAAAAATTAGACAACCTGCCTAATAGATCAGTGGACTTTATTAATCAAAAGAGAATGTACTCACCATATTTTCTTAGGAGAAAGGTGATACATTACCCTTTAGGCCAATACACACACACACACACACACACACACACACACACACACACACATATCTGTATACAGATTCATAATACACAAATCCATGTACACAGAACCAAAGGCAGTCTGCCTGTACCTTGCTGTAACTCCCTACAATGTCAGGGCCTCTGTATCCTAATGCAAGTTCCTGGGGCGTTTGTCAGCTCCTTCCTCAGGTTAGCAGGTGACAGACATTAACGTAGAAATGACACTCTCCTGTGTTTTGCCAGGTATGTTATTGTGTCTCTCCCTGTCACAGCCAAACAATGCAGGGATATGAATATAACCAACTGCTCTGTAAGTAAGAAGCAGAGCTAGTGCCATACTTTCCCTCCAGGCACAGACTGTCCACAGGTTTTCTCTGTGTTCTCTCCTATCTTTGCATACCCTGTCCTTGTCACTATAACTAAGCAGTTACAACCCACACACCACGTTCTCTCAAGCTCACTTCACTTCAGGAAAACAAATAACCCTATTTATTTTCAGTTAGCCAATTATCTACAGATATTTCAGACTGTTTTGTTTTCTATGTGAAGAATCTTACATGACTTCCTTATGGTGCTGGTGTTTCATCTGGATTATCTCTGTTTGAATCTTATGGTTAGAGAATTATACATACACTGAGAGGTCTGTGCTTTTTTCCTCTGCTGTGTGCTTGCAGTATACTGGTTTTTCTCTGAATGCATCTGTTATATTAGAAGAGAGCTACCAGCACTGTGATTCCTTCCTTCCTCCTTCCTTCCTTTCTACATTTGCATCTCTAGCTAACCAAGCAACAGTGGGAAGCAGGTACTAGGCCAACAGATCCCCAAGGAATATAAGAAAAGTATTTTGCATCCCAAACACTCATGCTAGCAAATGGTGTCTCTGTCAGAGAAGACGACACAGGAAGATCCTGAGACATTCCCTTCATAAACAAATATGAGCTGGTGGTTCTGGAATTATTCCACCTCAATCCAGAGGAGATTACAACTCTTGGTTACAAAAGTTACGAATTACAAAGTAACTTATCATGTTTGAAAAGGTGCAGTCTGCCATGGCTGCTCAGATCAATACTCATGGGTACTTCTCCAGCCGCCCTGGAGTCTTCTGCCAGAGCTTTTGCCAGTTGCTCCAGGCAACCAACCATGTAACTATACTTTTGCCATTTCAGATTCCAGGATGGAGAACTCCCTGCTAAGAGCTAGTGATCTATCACTTGCTAACCCATGATCCTTTCCCTTTTTATTTTAGTTTATACTCCAGAAAGGGTCTGGCAATTTCCCTTAGGCTGGCTTCCCAAAGATATACCCATTAAGTAAGGCAGCAAAACTTAGAGCAGAAAATTTTTTACAAAATTTGTTGAAGCTGGTGGCTCATGGCTGTAATCCTAGCTACTCAGGAGGCTGAGATCTGAGGATTGCAGTTCAAAGCCAGCCCGGGCAGGAAAAGTCAGTGAAACTCTTATCTTCAATAAACCACCAGAAAACCGGAAGTGTCACTGTAGCTCATGTGGTAGAGCACTAGCCTTGAGCTGAAGAGCTGAGGGACAGTGCTCAGTCCCAGAGTTCAAGCCCCATGACCGACAAAAAAAGAAGACAAAAAGAAACATTTGTTGAGCTTGGTCAAAGTAATTCTGCAAAGTCAGACAATATTTAAGAAAAACAAAAACAATAGCAAAGACACACAAAGTCTGCTTAAAAAATTTTAACCCCACCCCTGTAAGAGGAAAGCAGATTTACTCAAGTTTTAAGTCAGTCTGAAAAAGAAGCTCAGATCAATAGAGATCTTCAAAATGGGACCATCCCTGACAAGTGAGTCCACAGAACATACTCACAGGTAGGAATTGGAGGTGGCAACAAGAAATGCCCTTTCGTAGCGTCTTCACTGGACTTTCACAGCATATATAAACTTAGAAATGTCCCCCTTAAAGTCAGACGTCATTGACAGCAGCGGTTTTATCTCCTGCAGGGCACCAGGCTGTCCTGAGCCGAGAAGTAGCAGAACTGTATTGAGTTGGAGATTCTTCCTGGCACAGGCAAAGGGCAATTGTCCCTAGGCTTCAGGTGCATAAGGCCTATCCATCTCCACTGCACCAAGTGCAGCCCACAGGTGGTGAAATCCTCTCAAAGGAACTCTTCAGCCACCACAGGAAGATAGGGAAAGGTGGCTGGGTCAGAGAAGAGAGAAGATGTCATTTCTCTTCCATAGGAAGAAAGAAACTCTAAAATCAGCGGATCTTGCCTGATTCCTCATCACCAGTACGTGCTGGGCCAAGCCATACCCTCCTGTGATTCATCCACTTGACTTCCTTGCTGTTGTTGTCACCTTCTGAATAGAGAGAAAATTTCCAGGCAATTTTTCTTTTTTTTTTCTTTTCTTTTTCCCCCAACCCTTCCTAGGCATTGAACTCTGGGCCTAGGCATTGTCCTTACGCTTTTTGCAATCTACCACTTGAGCTACAGCACCACTCTGGCTTTTCTCTGATTAAATGGAGATAAGAGTCTCATGGACTTTTCTGCCCAGGTTGGCTTCAAACCACAGTCCTCAGATCTCAACCTCCTGAGAAACTAGGATTACAGGTGTGAGCCACTAGCATCCCGCTCAAATTTTGACCTTTCACAGGATACTGTTTTTAAGGACTCAGTGTCTGGTACAATACCAGGTTCATAGTAGATACACACACACACACACACACACACACACACACACACACACACGAATTTAAGCAAGGAAATGAATGAATGAATGAACAAAAACAGCAAATGAAACAAGAGTTTCTGGGGGAAGAGAAGAGATACTTTCTTTGTTTATGATTTCGTAGCTGAAGAAAAACATCTTCCACAATTTATGGAGATGATACAGCTGGACAAAAATTAGATTAATGTCAAATCTATACAGTTCTTGAAGCCTTCAAGTCCCTTTAGAAGAATATCTCTTATCCCTGATCAACATGTAGAACTTATGAAAAGAAGTATCTCCTAAAGTTGCAGAGTTGGCTTAATTTTCTATCACATTTCTTTTCAATGAACAAATAACCAAATACAAAATCTTTATGCCGTATAGCCAATACACATTTATAAAAATCAGTGCAGGTGGAATTAGCAGTGTCCAGCTAACTTGACAAAAGTTACAATGGCAATATCAGGATGGTACAGGCAGTTTGCAGGTGACTTTCTGGAGCACACTGCCACAGACAAAACCCATTCCTCTCATCACTTTCCTATGGATACCACAGAAAATTCAACCCTTTGTGCTTTTCTCAGTTCATGAGAATACATCAGGCCTGCACCAAATGTTCCTTCCTGTCATCTTTCTTAGCCTGTGACAACACACACAATGCCATGCAAACACAAAGACAAGGTTGGAAACTGTGCATACAAAACTGAAATGCAGGAGTCATAAAGAGAAATCAGGATGTGCTTTTACTATTTTGTCTTAGATTATTATTAGAACAAAAACCCTCCAACACAAAGGTAATCATCCTGAAGTGTCTTTGATGTCACATTTGAGAATAGACAGAGATGTGTTCAAGAGTATCCAAACTGTGGTATGCAAGGAAAGCATCACTGTTCTACTTGTTATTCTGTATCCCAAGTCTTTCAGGTACCAGGGACTCCAAAGTATTTAAAAAGGTTGAGGTCAAGGTTAGTTCTACGTTGAGTTCTATGTCAAAGTCAATGTCAATAGTGAATCAGGCTGGGTGCCACTGGCTCATGCCTGTAATCCTAGCTACTCAGGAGGCTGAGATCTGAGGATCAGGGTTCACGATGACCATGGTTTAAAGTCAGCCCCGGCAGGAAAAGCCCTCAAGACTCTTATCTCCAATAAACAACCAGAAAACTGGAAGTGGCACTGTGGCTCAAAAAGGTAGAGCACTCTCCTTGAGCTGAAGAGTATAGGGACAGCACCCAGGCCGTGTTCAAGCCCAACGACTGACCAAAAAATAGTGAACCAGAAAAAGAATTAGAGAACTCTGTTGGTAGTATAGAATCAGCTATCCTGTTTTTATAAGGGGAAATGGACAAGGGTTAAAATTAGATTTTCTCCTTTTATAATCAAGAGATTATAAGAAAATTTCACTTAGAAGATCCTGAATCCTTACAAGATGAAGCAATGAACTTGTTCAAGAAAATGATTCCAAGGAAATGCTAAACATCATAGAGAGATTTCACCACCACAATTTTCCACTGGGAGTTAGTGTTTACTTTCCATTTTGTTACCTGATGCAAAATCAGTACAGTGGAAGAATGCAGTCTGAACTCAGGATAAGTGATTTCATACCATTACTTCATTCCAACTGCATCCTATATTCAAGTGCCACCTATATTGTACACAGTTATGTGTGATGCAGTGATGATGACTTTATCTACCCTCTAATGCTAGAAAGAGTAAGTACATCTCCAACTTTTCAAGCCAGGCACTGGAGGTTCATATCTGTAATCCTAGCTACTCAGGAGGCTGAGATTTGAAGATCACAGTTCAAAGCTAGCCTAGGCAGGAAAGTCCAACTAGTCTTATCTCCAACTAGCCACCAGCAAACTGGAAATGGAGTTGTGGCTCAGAGTGGTAGAGTACTAGCCTTGAGTAAAAAGAGCTTGAGAACAGCACCCAGATTCTGAGTTCAAGCCCATAACTGATAAAAAATACAGTGCACCTTTCATCGATCCACCTGTCTATTCAAAGTAGAACAGCAGGATGGAGGTGATGGAAAAGATGAAGTAATCCAGGCTAAAAGGATGATAATAGTAAAGATGTTAAATGCTTAAAATAAGAAGACTAATAGAACCATGAATTTGAGGTATAATTTGGGAGAAAAGTTTATGTTAAAAGAAAACCTAGGAGGGCAGCTGCAGCAAGGGCGGGGGCGGGGCTGGGGCGGGCCTGGCGCAGCAGCCAAGTGAGCTGAGAAGGTTTGTTTATTTTCCCGGTGGGTTTTGAGGCAGCACTGAAGAGAGGTTCAAGGTCCATGGGTGAAGTGAGCATCTGAACCTGGGTGGGAAGAGGGGTTGGGTGGAGGGGTCAGAGGAGTGAAAGGACCAGAACCACCTGCTGGAAAATAGGAGCTATGGAGACCGGGCAGTGTCCAAACATTTCCTGTAAGCAGCTGCGAGGCAGACTTGGGGGTCACAGGGAAGACAAGTGTTCTTTCGAAGGTGTGAACAGGGCTGCAAAGCCACCCGCCCCCCTCGCCCCCACAGGCCCCAGGCTGCTCAAGGCAGTCACTTGCCAGTTAGAAGACCATGGAAGTGGAAAGGATTTTGGGACTCTAGCAGCCTGGGTTTCCAGCAACTCAAGCATGACCTCCCTTAGAGAGCACAGGGATGCTCTAAGTTAAGATTGGAGTATCCAGACTGCAACTGATCTTGCCGAGGAAAATAATGACTCCATTCTCTGTAAGCCGAACTTTCCAGTTCGCTTCCAATCAATCAGATTACTATAAGTCCCTGAGGTGTGGCAGAACCACAGAGAGAAGTTGCCTGTTCCTACATGAGAGGAGTGCTGCCCACTGACCTGGAACAATCAATTCTTGCCTATACCATCCACAACAAGAATAAGAACATGAAGAACAAGATTTGGGCCAGCAGAAAAATAGCCAATGCAGCAGGTTCTCAATGGCTGCCAGACTTGCCAATGTGGCTGCTGTGGTCCTCACCTCCACCACCCCTCACGTCCAGCAAGAATCCAGTCAGTCATTCAGCAGATACTCAGAGCTTCTAACATGCCAGACCTATTGGTAAACAGTGTGCAGTTCCCTGAGCATGTGACTTTATTTCTTACTTCCTAGGTTTTATGGTGGGCTCTTATGGCCCAAAGTAATACAACTCTTACCTATAGACCTTCCTAGGGTCAACTTTTCCATTAAGACACAAAGAGAAGTTGGGCTCCAGTGGCTCACACCTGTAATCCTAGCTCCTGAGGAGGCTGAGATCTGAGGACAGCAATTGGAATACAGGCAGGGAAGAAAAGTCTGAGACTCCCATATCTAATTAATCAGCAAAAAGCTGTTCTGGAGAGGTGGTTCAAGTGGTAGAGTGCCAGCCAAACAAAAAAGCTGATCAAACACAAGGCCCTGATTTTAGGCCCCCATATCAGAAAACAGACACAAGAAGGGAAAGCCTTTTCTCACCCCTAAACTTTGCTGTTCTTCCTCCATAATCCTAATATTCACTTTGTTTAGTAATATCCTTGCTATTATGAGCCTTGTAAAGGTATAAATTTTGTCTCTTTTACTTACTGGTATGTTATAGTGCCAGGCTCATTATTTGCATTCAAATGGAAAAAAAGAAAACCTAGATAAGTGTCTGTAGTTCTTATAGTCTCAAAGACACTTAGTTTAAAGTTTATTTCCTTTTTTTTGTTGTTGTTCATGGGGTTTGAACTCTGGGCCTGTTCTCTTCAGCTCAAGGCGAGCACTCTACCACTTGAGCCACAGCACCACTTTTGGTTTTCTATTGGTTCTCATGGACTTCCTTGCCCTAGCTGGCTTTGACCCATGATCCTCAAATCTCAGCATCCTGAGTAGCTAGGGTTACAGGCGTGAGCCACTGGCACCCAGCAGCTTATTTCCTTTTTGACTAAACTGTAAGAGCAAAATAAGCATCTCTCTTCAAATTCTGAGAATAAAGCTCTGGACAGTGAGATCTGAGGGTAAGAGTAGGTCACAATCCAAATACAGCCATAAAAGATTGCACTCAAATATTAGAATGCAAAATGACTACCACCAGCAAGTACAGACTATACAATCTAAACTATGCACATAGTGAAAAAGCCCCAGGAACTCAAAAGGTTAAAAGTAGAGCTGTAGTTTTTAACACACTGCTTTTCTCATTCAGCAGGGCAATGATATACATGATTATAGTAGAATATTTATTAAACAGAGTAAGAACAGCAACAGTTTAAAAGATCAAAGAAATATATATTTCTGCCTGTGTCTATATCTATGTCTATATCTACCTATGTCTATATCTATAGATATCTACATATAGCTATCTATAGATAGATATAGATACAGATACAGATACCTATAGACAGATATAAACATCAGCAGAAATGTAAAGGAGAGGGCAGAATACTGGTTCATGGTTCAGATCCAGAAAAGGCACAGATACCCCCAGAAATCTGGTGTTAAAACCCATCACCCAAACTACTCTTAAACCAGGACTGGAGTGCAAGGCACCTTTGGTATTCAAGTCTGGAATAAGTATCTCTTTGGGAAAGAATTAAATATTACAGTACATGCACATTGAAATATACATTTATCTTTTAACTCTACAACAATACACTGAATTCTGAAATACTCACCTGTGGAGACCAAAGAGAGAAAAGTAGATTTACTTCTATCATCTCAACATGGGTCAAAACCAAAAGCTCACTAGGTGGAAGATGGGGGAAATTGAAGCAAGATGGAATCAATGAGCCTGTCTCTCTTTCTGTCCAACATTCTGCTGATCAGTCTTTGGCTGCTTCTCACTATGCAGCCCCTCCCTCTGTTATTCCTTGCTGGATTTGTGTCTTCTTTTGCCTCCATCACTCTTTTCCATTACCATTTTGCCAAGTCATGTAAATTAAGCAAGCCAAAAAAGAGAAGTGACTACACAGAAAGTGATTACAAAGGAAGTGCTCCTTCAGTCCTTTCCCCATTAGAAAGGCCTAACAAGGAAACCAAGAAGAAATACTAACAAACCCTGACCACTAAGGAAACTTAGCTCCTGCTACTTTGTTTTTTCAAATATCACAACTGAGTGGAACTGATTTACAATTGTTAAGCCTTTCACCTTGAGTTTAGTCATCTCTTCTATTGGCAGAGGTAGACTGAGCTAATATATACAGTTTGCACATGCATAATATTGATTCTTCTCAATTAAATTGTTTTGTTGGTTGATTGGTTGGCTGACCTGTTGACTGGCTGGCTGGCAGGCTGATTAGTTGATTAGGTTTATTTTCTCCAGTGCTGAGGATGTAGTTCAGGGTTGGTGGAAATTAGGCAAGTTAGGAGACATAAAGAGGCTATCTAAATATGCCTTCTTTGAGATGATCAAAAGGCTGTGCTCTGAAGTCTTTACAACAGATAAAGAGACAGAAAGAATTAACAGCATGTCCTGACAAAGGGTGTCCTGAAGGTTATACACATTTTGAATAGACCTGACTCATTTTACCCATCTAGAAGCATTTTCTAAAGATTGGGAGTCGCTAGAGATAGTCTTCCAGCTCAGAAAGTATAAAGATCATAGTCAAGGGCCACTATCTTCATGGCCTCCTTTTGTCTACTTCTCCTTGCTTCATTCTTTCACAAAAAATGAATTCTTCATAAAATTCCTGTTTGTGAGATTTCATAAAATGCTTTTTATACATGAATCTCAAGGATATTTGGTTTTTCATATAAACTGGGAAGCCAAAGGAACACTTCATCCAGTAACAGAAGCTAAGAATCCAAGAGTATAGACTATTTGATTCTCTCAGCAAACATCTGCTGAATAATTACTATGCACAAAACTCCCTTTCACCATGATAAAGACCCAAGAGCCAGACATGAGCTAGGCTGCATTGTAAATTTGCTCTCTTGCCTCCCTACATCACCCTCCAGAGCACAATTCCTATTTCCAGAAGTTCGCTTGAACTGGTACCCCTTCCACCCGGCATTCTGTCTCATCTGGCAGACAGAATAAGGAAAATCTGATTCTGGCTCAACAGGAAATGGTAAGCCCAAACTAAACATGTAGACCATCTACACCTGCAAAACATAAGGTGACAGGTCCCATGCCTTCTAGGCCACTTCTCTCACCAGCCTGAAGAAAGCAGTCCCTGACTTCCTAAGAAATCCAAACTGAAAAATGTATTGACACACATCACAAATGCCATTTTCAACCTCTTACTACATGATTTTATTTCTTCAATAATCTCACAGTTATTGGAGATTAGAGAATTTAATCCAAAGTCATTCAATAATATGATTCAATATTGAATCTTATTTAATGATCTTTGAAGTGGAAATCTTGTCAAAATGACCATTCTTTACCTCTTACAAGAAGGAAACAATCAAATCTACCAACCACTCTTCTCAAACTGGACAGGCATGGGACAGAGAGCTATCTGATAAGAGGTGGGGAACAAAGCCACAAAGTACACTCTCCTAGACAGACTCTTTTTGCCTCAGAAGAAGACACAATGTTTTATGTTAAAGTAAGTCCTGCTAGTCATTAAGATTATGCTTATCATCCTTTGCACTCAGGAGGATGAATTCTGGAGGATTTTATTTGAAGCCACCTGGGACAGGATTAAGTCCATGAGATTTATTTCCAATTACAGAGCAATAAGCCAGAAGTGGAGCTGAGGCTCAAGTGGTCGAGCTCCAGCCTTGAGTGAAAAAGCTAAAGAACAGCACCCAGTCCTTGAGTTTAAGCCCCAGTTTTGGCATGCACACACACACACACACACACACACACATACACACACACTCTCTCTCTCTCTCTCTAACTTTTAATAAAATGAACAAGTAGTTATAGGTAAAAACTTAAGGACCAGTGAAGTGGCTCACATCTGGAATCCTAGCTACATTTAGGTAGAGATAGGCATAATCAAGATTTCCATCTGTCAAATCAAAAAGCTCCCAAGATCCCATCTGAACAACACCACAAAAAAAAAATCTTGAGACTTCTTCTCCCAATAAAAAGCTAGGTTTAGTGACATGTGCCTGTTTCCCCCGCTAAAGTACAGAACCACCAGGTAATAAATGAAGAAAAAAGAAAAAAAGAACACTGAAGCAGAAGGGGGTGAAGGCATGCTAGGGCACATGCCTAGTTAGCATAGGGTTCTAAAATCAAGTCGCAGTATTGTATACAGAAAAAATAAAACTTCTACTTAAGAGGATCCACAATATCGCAACTTCCTGCAAATAATCCTATTGTCTTTAAATATTCTTTAGTGAAACTTCAGAGAAATGTTGCACCCATACTCTGTACTTTATCTTATCTTTGTTTTTGTCCCCAAGAACATACAACAGTAGCTAAGATAGTATCTGGTATAAATAGGTCACTCAGCAAAGTTTGCAGAACTAATGACATAATGACAACATTATCAGTAACAAAAGACTTGTTAAAATCACTTTTGGTTGAAAGGATAGGTGGATAAATAGCTACAATAGGAAATGGGGCGAAAGCAATCCAATTTACCAAAATAGCCAATGGCTGCCATGGTAAATTCAGGTAAATCAACTCAAGTGGAGTCCTTTTCTACTTTGACAAGTTCAGGAAAGCAAATTTTGTACTTGTTAATCTCACATTGAAAGGTGAGGCTTAGGAGACAAGTCCACCAGGTGAGACTGGTGCTCATTAAATGTAATAACCTATGAAGGTTTGGAAAGGCATAGTGATAGTAATAATTCTACCAATGATATGAAGTCTTGATTGGTGGAATGATCTTTAAAAATAAAAAAAAGGTCAATAATTATTTAAAGGTTAACCATCTGTTCCTATACTGGATAACTATGAAAAGATGCCATGTACACACATATGGACAGTATGAATACTTCAGTCCTAAAACTACGTTATGATTTTTTTGTTGTTTTTTGTGTGCGAGCACTGTCCTCTTGCTTATTTTGCGCAAAGCCACAATTCTTTCAGATTTTTGTGGATTTAATTAAAGATGAGGATTTCATGGTCTTTTATTCCCAGCCTAGCTTGAAATATGATTATCAGATTTCAGTCTCCTGAGTAGCTAGGGTTATTATAATGAATCCTCAAAGACAGTATTATTATTATTTTATTATTATTATTCTTAGTTAGCTGGACAAAGTTATGCTGAAAGATGATTCAAAGAAAGAGCAAAATGTCCAGCCATGTTTACATTTTCCTTACACCCTGGAGGAGACACTGGTTTCATCTCATTTGTAAATAGAAAAGATCAACTGCCACACCCACTTTCTCTACACAAGCCTTCTTATGAGTTACTTGCTCCTTCCCTAGACCCAGTTCCACAGCTCTGTACTCCCCAGACTGGAGGTTGGGAGGGAGGAGGAACTCCTCCCTCCCCCCTCCAACCTCCAATCTGGGAGTGAGAACTCCCTGCCTTACAAGTGTGTGGGGTGCAAAGCCAGTAAGTAGTAAGTACCCTGACACACAAGGGAACAAGATGCTCTTTTCTGAGACTCAGGCAAACCATTAGCCAATATACTATCTTTCCAATTTTAGTAATAACAAAAAAAGCTCAATACAATTTTAACTAAAAATCCAAACAGCAAGCAGAAGAACCTGCTCAGCATTAACTGAATCGGGGGTGGGGGTGTGTGTATGGGGATAAATAGTAGAACTAACATCTGGAGACCTGACTCCAAGGCAGGGATTGATACAGATGAAGCTGAAACTTTTCTTCCTCCTTCCTCCCTGGATGTCCTATAGTCTGGCCTGCTTGCATCCCTTCCCTCCTGGGAACTAAATGAGAAATATGGTATTAAATTATTTCTCTCATAGACAGAGATTTGTTATTTTATTCTATTGTGTAATAATCCAGTTCTTCTGTTCCTAAGAACAGAGTGTTGTGGGAACTCATGCACACCTGTATACAACGCTTGGTGTATAGTGGGCACTTGTGAACAATCTGGGCCTAAGCACAACCAACTTTCCTTGCCTACCTGGTCAGGATCCTCTGACCTGGAGTACGCCAAGTGGGATCACTGGGCTGAAGCCTGAGCTGTGAATCACTGAGTCCCAACAGCACTGCCAGGGGTCAGCCTGTTACCTGGCTCTTCGGAGAGCTCAGGAGTTTCTCCTGGGAAAAGCCAAGCAAGAAGGAGAAAGGGACCCAGAGAGGGACCAAGAATGAGCACCCCAAAAGTCACCAACACCACCACCACCCACACCACATGCCACCTTGGAATGAACCTGGCTTTGGCCAGAGTCTTCCCTGGAAGTCCAGCCAAGCATGGCCACCGGGCCATGCCAGGCTCCCCAGGCCATCATGGCTGCTGCCCAGTCCTGATCCTCATAGTCCTACTCCTTGTCCTCATGGTGGTGGTGGTCGTGGTTCTGGTCGTCGACCCTGTGCCCAGCCCTCGGCCCTCCGCTGCCCTAGCAAGCAGCACACAAACTCCTGGAAGTTGATGGCTCCACTGCGGTCAGAGTCCAGGCGTTGGAACATGGCCTTGGTGTCTGTGGGCTACAGGCTCAGCTCACAGCACAGCGCACTATGTGGCCTGAGCAGTTTACATCGCAGGCAGTGAAGACCGAGAACAGCCATGCCAGGGCCTGCTCCTCGGGGCCCGTGCATATCCTTGCCACCCATGTCAGCCGGGGGCTGTGCAAGGTGCAAGGAGCTTCACCAGGAGCTGCGCCGGGGCATGGGCTGTGCCGGTAGCCTCGCCAGGGGCTTGGCCATCAGCTGGACTGCACAAAAAGTGGCCATGGGGGGTGGGGGTTAGCTGCTGGTGGGGGTGTCCTGGAGGGGCAAGGCATCCAGGCTGATCACTGGGGCCTGGTGAGCTGGGGGGAGGGGGAGGCTTCCACCCTGGGAAGCCCTGTGATGTGCCCTGCACAGCCATATATACAGAAAGATATACCTCATTGCACGCAGCACTGGCCGCTCACCCTACAAGACCTGGCTCCTCCCTCCAAGGCGGGGATGGCGGCTCAGACTCACCCTCCACCTCCAGCTGTGAGCTTCTACTTTCCTGGACTTGGTGGGACAGGCTAAGGTAGGCGGGGACAGGCATGGGAGCTGAGCTGGGGGCCAGGGGCGGAGCCGGGCGGGACCTGCCAAGCTTCCCTGGGCAGGATGACTAGCAAGAGCAGAACGGCTCGGCAAAGCCAGAAACTAGGAGGCCTTGCTGTCCTGGAACCCTGCAGGCAGCTCAGGCAGTCCCACTCTCCACATAGTTCAATCAGCTGTGGTCCTGGATGCGTGGCAACTGCCGCATGGCAGGGCTCCATGGCTCTCTTTCCCGCTGGTGGAGTCTGAGCGCTCCCTGGCCTCAGGGCAGGCCCAGCCCCCAGGCTGCCCCAGCCATCACTGTGGAGTCCTGAGTCAGAGGGAGTGTCCTCAGACAGGGGCAGCTCATGAGATGAATTGGATCAGGGTGAATTGGAACTCCTTCTCGGAGGCTGGTTTAGTCCGTGTCTTCCTGCAGATCCAGAACTGGTCTCTCCACACACTATAAGTGGCTTTTCAGTGCACCTGTTAACCCTAGGCCTTTCTAGTTGCCTCAGATTATTACTAAAGACATTCCCCATCTGACATGCACAGTGGAGTCTTTCCAAACAAGTTAATGTTTTAAACTGCATTACGGGCTTGGTTCAGAGTTGGTCTGGCAACCTCCAGTCCAAGTCTCCACTCCACCTTCTGCCCTGGTTTCTGGATTTTTACACCACTTCCCCGGGGCCCTTCCTTGGAGGTCATGGAGAAGCCGGCTTACAAATGTTGTGAGTTATCTCCACCTCTCCACCTGTGTCTGTCTACTCCACCCGTGTCTGTCTACTCCACCCCTACGTCCATGGCCACTGCAAGCCATCACACACAGTGTGGACACAGCAACTGTGTAATGTCCTCATTACCCTCATCATTATCCAGGCAGGGCTCAGGTAGTAGGTTGGCCATAGCTCAGAGGTTGGCAGTGGCTGGCAGTGGCTGGCAGAGACTGGCAGAGGCTTGGTCCTAAGGTAACAGTATTCCTGGAGTGGGGGGGAAGAGTGCGTTTCAGATCTCAGCTTGTACTTGCTGATACTTCATCGGCCATGGCAAGTCACCTGAACAAGCTCTGAGCACATGTATGAGGGAACTGCACAGCCATGTATACAGAAAGATATGCCTCATTGGAAGTTCTTGCTACAGCAATAGACCACACCAAATTAACTGGATATTCTACTACAACTTCTTGTGGTCTTAATCTACCATTCTCCTATTCATCCTATACCACCTCGGCTTGAACACAGAGCCTCACACTAGTTCAGCTTTTCTGCTCACAACTGGCACTCTACCACTTGAGCCACACCTCCAGTTCCAACTTTTTTGCTGGTTAATCTAAGGTAAATTCTGGAGGCTTTATCTGTCTAAACTAGCTTCGAACCATGATCCTCAGATCTCAGCTTCCTAAGTAGCTAGGGTTAGAGGCATGAGACACAAGCACTTGCTGGACAGTCCCTTTTAACCACTAATTATCCCATTATTTACCAGTTCAATGAGTCCCAGTCAGATGACAGTTTTGTTCCATAGGACGCACACAATATTTGAAGACATTTTTGGTTTCCTCATTTGAGAAGGTGTTTCCTACTGGTATTTATCAGATAGATGCTAGTAATAATAGTTCATATCATGTACAAGCCAATTCCACCCATATTCCCCTATCCCATTAAAGCAAATTACCTGATAAACAATGCCAGTAGTGATAAAGCTGAGAAAGCCAAAAAGAAAAAAAAAAGGCCTTTTATCTCTTACATCTAAGCCATTTCTCAGCTTCAGTAGGATTATGCTTTTCTGACTATGGTTCCACAATTTCATTGTGATTTGACACAACAAATGTGACATTCAGTGTGTTCTTATATCAGCTCAAGTAATAGCTGCAGGAAAGTTTTTGAATATCCCCAAGAGTGCTCTTAGGGAAAAGCCAAGGTATTATGATGTCATATAATGTTGTTTTCAAGCAACAGAGGAAAGAATGAAACAGGAAGCCTTACTTTTCTATTCTGGCATTCAGGAACAACCAGACAGGAATCGGAGCTAACAGAGGAGTCTTTGAGAGCTAGTGAATTGGAAGTAATAAGGACCCATCATGACATTTAGAAAGATCAGCTTGCTCTCTGGCTGCGCAAGAAGTATTAAAATTAGAGATAATCTTGTTAGAACATGTTTCTAAAATAGTGAAAAGATTCCTTGCAAAGAAAGGTTTGTGATCAAATACTTTCAGGAAAAACAAGTCATTTAAGGATACAGGTGGACCCGTTGCAACAATGAGAAGTACAAGTTGTCATGTCGAAAACGAACTTTACAACTTTGGTGGGGGGAGGGGAGGGTTGGGTTGGGGGGGGAGGCAGGGAAGGGATGTGAAGGGTAAACAAAGGAGGAGGCTGCAATGCTTGATAAGATATGTACTCATTATCTTTCCCATGTAATTGTAACCGCTCTGTACAGAATGTTCACAATAAAAAAAATTAAAAAAAATAAAAATAAAAAAATTGAAAAAGAATCGTATTATTTCCTTCTGGGATGAAATAAAGATATGTATTTCCTAGTTGAATTTTATTATGAAAGCTTTTAGTTTAAAGTTTTGGTTGGAATTCCTATGAATTTTCCAGAGTAACGGCTGTTGAGAACATACTTTGGAAAACTTCATGGTAGACAATGACTAGGGTGGGCTACTGTAGGAAATGATTCCTTGTTTGCATCATAAATCAACCCAACATCCCAAAGCAGTATTGAGAATCAGCTCTGCAACCTGCTTTTCATCTGATGAGATAAGCTTTTAATGAAAGCCTGTTGCAATGAACCAGGTATAATTTCCTTATTGCATAAGAGCATCCTCAATAAATGTTTTACCCCTGAAGTCACTCTGCCTTAGAAAGATCTGATATTCTATTTAAGATAGACCTAGATAGCCAAGTAGTGGAAGACCACTGAAGGGAGCAATGGGTAGGTTTGAGTATTCTCTGAAACTTATGCACCACTGAAAGAGTTGGAGTGCTGGAGTATTTTCTCATAAGCAACTAACTACATACACATAGCATACTATTTATTTGCAAGAAAATGAAAAGAAAAGTATTAAAGAGTTTCCTAGCACAGATGAGTCAGCATACGTATAGTGATCTACTTACTCTTTATGTAATGCATAAAAAAGAAAGAAAATAAAATAATACTCATATTCTCCTACGGTGTAGCATCCAATGGGAATACTGTAGCACATTTAACTCTGATCTGTTTTATTTTTTCAAACAATGCATTAGAAATTGAGTTGAACTTTTCACTTCATTGTATGTTTCTGGAACTCATCTACAACATTATCTATGTGATATATTAGCAGATATTAGGCTTGGATGAACTTTTTATTATAAAACACCAGACATCTTTATTGTGCTCCAATGTGTAACAAACACTATTTTGCAAGTCAAACCAGACTGTTGTTGGCATTCGTTCCTGGAGCTGAGGGAGGAATGCTAAGTTCAAAACTCCCTTCTGTGATGATGAAACAAGGCACCTGTCATTTTCTCAAATGTACATAATATGGGTCTTGCACATATTGCTCCTCTCAGTTGAAACAAAACTTTATCATTTATATTATGTGTAGGAAAAACACAAATGGCTCTCAGTTTAATTTTGGTTATCCAAAACAGCAAACTGCTTAAAGTATGATTCAACAAGAGCTCCCAAATTCCCTCCCTTTAGTGTTCAAGCTCTGAACACTACAGGGAAAAGGACCCAAGAACATGATGAGAAATCAGGGCTGTGATAACTTTAGATGATATAAAACTCTCTTCACCTGCTGTCTGTGAAGAGAGGAGCTACCATGACATGAGAAGGCTGGGCAGCTAGGTGCTGAGCAACCGTTTAAGAAGCCTAGAAGAGATCTGAGGAAGGCCTCTAGGAGCTGAGTATGACCATACTCACAGCCAGCAAGGAAGGATGCCTTTGTCCTACAACTGAGAAGGATTGAATATGGCCAACAACCAGAATGAACTTGGAAGAGGACTCTGGGTATCAGATTAGAACACAGCCCCAGCTAGAGATAAGGCCTTGATTATAGCATTCTGAGACCCTGATCCAAGCACCCAGTTGTCCTGTTCCTTGACTTATTGGACTGTGAGACAATAAATGTGACTTATGTGGAGCTGTGAATCTTGTGTGGTGATCTGTTTTCAGTGACTTTATACTGATATCCAAATGAAAATTGCTTTCTTGAAAAAGAGGAAAAGGAAAGGAGACAGGATAAAGTTTAAAAAATGCAGACGAAAGCTGATAGCAAACTATTACATGTAGTACCTCTGAAAACTATTTAACATATAATCTTAAAGTAGCTTTTAAGGAGTTTTGGTTTTGAGGTCTTGCAAACATAAGCCATTTCAGATTGCCCAGGTATAATCAACTGCCTATTAATATTGCACAAAAACTGATTAAAAATAAACCTTTAAAACAAATATTAGAAGAAAAATAAGGAAGCTTTTATAACTGTGAGACTACCTAATGAAGATTCATCTGAAATCCTTCAATATATGGAATGCCCTCTGGAGCACATGCTTAGCATGTGTGAGGCCCTGGGTTCAATCCTCAGCAACACAAAAGGAGGAGAAGGAGGTAGAGAGGAAGAGGAGGAGGAAGAGGAAGAAGAGGAGGAAGAGGAGCAGAAGGAGGAGGTAGAAGATTGTACAATTAACATGCAATTATGACATAATAAAGTGTTAAAATTTAAAGAAAAAAACACAGACTGGACACAAAGGTCTTACAGAGCACATAGGGAACTGATTAAAAGAAGTCTTCTGGGCTGGAAAGGTGGCTCAGTGGTAGAGCGCTTGCCTTGCATGCATGAGGCCCTGGGTTCCATTCCTCAGCACCACTTAAGCAAAAAAAAAAAAAAAAAAAAAAGCCAGAAGTGGCGCTGTGGCTCAAGTGGTAGAGCACTAGTCTTGAGCTGAAGAGCTGAGGGACAACACCCAGGCCCACAGTTCAGGCCCCACAACCGGACCCAAAAAGAAAAAAAATATCTTCCCTTATATTTCCTCCATGGATCCCTTGAACTACATCAGCTTTGAATCTGCCTTAGTTATAAATTGCTGTTTGTTCAAACCATTTCTTGAAAATTTGTGCTCCAGTGCATATTGGAACATAACCTTAGTAACACACTAAATTCACCTGGTACATAATGATTTAAAAATCTACTGCTAAGCCAGTAGTCCTAGCTATTCAGAAGGCTGAGATCAGAGGGTTTTGGTTCAAAGCTAGTCTAAGTCTGAAAATCTATGAGACTCTTCTGTCTTCAATTAGCCACCAAATAACTGTAGTGACCTGTGGCTCAAATGGCAGTGAAAAAGCTGAAGGATAGCCCCAGACCCTAAGTTCAAACCCTAGTATCAGTACAGAAAAGAAAAAGAAGAGAAACTTGATGGCAGAAGATCATCTTCAAAGATGCCACACAACCTTAAAAATCTTTAAAAGATTACACAGAAAATAGTTAAAAGTTAATCTACATTGGACACAAAGTAATAGAAATGACCAGCCCTGTTGACGTGGAGGCATGGGTCAGTGGGTAGAACGATTGTGAGTGAGTGAAAGTGTCCTGTACTGAGTTTAAGTCCCAGTCTCAAAAAAAATTAATCTTCAAGCAGAAAGATTGAAAACTTCTGCAAAATACGGAAATGAAGTACTACAGTTTGAACTCAGGACCATGTACTCTTAGTTTGCTTTTCCACTCAAACTGGCACCCTACCACCTAAGTTTGCAGCTCCACTTCTTTTGCAGGTTTGCTGGAGGTACAAGTCTCATGAATGTGTTTGCCTGTCCTGACTTTATACTGGGATCAAAGATACCTGTACTGAGTACAGGTATCTTGAAGCTTAACCTCTCAATGTCCAGAAATATTCTACAAATATAAAAGTTATTGTGTGATTCCCTCTAATTATATATTAATAATATGGAATTTATAGAGGAGCTATACATTTCACAGTACTCTCCATATGGCTCTATATATACTGAAATCCGGTATGCCATAGTGTTAACTTCAAACTGAGATCCTCAGATCTCAGCCTTCTATGTAGCTAGGATACAGGCATGAGCCACTGGCACTCAGCTTGGTATAACATTGGGTTGCAGTGTTTATTCAACTGAATCAATTTTGAAAATGTCTTCTTCCCTAACAATTTATTAATTATGGAAATTCTGAAATTTTCAAAATAGATTTAAATTCAGATATTTAGATTTAAATCCTGATATTTCTGCTCTCAAAATATTATTGAACAGAGAAGCACTATTTCTTAAATCAATAACAAGAGTTTGTTGGTAATAACTAATCCTTGGATTAAAGAAGAATTTAATAGAAATATGAGCAAATAAGAAGCCTGAGCAGTGTATTTCTATCTGCTCACCTCCTAAATCCTTTCCTACATTATCCCAGTTTATCCCCTTCCTGGCCTCGGTGTTGACATTTTCCTCTCGTTATTAATGAGGAAACAGAGACCCAGAAGAGTTTAGATAACTTAACCAAGGTCACTCAGCTAATAAAAGAACCGTAGTTTGGACCTGAGAATTGTACTCCAAAGTCCACATCAATTCTTCCTCTCAAATTAAATGAAAGTGATTCCCATGTGTGCATGTAAACATACAATGTCTTCCCCCCACCTTGAGTGCTTTATTAGTTAGAAGTCTTATTGCTTCACACAGAGAATGTCATGTGATTCTCATTTGTAGCAGTCTGTTAGCAAATAAGTAAACAGGACTCCAATTTTTTCTCACTGTATCTATTCAGTTCTGGCTCACTCTAAATCTTGCCTGTGGTTGCACCACAAAATGCAGACACTCATTTCTATTGGGTGGTTTCAGGAGCACCAGGATTACTTTAAGCAAACAAATCCACTCATGTGGGGAAATCAGATGAGGGCACGTTTCATGTTTATTTAGTGCCTTTTCTCTCAGAATAAGTTAGCCAGCAGTGGAACTTCACATCACTGTTTGAATGAAACCTTTCCTCTCATAATAGAACAGGTCTTGCTAAACTAGGCAGCTCTACTCAGGGGCACTTCTGATTTCAAATGTTGTCATAAAACAATGAGACACATGAGTGCCTATCAAATATTTACCTACTAAATCACCTCTCCATAAATTGAACTACTGAAGTACTGGCTTGGGTGCCTTAAAAACTGCACTGTAACTGAATTAATTTACATTTGAGTCAACTGAATGTTTTTTCAAGGCAGGAAGGAAAATATAAATGGAAGACTCTGAGGAGGCATCCACTAGATAATCCTATGAGAGTGCCAAGAGGACCAATCAAATGGGGATGTTGCCATGGTAACCAGGAAACAGAGCTAGGACTCTTATTGTCAGGAAGATATTGAAAATGTGCCCCAATAAACTCATAACACTGGAGGCATTCTGTCCTCTGTACCTTAATTATTGTGATCTTGGCTTTAGGAAGGAAGCCTGAATGGAGAAAAGTGTCTTTTTTCTACCAGTTGGCAGTGTTCAATTCTTAGAAAGCTTTGCCAGTTATATGGCACAGCCCATCTTGAAAATGAAGGTAATTTCCTAATTGGAAAATGGAATAAACTTAATCATTCACGGAAGCCCCCTGCCATGGCTACCCAGAGAAAACTCTTGTTCCAAATGAGTAACACGTTGCTGTAGTTCCATGTCAGGCTGGGGAGGTAGCTGCTCTTGTCTCAAAGGACACAAATTAAAGTTCGCATCTCACAGTGGCTTATAATCTGCCACAGCACACTCTGTATTCACTCTCCATTACAGTTCAGCTAGGCTTAAAGGGGAAGCTCAAATACATATAGTAAGCAAATCAAAGAGATCGTAATATTCATCTTTATACAGATTATTAACAGACGAACAGCAGATGTTCCCCAGCAACTCTGGCACTCAAACCCTGTCTAAAATTTAAAAATAGAGAACAGTGAAACTATTAGCAACAAGAAAAACAGGCAATCACTAAGACAGAAAAAAACAGAAAGGCAATTGCCATCTGTAATAAGATCTAGCACAAGTTAGACCCAAATTAAAATTAGACTCAGGTAGCAATGCAGTAAACTTACTCCATCTTCCTTGCTATTTGTTTTGACTATGTTTCTTATATAAAAATCTATTGGACTGAGGGAAAGGGAAGGGAAGGATGACATTCCCCAAAGAGAAAATGTACTCATTGCTTAACTTATGAAATGGTAGGCCCTTTCTTCCTAACAGTTGTTTTAAAATCTATTGGAATCTGACAAATTACCTTCTATCAACTGCAAATTTACCCGCTATAAACTGCTGCATAAACCATGAAAGGAATAATGGATAGCAGCATAGTTAGAAAGAAGGATGACCTGGGAGCCAGTGGCTTACATCTCTAATTCCAGCTATTCAGGAAGCTGAGATTCAGGGATCCTACTTTGAAGCCAGCCGAAGCAGAAAAGTATATGAGACTCAATTCCTAAAATGTTTAGCAAAATATCAGTCTGGAAGGGTGACAGAAGTAGTAGACTGCTAGCTGAGTGATAGGCTCTGATTTAAAATCCTGACACTTGGTAAAAAGATAAAAGAAAAGGAAGGGTGACATTGTAGTGTAGAAAATGGAAATGGAAATATATCTGATTTACAAATTAAATAGAAATTTGCAGGACCAGTGATCTATAAGTATCAAGGTATATATCTGTAGTAAATGAGTGAAAAGGCTCACGTAGTTTAATTGATCTGCAGGGGATTCATATCCATAATATAAAACAAAATAAAAAATTAAACATCAAAAAATCCCATCAATAAATGGTCGAATGAGACAGTTCTCAAAAGTACCAATGGGGGGCTGGGAATGTGGCTCAGTGGTAGAGTGCTTGCCTACCATGCATGAAGTCCTGGGCTCGATTCCTTAGTACCACAGACACAGAAAAAGCCCGAAGTGGTACTGTGGCTCAAGTGGTAAAGCGCTAGCCATGAGCAAAAGAAGCTCAGGGACAGTCCTCAGGCTCTGAGTTCAAATCTTAGGATTGGCAAATAAAAAAGTACAAATAGCCAACAAATACATTTTAAAGTTCAGCATCTTTACTCCTCAAATCTACATTGAGATTCCATCTCATCTAAGTCAAAACAACTATTATCAGAAGGGAAAAATATCCACAAATAGCAGCAGATTCTAGATGCAAAAAAAAAAATACCCTCTTAATGTGCGTGGGGTAATGTACAGGAAATGTTTGTATGTATGTGCTGTGTATGTGTTTATGTGTGTGTGTATGTCTCTGTGTGTTTATGTTAAACACAAGGAGAATTATTCACAATAATAAAGAACAAAAATGTTATTTATAGGAAAATAGGTGGACCTGAATATAATTATGATGATAAAAATAAGTCGGACTTGGAAAAAAGCATATTTTCTCTCATAGGAAAAAACTAGATTTTAAGAGAAAAATTGGAAGTAGAAATGGCATGATTTGGGAAGAGAAAAGATCTGTGGGAGAAGGCCAAGAAATGATGATGGTGGTGAATACGGTCAAAGTGCATTACGCACATGAATGAAATGTCATGCAACCCATTATTGTGTACATTAATACATGCTGATAAGAGAAAAATAAAACATCAAGAGCTAAAAATAAAGTATATAATACATTGATATTCACAGAGTTGTGCAACCATCACCACAAATTCCAGACTATTTTGAAAACCCTGCCCTACACACAATAGCAAATTACTTTCCATTCCATCTTCCCCCTCAGCTCCTGAACAAAATGAATTCCTTCGTTTCTCTGTCTTCTATGCATGTCCTATGACTGGAGTCCTACAATAGTGTGATCTTTTCTTAGCATAATCTTAATTTAGCATAATTATTTTCAAGATTCATCCATTGTGTAGTATAGACCTGCACTTCATTCATTTTTATGGTTAAATATTGTATGGATATACTCCATTTTGTTTATTCATAAGTTGAAGGGCTAGTTACTAATGCTTATCACACTGGGAACACATACAGGGAGAACAAAGTTTGGTCAGGAGGCAGTAAGAGACTAGGGAAAACACGGGCAAGAGCCAACAGAGTGAATTTTATGGAAGGAACTACTGAGGCAAAAAAGCATATTTAGAATGGATTAATTTGAGTAATTCTAACAGCTTCTACAGCATAGCCCTGGACTAGTTGTGGTAAGTATTTTATCTGGTCCTCACATTTCAGACCATTCCCCAGCAGATGGGTAGTGGCATAAAGTCTGGTAATCCCTGGAAAGGACATTCTCTCCAGATCAACAAGGTCCCAAGTACCAAAACTTCAGAATAAATTCGTCTTTGAGCCAGGCACCAGTGGCTCACGCCTGTCATCCTAGCTTCTCAGGAAACTGAGATCTGAGGATCACAGTTCAAAGCCAGCCCAGGAAGGAATGTCTGTGAGACTCTTAAACCACCAAAAAACAAGAAGTGGCACTCTGGCTCAAGTGGTAGAGTGCTCTCCTTGAGCTGAAGAGCTGAGGAACAGAATCCAGCCCCAGAGTTCAAGCCCCATGAAAAGTCATCTTTAATATACATCTATAGTGACCACTTCCTTCAGGCCACCTTCAACTTTTTTAAATTGGTTTACAGAGAGGACAAAAACTAAAGAAGAGAGCTTCTTCTAGTAACTAAAGTATAGTACCCAAGGACATAATTTTTCACTTGATATGGTCATACATATAGCATAATGAAGTTGTAGAAATCACTTGCCACTAGAGTATTCGTTGAAAACACAACTTTTTCTTTTAAAAAAATCTGCTCATTCGTGAGCAGATAATTACCAAACTTTATGATAACCTAACAAAATATGATACTTTAGTACTTCAATGTGTTAGTACTTACTCTAGTTCTTTTCATATCACAAGGTTAACTGAAGTGTTTATGGGTAAAATAATATAAATGAGGTTTGCTTTAAATTATCCCAAAAACAAACAGAAAAGCTAAAGGCACTGATGGCATAAGATAGAAATACTCACAATAACTGAGACTTGAAGATGAATCCATTAAAACTCCTCCCTACCCAGGAGGCTGAGATCTGAGGATCAGAGTTCCAAGCAAGCAAGGGCAGGAGATACTGTAAGACTCTTATCTCCAATAAATGACTCAAAAAAAAGAAGGAGGAGGAAGAGGAAGAGGAAGAGGGGGAGATGGAGGAGGAGGAGGTGGAGGAGGAGGAGATGGAAGAGGAGGAGAAAGAGGAGGAGGAGGCAGAGGAGGAAGAAGAGGAAGAGGGAGAGGAGGAGGAGGAGCAGGAGGAGAGGGAAGAGGAGGAGGAAGCCGCCAGAAGCATTGTTATGGTTCAAATTGTAGAGCATTAGCATTGAGCAAAAAGAAGCTTAGGACAGTGGCCAGGACCGGCAAAAACAAACAAACAAACAAATAAAAAACCATTTACAATACTTTTGTCTGTGCATGAATACATTATTCACATAATAAACCCTTTAAAACTAAGGTGAAATGCACAGGAAAAAGAAGTACTAAAATTTGCAATTAGTGTGGGAGAGTAATTACATAGAAACCTAAATTCATATACAATATGTATTTATACCATTATGAATCAAAACTCCATCCCTTTCCCTTAAATTCCAGGATTGCTAAAGTGACTTCATCTTTTCTCTAGTTTCAAATATCTGCAGGCAAATATTGACACAGGTTGATCCAATTCTTGTTGAAGTAGCTTTATGCTAAGCAATGGGATCCTGAGGGTGAGGCAATGCATGTTGTTATGCTTTCTGATGAGAGTCTGATCCAATTAGGGAATTTCACTAATCAAAGACTCTTCACTCTCAAGAGACCTTTACTGAACAGCAGTAGAGGTTGCTTAATTAATAAGGTTAAAACACCCTTTGGGGGCTGGGAAGGTGGCTCAGTCGTAGAGCGCTTGCCTTGCATGCATGAGGCCCTGGGTTCCATTCCTCAGCACCACATAAGCAAAAAGAAAAAAGCCAGAAGTGACGCTGTGGCTCAAGTGGTAGAGCGCTAGTCTTGAGCTGAAGAGCTGAGGGACAGCACCCAGGCCCAGAGTTCAGGCCACACGACTGGACCTAAAAAAAAAAACAAAAAAAAAACAAAAAAAAACACCTGGATCTCTGGAGACAGGGGCGAGCACTTGGCTGATAGGGTACTGAATCTGTCAGTCCAATTCCTGGGACTGGGAGTGTCCTGTAACCCTACTCCAAAAGGTACATGCTGAAAGGCATTGAACAGCATAGACACCATTATGTCATGCCATGTGTCTCCATGTTTGTGTCCTGTCTCCTGTGTCTTGGCTGTTCACCATGCATCCCTATTCAGCTCTCCATCAGAGCTGAATTGGTGTCTTGGTATTTTTTTGTTCTTTCTTTCCTCTGTGGCCTGTTTCCTAACCATATTATGTGTATTTGGGATCTGCAGTCCTTTGTAACAACTGGCTGCATGCAGCCTGCTAACTATAATATAGACTCCAAAATTCCATCTACTACAATGTTGCTGCTTAGATAATTCACCTTAAAACAGTCACAGATGAATGAAAAGGAAAGTTCTCTAGTGCAAATACCCAACATGAGGGAAGGGAAGAGTGGGACATGGACAGCAATTGGGCAGAGCTCATTGCTAGGTTGGACGGTGGGGCAGGGCTGTGCCATGCCCTCTCCAGAGCACCCCTCCCTGACCCCAGAACTCCTCTATGATTTCCAGACTCTGTGATGCAGGCCTGGGGTATTAAGCCAAGCCCTTACCCCCCTCAGAACTCAGTTGCCTCAGGCAGCCTTGTGATTCAGAGTATGGAGAAGATTCTCTCTTTTCTGAATAACAGTACTGAACCATGGATGAATTAACTTAGCTTTATTGGATTTTGACTCCTCCTACACCATTTTGGGTGCTGTGGGGGTCCTGATTTTGTATTTGTGTTACTGGCTGTTCCCACAAGTTTATTCAACTCTTTGGGAAAATGCCTGCATTCAAAGGATAAGGAAGTGTGGGTGAACACCAAGAAATTTTGTTATTTCTGTCCTCATGTTATTAATGACATGGACATCACACGTGGGCAGTCTGAGGATGAGATAAGGCATCATTGTGGTAGGCCTGAAAGCTGGCAGGGGAGGTTGAATTCAAAGGGGGCAATAATTGGTTCTTGAGGTTGGAAATGCTGGGGTGATTTATCAGAATGTGTGTGTATGCATATTTGAACAAAGCATGCTTCAGGTTCATTAACTCCATAAAAGATATGTGCTGTGAGCATCCCCTGAATCAAGTGAAATTTTAATTTCACATTCATTTATTTTAAAGTTTTGAATTCATTTATTGAACAATGATATTTTTTAATTTGAGGCAGTTGTGTGGATTGAAGATAGTACAGGCTGAACAGGGAAATTGGGTATAATCTAACAGTCACAAAAGTAAATAAGGGAATAAGAACTTTGTTTTATATCTGAGTTCAAGTAATGAAAAATATTCTGTAGATAGTTTGTTTGAGCATATGAGCCTGAGTGGAAATATCAAATTCCAGGTAATATAGGTTAGACTCCTAAGACAGTAGAGTACCTGGACCCCCAAAATTAAAAAGATCTAAGGTAATAGCTTGTTCACAAATTTCTCTGTGGTAAATACACAACACGAAGAAAGGGAAGAGTGGGACATGGACAGCCGTTGGGCAGAGATCAGTGCTGGGATGGCAGGTTGGGCAAGGCTGTGTCATGCCCTCTCCAGACCACCCCTCCCTGACCCCAGAACCCCTCTATGACTCCCAGGCTCTGTGATGCAGGCCTGGGATATAAAGCCAAGCCCTTGTCCCCCTCAGAACTCAATTGCTTAAGGCAGCCTTGAGATTCAGACTATGGAGAAAGTTCTCTCTTTTCTGAATAACAGTACTGAACCATGGATAAATTTTTCTTAGCTTTTTTGGATTTTGACACCTCATATACCTTTTTGGGTGCCATGAGGGTCCTGATTTTGTATTTGTTACTGGCAGTTCCTACAAGTTTATTCAACTCTTTGGATCAATGCATTCATTCAAAAGGTAAGGAAGTGTTGGGTGAACCCTCAATAGAGATATTGTTATGGTTAACATGGGAAGTTTGAGGACATGAAGAATTGCTGTTGTAGGGCATGAGGCCCAGCCTGGGTGGGCTCAGGCTTCCATCTGAATGAGAAATGAGTAGTGACTTTTTTCCTAACTGTGGCTTAAGCTACATGGTGTGAACTCTATAAGAACTCATGGTTTCTGACACGTGATCTTGAGTCCTGTCCTCAAGTCAGGTGTCCTGTCATAGGATTTCCTTCCTGCTGAGATGCACACGAGAGCAGTACTGACCTATGAGGTAATCTGAGCAGAGCCTCCAGTGTAAGCTCTGTCTTCCTCAGAGGGAGCACATATGTGGGCTGGTGGCTGCATGTTTGATGCTCTTCTCTAGCAGAGTCCCTCTGATTAAAAATCTATATGCATTGTCAAAACCCCTCTGTGAGTTTTTCTTTTTTTTTTTTAAATTTAATTTAATTTAATTTGTGAACATACTGTACAGAGGAGTTACAGTTACATGGGCAGGATAATGCGTACATTTCTTACCAAGCATTGCAGCCTCCTCCTTTGTTTACCCTTCACATCCCTTCCCAGCCTCCCCCCTCACCCCCTAATCCCAATCCTTCTCCTTTCCCCCCTTCCCCCCCTTTCCCCCCCCACACACTAACGTTGTAAAGGTCGTTTTGGACATGAAAACTTGTACTTCTCATTGTTGCAACAGGTCCACCTGTATCCTTAAACAACTGGTTTTTCCCCAGCTCCTCCACAAGTTATACTGACATCAAATATAGTGAAAGCAGGGGTTATACTGTGGGGGAGGGACATACAAAGCAACAAAGAGATAATCTTATAAATGCGTTAGAAACACATGCATGAAAGAAAAAAAAACATTAAAATACACATCTAAGGGTTCATTTTCCTGACATCACATTATCTGACCTTTTCTGCTTGACTCATACATATACTAGATATTACAAATAAGGGAAACCATGGGACCTACGTTTCTTTGGGCCTGGCTTACTTCACTTAATATAATTTTTTCCAAGCCTTTCCATTTCCTAACAAATGGGGAAATGTCATTCTTTCTGATGGAGGCATAGAATTCCATTGTGTATATATACCACATTTTCTTGATCCATTCATCTACTGAGGGGCATCTGGGTTGGTTCCATATCTTAGCTATGGTAAATAATGCTGCAATAAACATAGTTGTGCTGGTAGCTTTAGTGTGGTCTTGTTTGTAAACATTAGGGTAAATGCCCAAAAGTGGGATTGCTGGGTCATAGGGGAGCTCTATGTGAAGTCTTTTGAGGAACCTCCATACTGCTTTCCAAAGTGGTTGAACAAGTTTACATTCCCACCAACAATGAAGTAAGGTTCCTTTCTGTCCACATCCCCTCCAGCATCTGTTGTTGTTAGAGTTCTTGATTTTTGCCGTTCTAACTGGAGTGAGGTGATATCTCAATGTTGTTTTGATTTGCATTTCTTTTATGGCTAGGGATGTTGAACATTTCTTCATGTGTCTATTGGCCATCCTTCTTTCTTCTTCAGAGAAGTTTCTCTTTAAGTCTTTCGCCCACTTATTTATTGGGCAGTTGTTTCTTTGAGGATTTGTTGTTGGGGGGTTTAATTTTTTGAGTTCCAAGTATATTTTAGATATGAGACCCTTGTCCGTTGTATGGCTAGTAAAGATCTTCTCCCAATCCGTGGGCTTTCTATTGATCTTGCTAGCTATGTCATTTGCCCTGCAGAAGCTCTGCAACTTTATGCAATCCCATTTGTCCAACCTTTCTTTGATTTGTTGTGTTTCCGGGTATCTATTCAGAAAATTTAGGCCTGAGCCAAGGAGACCTAGGGTTTCTCCTATTCCATCCTGTAATGTTTTCAGAGTGTCTGCTTTGACTTCAAGGTCTTTGATCCATTTGGAGTTGATTCTGGTGCAGAGTGATATATAAGGATCTAGCTTAAGTTTTCTACATGTAGTTAACCAATTTTGCCAGCACCATTTACTGAAGAGGTTGTCTTTCTTCCATTCTAATGTTTTAGCTCCCTTATCGAAGATTAGATGGCTATAGGTCTGTAGGTTCATTTCTGGGTTTTCAATTCTATTCCATTGGTCCTGAGGTCTGTTCTTGTGCCAGTACCAAGCTGTTTTGATTACTATGGCTTTATAGTAGAGTTTGAAGTTTGGTATTGATATTCCTCCAGCAGTGTTCTTTCCATTCAGGAGCGTTTTTGCTATTCAGGGTCTTTATTGTTCCATATGAATTTTTGGATTGCCTCTTCTATTTCCTTGAAGAATGAGGTTGGAATTTGGATAGGTATTGCGTTGAATTTGTAGATAGCCTTGGGAAGTATTGCCATTTTCACGATGTTAATCTTTCCAATCCAGGAGCATGGGAGGTTTTGCCATTTTTTAAGTTCTGCGTTGATTTCCTTTTTCAGGATTTTAAAGTTTTCATCATAGAGGTCCTTCACTTCTTTAGTTAAGTTAATTCCTAGGCATTTTATTTTTTGTGGGGCTATTACAAATGGAGTTGCTTTCCTAATTTCAACCGCACTTTTCTCATTGTTGGCATACAGAAAAGCCATTGATTTTTGGGGGTTAATTTTATAACCTGATACTTTGCCAAAGTTTTGAATCAGCTTGAGTAATTTGGGAGTGGAGTCTATGGGATTCTTTAAATACAAGATCATGTCATCTGCAAAGAGGGAGAGTTTTATTTCTTCTTTCCCTATTTGGATCCCCTTTATGTCTGCATCTTGTCTTATTACTGTAGCTAGGCATTCTAATACTAGATTGAAGAGAAGTGGAGAGAGTGGGCATCCTTGTCTTGTTCCTGAGTTAAGAGGAAATGGCTTTAGTTTTTCACCATTGAGTATAATGCTGGCTGTAGGTTTGTCATATACAGCCTTTATTGTATTGAGGAATGTTCCATGGATTCCTAATTTTTCCAAAACCTTCATCATAAAGGGGTGTTGGATCTTGTCGAATGCTTTTTCTGCATCTATTGAGATAACCATGTGGTTCTTATTCTTGCTCCTGTTGATGTGATGAATAATATTAATTGATTTGCGTATATTGAACCAGCTTTGCATCCCTGAAATGAATCCTGTTTGATCGTGGTGTATGATTTTTTGGATGAATTGTTGAAGTCGATTGGCCAAAATTTTGTTGAGTAGTTTTGCATCAATGTTCATCAAAGAAATGGGTCTATAGTTCTCTTTCTTTGATGAGTCCCTGCCTGGTATTGGGATGAGGGTTATGATGGCTTCATAGAATGTGTTCGGTAGTGAGCTTTCTCTTTCAATTTCATTGAAGAGTTGGAGGAGTATTGGTGTGAGCTCTGCTTTGAAGGCCTTGTAAAATTCCGCTGTAAAACCATCTGGTCCTGGACTTTTCTTAGCTGGGAGGTCTCTTATTGCTGTTTCTATTTCAATGCTTGATATGGGCCTGTTAAGCTGGTTTAACTCATCTTGGTTTAGTTTTGGCATGTCAATATTTGCTAGGAAAAGGTCCATTTCTGTCAAGTTCTCAAACTTATTAGCATAAAGTTTTGAGAAGTATTCCCTTATAATGTTCTGAATCTTGGTTGTTTCCATGGTGATGTTTCCATTCTCATCTCTGAGTTTATTAATTTGGGTGTGTTCTCTTCTTTTTCTGATAAGATTTGCTAAGGGTCTGTCAATTTTGTTAAGTTTTTCGAAGAACCAACTCTTTGTTTTGTTGATTCTTTCTATAGTTTTTTTGGATTCTAATTCATTTAATTCTGATTTAATTTTGATTATTTCTTTCCGTCTACTGGATTGGGGTTTATCTTGCTGCTCTTTTTCAAGGAGGTTTAGATGTGTCATTAAATTGCTAGTTTCAGATCTCTCCAATTTGTTGATGTAGGAGCTCAGAGCTATAAACTTGCCTCTGAGTACTGCCTTTGCTGTGTCGCAGAGGAGCTGGTAATTTGTGTGTTCATTTTTGTTGAATAGCATGAACATTTGAATTTCTTTCTAATCTCTTCCATGACCCACTCTTGATTCAGCAGTGTGTTGTTCAGCCTCCATGTGATACCGGACTTTCTTTGGTGGCTTTTGGTGTTGAGTTCTAATTTTATACCCTTGTGGTCAGAGAGAATGCAAGGTATAACTTCAATGTTTCTGAATTTAGACAAGTTTGCTTTGTGGCTTAAAATGTGGTCTATTTTAGAAAACGTTCCATGTGCTGCTGAGAAAAACGTGTATTCTGATGCTGCTGGGTGAAATGTTTGGTAGATGTCTGTTAAGTCTAGTTGATCTATGCAGCTGTTTAGATCTGCGGTTTCTCTGTTGAGTTTTTGCCGAGTTGATCTATCTAGTGGGGAGAGTGGTGTGTTAAAATCCCCAACAATTAATGTCTTTGGATCTATATGGGATTTGAGGGAAAGTAGTGTTTCTTTGATAAATTTGGGTGCTCCATTGTTTGGCGAATAGATATTTAGAATTGTAATATCCTCCTGAAGGAGAGATCCTTTAATTAGTATGTAGCGACCTTCTTTATCTCTTCTCACGAATTTTAATTTGAAGTCTATTTTATCTGATATTAAGATTGCAACTCCCGCCTGCTTATGGGGGCCGTTTGCTTGGTAGATTTTGTTCCAGCCGTTAACATTGAAAATGTGTTTGTTTTTACGGGCAAGATGTGACTCCTGCAGGCAGCAGATAGAAGGGTCTTGTTTTTTAATCCAACTAGATAGTCTATGTCGCTTAATTGGAGAGTTCAGTCCGTTAACGTTAAGAGATAGGACTGAGAGGTATTTGGGAGTTCCTGCCATGTTATCCACCTTCTTGGGGGCTGCGAAAACTGGGTTCTTCCTATGGTTCTTGGATTCTCAGTTTGGGTGCAGTTTCTTGGCCTTTGTTGTGGTCTTGTTGGTTTTCTATGTGTAGGACATCTTTAAGAATATTTTGTAGGGCTGGTTTGGTGGAGATGTATTGTTTCAATTTTTCTTTGCTATGGAAGGTTTTATTTGGCCTTCAGTTATGAAGGAGAGTTTAGCTGGGTACAGTATTCTTGGTTGATAGTTGTTTGTTTTTAGGGCATGGCATACATCATTCCAGTCTCTTCTTGCTTTGATTGTCTCTGCTGAGAAATCTGAGGTGATTCTAATTGGTTTCCCTTTATAGGTGATTAACCTTTTCTCCTTGACAGCTTTAAGGATCTTTTCCTTGGTCTGAGTTGATCCTGTGTGGATTATAATGTGGCGGTGGGATGTCCTATTCTGGTCTGGTCTATTTGGGGTTCTAAAAGCTTCATGTATCTGAATAGGCCTATCTTTTTGTATGTTTGGGAAGTTCTCTGCTAGGATCCTGTTAAACAAATTTCCTAGACCATTAACTTCTGTTTCTAGATGCTACTCTACACCCATTATCCTTAGATTAGGCCTTCTGATGGTGTCTTCCAGGTGTTGGATAGATCTATCATACTTCTTGGACTTGTCTTGGATGGTTGTATGTTCTTTCTCTATAATATCTAGGCTGTCTTCAATCCCTGAGATTCGATCTTCTGCATGGTCTAACCTGCTGTCAAGACTCTCTACTTTGTTTTTTATCTCTTTTCCTTCTAATTGGTCAGCTTTGATGGCTTCAAGTTCTTTGTTGAAGCTCTGTTTTAGGTCTTGTATGAATTTCTTTACTTCCTTAATTTGGTGTTCAGTGTTTGTTCTCAAATCACTTAGTTGATTGGTTATGGTTTCTTTATACTCCCATTCCTTCTGTTGCGTTCCATTCAGCATTCCCTTGTGGTCTCCCTCTCAGCTCTTTGTTAATGGATTCCATGAATGCCTTTAGTGATCTTTGTGTGTTCTCTACCTGGTCTCTCAATTCCTGAATTACTCTTTGATTAGCTTCCTCCCGTTTGTATGATTCCTACAGTTCTCTTTCCTCCCGTTCGTGGGATTCCTGCAGTTCTCTTTGAGTGTTCTCAACCTGCTCACGCCATTCCTCCCTTTCTCTTTGAGTATTCTCAAGTTGTTCACGCAAATCCTGTATCAGTTTTTGAGTAGCTTCCTCACGCTTATGATATTCCTGTATAAACTTTTGGGATGCCTCCTCTCTCTCCCTATCACTCTCATACAGAGTCATTTGTAAGTTGTCAAACTTCTCATTTATCATGTTTGCCACCAGTGTTTGTAGAGCTATTTGGGAACTCTCCTCTGGATTGTTCATTATCTGATCTGACCCCTGATTATCAAGATTGGGAATTGAGATACCCAGACTTGCCATTTTTCTTGTGTTTTTCTGGCTTACTCTGCCCATTTGAGATGAAAATAGCACCAGTTTTGTGCTAGAACACTATCTTAAGGCAACCATCAACCAACGTTTGCATTTATACAGTCAATAGTCTACAGATACAATCTAGTTCAACAGATACATCTATTCAACATCAAACAACAATATGTTAATGGGCTTCGAACCGTTGAGAAGAATTTGGAAAACCAGAAATTTTTAGGGTTAGGGAGAGATGTGGGTAAAAATTAGGAATAGATTGGTGTGGGGAGGCACAGGGAAAGTTGACTAAGTCCTAATCTAAATGCAGGAAATAGGTTGGGTAGGATGCAAGTAGAGAGGGAGAGAAAAAGAAGAAAGGTAAAGGGAAATGAAAAGAGACCAGAAAAAAAAATTAGAAACGTAAAAATTAATATAGTTATGGAGATTGAAAGACCATCTATTTAGAGAGGAATGTGAATATAATGAGAAAACCGGAGGGAGATAGAGGAGATGTGAAAAACTTAAAAAATGCTTAAAATATTATATAGGTATAAAGAGGTAGTACTGCTATTAAGGAATTTAAGTCTCAGAGGTTTTGGATTGAGTAATAAATTTATGGATTAAGTGTGTACACAATGGGGGATAGGGTCTACTAGTTAACTATGGGTTTATCTGAGAATGTGCAGGACAAGAGTTAAGTCACATACAGAAGAACAAAAGAAAAGAAAAGGTGAAAAGAATAAGAAAGGGAGAAAAAAAAAGATCAGAAGTTCAGTAGAGCTAGACAAAAAACAAAAAGATAATTAAGAAAGAAAAAGAGAGAGAAGACAAGAAAAGAAACGAAAACGTACATTCACGTATTCCTAAAATAAAAATTATAAGAGGGAAAAAAAGTTACTGGAAAACAATTATTTTTTCAAAAAAGGCAAAAATTAAAGATTAATAAAAGTTTTAGAAAAGGAAAAAAAAATTTATATATATATAAGGTACCAAAAAAAAAAAAGAAAAGAAGAAAAAAAAAAGTTCTTTGATTTTTTTTTTTGATTTTTTTGGGAGGGGTGGGAAGAATCCTGTATCTCCCTTTTGTCTGTAACCAGCCTCTTGTTGGAGTCTCTGGTCAGCTTGAGGTCCTGTGGCTTGATTGGTTTCTTAAGTCAGTTTGTTCAAACAGGCAGAAAAATGCTCTGCTTTACCCAAGATTTTGAGATCCCCCTCCCAGGTTAGTTTAATGGGAGGGTGATCTGCTTTGAGAATCACAAAAGAGGGGTGATGAGGCTAGGTTCTGGTAGAGTTGAGGCCTTTCAACAAACAGTAGCTTTTCCCTGGGGCTATTTTGTGAAAAATTCACAGAGCCCACCCTGGAGCCATTCTCAGGGTTTCTGTTTTTCAATTGATTGTGGAGGCTGCTAGAGGGAGGGGCAGCCTCTGGCTCTGGTTACCCAGTGAGGAAAGCCACTCCAATGGCCGGTGCCTGAGCTGGGTGACTTTTCCCTGGATGGAGCTGAGTCTGGCAGGTCACTTCGCCGTTAAGTTCTTGTGACCTGTTAAATGACTCGTTTTATTCCAAGGCCTGATTTGGAGCTAGCAGCTCCTCCGAGCTTTGTCGGTATCCAAGATGGAGATCACCGGTGCTGGGTGGGGAGGGGTGGCCTTCCTTCCTCTGCTCCCTGAGAAGGAGTGAGGACTTTGGGCTTCTACTCACGCCGAGCCTTGGATCCTGGGTCGTCTCTGGTCTGCAAACTGCAGGATGACGATGTCCGCTCCTTGTCGGTTCTTGCTGGTGTTGAGTAGAATCCTCTCGCCCGCTGCGTCTGGCTCCTTTGTCCCGGACTCTCTGTGTGAGTGCTCAGGTATGGCCATGGCTGCGGTTGCCGCTGCGACCCTGCCGCCGCCGCGGCGGCTGCTGGCAGGCGCTCAGATGTGTCTCCTTGTCTTGGCTTCCCCTCTCTTGTCTAACTCTCTGTCCTGTGATGGCACACTTGGTGTGATTCTCTGGCTTAGGACTGTTCACTGGAACTCTAAAACTGCTTTCTATGCGAGAGCTTGTTCAGATTCCAGCTTCTCCTCTGCCATCTTCCCGGAACTCCCTCTGTGAGTTTTTCAAAGGAAAATTGAAAATATTTGACCATTAATATAAGGAAAAATCCCTGTTAACTAAAACGAATCATTTCATTTCCATATCATGTCTGAACTTGCTAGAGAAAAGAGAAATAGATATGATTGAAACCTAGTCTCTCATTTTTTCTCAAAATCAAGGCAGACATATAAGGAAAAAGGAGAGGATCATTTAGAAGTATGTTTTATCGTGGGTGATAGGAATTCATCAATGGTGATCCTTTTTCTTTCATGAGGTGTCAAAGCCCATGGTCTCTGAGGAAATCAGTTGCTATACATTGTCTCTATGAGAAAATGAGCCCTCACAGGTAGACAGTCAGGCCCAAGATGCTTCTCAGAGTCTGTGCTGTGCCAGCTCTGGGCATGAGGAAGTGATAGACCTGGACATGGGTTTCTGCTCACTAGGGGGGCAGTTGAGATGTCAAGCCACAACTTCAGTTGTGTAAGGAAGGAGCTGTACTCTCAGAAGCTCAGACCCATGTACAAGGTAACCACCCTAAGTGTTTCCTATAAAGAGACTCCTACACAATCTTTATGTTTCCACTTTCATTACACTGTTCTCGTTTTCCAGGTCAGAGAACTTGCCAGAAAGACATTGAAGAGGAGAGGAAACTGCTTTCTATTTTTAAAAGGTAATTAGCCATTCTTCTTTCCTGGTCACAATATTACATTATAAGCACCCATGGAGAGTACAGGTGGCTAGTTTTCAGAGGAGTAGCCATAGCAAAGGGTGTGTAAAAGGAGACGGTATTATCAGATCACAGATGTGTGAGAACAGAAAGGGTATATGGCTGCAGGTGTCCTCCTTTCCCCCTCTCACTTGCAGGCCTTCCATTTCCCATGTTAGTCCTGGCAATAACCTTGCACTTTTTGTCTCCTGCAGCTCACTGAACCAATCTGATGATATCCACCCCTTGAAGAAATTGCTGTGACCAGAACCCCTCTGTCACATATGTAACAGAACCACGGCTAAGGTCAGTCAGCTACTCTCTAGGGCATCCCTGGAAAATGATGCTTTCACCTTGTTCCATTTTGTTTCCACAGCTTCTATGAAAAAGTTATCATTCACTTGTTTGACAAACCCTCCTGGCCATTCAACTCCAGCCACTTCACCCGAACCTTGCCTCTCATCTTCCTCCAATGTCTCTCTTAACAAAGTCATCTCCTTAAAGAACTTATCTTCACCACCACCACCCAGAGACTCTGTCATCATCATCTATTTCTCCCATGGATTCCCAATTCCGGGAGGACCTATTCCTACTTGGGATTTCCCCTTGCCCATGTAATACTCAGGAAACAGGAAACAGGACAAGATAGGTCCTTGTATATGGTGGACAGTCTTGATGGATTGCCCACTTATTACCCAGCAATCACGTATGACTGAAACAAGAGAGCCATTGACAGTACAAGCCCCTCTATGTCCAAACTCCTCATGCCGTAGCTCCATGCTGCAAACCTGCCTCTGCCCAACTTGGCACAGTATTATAAGGACCAAGAGCTTACTGACCTTAATAGTCTTGCAAGATTTTTTGAGGGAGACACTACAACCTACATTACAAATTCTAAAACTCACTCATTTATCTGCTCTGATGTCCTGACACTGCTGGAGAGACAAATCCAAAAGAGAGGTGATTTCTTGATGTCAGAGGATAAGGAAGATAAAACACAATATTTTCCCAATCAGTCAAAGCCAGAGTGCCAGTTGAATCTTTCAGAAGAATTGTTGCAGTCTATTGCTGATCAGCAAGACTCAGCAGTCTCTCCTCCATTTGCAAGCACCACAGGCAAATTGGAGAATTTTCACATGCACCAACAGCAGCCCCCACATCCGAAGGTCTTTGTGGACCATTCATCCCAGCTTTTCTGGGGTCCCGCATCCCTAAACTGTGAGTCCCTGAGCTCTATGTCCCTGCCTCAGGTGACTGTCCCTCAATCTGCTTCAAGCAAATTATTCATGCCTACAGTGCCCATAAGCCCACTGTCATTTCTGGTCAAACAACACTGTCCTTGCCCCAGATTCAACATCAAGCATTGTCTGAATCCGTTCTCCAATCTCCATCCCAGCATCTCCCCTCTGACCAATTCCAGGCCCAGCTCGAATCCCCACTTCCAGTCCTGCCACCTTCTGGATCTCAGCTCTGCAACTGCGGAGTATGTTTTCATATGCCTCAGCCTCAGAGGGAGACACAGCTTCTTAAACTGTCTCAAATTGATGGTCTAGAATATAAGGTACTACAGAAAGTTCATAAAAGCATATGAGGTTTACCCCCTGTCATCCAAAAATCCCAAGGAGACTTTTGTCCTCCAGCTCCCCATTTTTCATTTGTTAAACAGACCTGCAAGGCCCATGATTCTTCGGTCTCTATACGTCCTGGAGACTTTCCTCTTGAAGATGAGCTCTGGAAAATAATAGAGCATCACCTTCGAAAGTGGCTTATCCAGCACTGCTGGGACCTGCCCGACGGGATCATTTGATCTTCATCATCAATGAATCTTCAGACACAGATTTCCCACTACACTGAGAAAAAGAGTAGTCATGGACTTGAATGCATTTCTATTTTCACTAGTCCCAGCAGCAAAAATATAAGCAAGGTTGAACTGCAACAGTTAGAAAGGCAGCTCCATGAGAGGAGTTCGGAGATACCTCCTCTAGAGCAGGATATAAAGAAAAAGGGACACGGTTTACAGACCAGAAAATACCACACTAAAGCTACCAGCACAACTATGTTTATTGCAGCATTATTTACCATAGCTAAGATATGGAACCAACCCAGATGCCTTCAGTAGATGAATGGATCAAGAAAATGTGGTATACATACACAATGGAATTCTATGCCTGCATCAGAAAGAATGACATTGCCCCATTTGTTAGGAAATGGAAAAACTTGGAAAAAATTATATTAAGTGAAGTAAGCCAGGCCCAAAGAAACACAGGTCCCATGGTTTCCCTTATTTGCTATATCTAGTATATGTATGAGTCAAGCAGAAAAGGTCAGATAATGTGATGTTAGGAAAATGAACCCTTAGATATGTATTTTAATGTTTTTTCTTTCATGCATGTGTTTCTAACGCATTTATAAGATTATTTCTTTGTTGCTTTGTATGTCCCTCCCCCACAGTATAACCCCTGCTTTCACTATATTTGATGTCAGTATAACTTGTGGAGGACATGGGGAAAAACAAGTCGTCTAAGGATTCAGGTGGACCTGTTGCAACAATGAGAAGTACAAATTGTCATGTCAAAAACGAGCTTTACAATGTCGGTGGTAGGGGGGAGGGGGGGAAGGATTGGGTGTGGGGGGGAGCCTGGGAAGGGAGGTGAAGGGTAAACAAAGGAGGAGGCTGCAATGCTTGGTAAGAAATGTATGCATTATCCTGCCCATGTAATTGTAACCCCTCTGTACAGTATGTTCACAAATAAAATAAAATAAATAAAAAAATATTATCAACGACTGAGCCATGCCAAGGTGGCTCCAGCTGATCTTCCAGCACCTGACACTCACACAGACCAAGAAAGACCTGTAGATATTCATTCAGGGTATATCACTCAAGCACCTTAGAGGCAAGTCAATACCACAAGGCAGGCCTGGAGGCACATCTGAGCAAGAAATTTGATGAAATCAATAAGGATCAGATCCCAGAAATTGTGCAGAGTTCAACTTATTCTGTCAAAATGAATTTTTCTGAGAATTTCCTAAGCCAAGTGAAAGATTTGGTGCCATTGGAGAGAAAGGACAGCATCTTTAGTTCTTTCCCTTATAGCAAAAGTCAAAAGATTTTCGAGGATCGTAATGAGATTTTTTCACTGAAGAATGGTGAATGGCCTTCCACAGAAGAGTCAAGAATCCATAGAAATCTTCAGTGTAAAAGAGCTCCAAACAAATTCTTACAAATTCCATCCTCAGACATTCTTAATTCTGAGCCGGATTCTAAAATTGAGGTTCCCAGGCCTCTAATAGAACACTCTAACACTTTTCACGAGGACACAATGAGAACAGCAAATGTCCCTGTTGTGGATAATTGCCTCTCTGCCTCTGTACCTGTTGGCCAAAGAGGACAGGAGATTGTAAAGAAATCACCCTTATATACCAGCCTTCAGTTTGCAGTTGAAGATGGCAAACCCACAGCTTTGTCCCACAAAACTGACAGCAGCGATAAACCTGTGCACAGTTCAATGCTGTCCACAAGACAAGTTGGGACTGAACCTGAGATACTAGATAAGAGTGAGGATTCCATCAATAATACCAAAAAGTTTCAGAGAAAAATGAAGAATTTAGCTCATTTTTCTATGACCTACAAGTCAAAGGAGCTACTCAAAGCAGAAAAACATCATGATTTTCAATCACAACCTAATAACCTGATGACCAAGGAATCAGGGTGTTCCCCAGTGACAAAAGTGAATTCTTATAAAGTAGAAACTACCCTGACTACTAAAAAGTCCCCAACAAGAATCTCAGTTCCTCATTCTATATCAATAGAAGAACTAAAAAGCAAAATGATTAATGAGTTGAAGTTAAAATCGGAGAACAGGAAGCAGAAGCAGGTTCAGAAAGCTCCCGTTGACCCACCCCCAACTTCAAATAAGGGAACAATCAAGGGGACAGTCCAGATCTTGCTGACTCACTACCAGGGTGTTCCCAGTACACAGTAGCCATTCAGGTATTTCATGTTAATTCATGCAGCAGAGGGAGTAGCATGCAGCAGCAGCAGCCAGAGCCACAGGCCCCTAGCCACATTACACCCAAGTGCCAGGCCAAGGATTCCCCTCCAACAATGCAGACTAGTCTCTAGGTTATCTCCACTAGGGACACAGCAGCCTCCCAGGTACTTCATGTTCAGTTGCACAACAGTTGGACCAGCATGGAAGAGCAACAGGAACCTACTCAAATTATATCCAAATTCCAGGACAAGTATTCTTCAACAATGCAGACCTTGCTTGCTTGTGACCAAGGTGCCCTACAGCAGCCTCCCAGGTATTTCATGTTCAATTGTACAACAAATGGAACAGCATAGAGCAGCAGAAGGAGGAGCCATGGGTCCCTAGTCAAATTGTTCCCAAATGCCAGGCCAAGAAACCCCACTCAACTACAAAAAGAACCTTAAGGTATCCAAACTGGATGAACCTGGCAGAAGTGATGCCAGGCTAAAGTAATCCCAACTGAGAAGAAGAGCCACACCCCTCCAAACAAGGCAGAAAAGATACTTGGGAGCAAGCCTTTCCAAGCCCTAACAGAAGAGACAGCCTCCTCCCGAAAATAGTTTCAGAAACCAGATTAAACAATTTTTCCAATGGCTTAGCCCTACTACAAAACTCAAAGGGCAAGAAGGTTCGGTAGGGAAGGGTAGTTCCTCATCGTGTCTGCAGGTGAGAGGTCTAGATAAAGCTGTCTTTTCTAGAAACACAAAATCCCAGGAAGTCACAGAAGATGTTGACCAAGTCCTGTTGGAGAAACAGGGATGCAGTAGGCATGCAGTGGATGTCATCTGCTCCAGAGGGCCCCCTTCTTCCTCTGTGAAGGCTGGAAAGACCCAACAAAAGGTAGAACTAAAGATCCCAACAGAGAGGCTCCAGAGACACTCCTCAAATTACAAGGCTACCTACTCTACAGTAACCAAAACCCTTCCAGTCAAGAAGCTGCCACTGCGGCTCAGAGTAATTTTACAAGAAACAGATGCATCAAAGACAGGGGCAGACAACCCCAGAAAAATGTGGTATTGCAAGACAAGGCCTTCCATCAAAGGTATCCAGAACCCATGCCCTAAATGGAGCCAGGACCCAAACCAATACCGACTACCTATAAAAGTGAACTTGGTCAAGTACCTCCAGATGCTCCTGTCTTTGTGGAAGGTACAATGTTGGGAGATTTGTCCCTCTTATTCAAACACAAAAAGCTTTTCCAGAATTTTCAGAGAGGACGCTTCCTTCCTCCTAGATAACTGTCTCCTTATTGGGAATATCAATTTCCTTCAATAAATGTTGTTCTGATAAAGTGCTTTTATGTGTACTATGTTGGGCATGTGGCTTTGGGGGTAGCACAGGGCTTGTAGTTTAGGGAGAGAAGTGGGTTTAGTTCTGATTGCCACTTTGTACTTCTAAAGGGCGACTGGTTCCCTGAAGCACAGATTTCACAACGCCCTCAAAATGCTTCACAGCCTACGGTGTTCTGATCCCTTAGGTTAGCCTGAATGATACTGGATGGCAGCTAACTTTCTTCTTCACATGGGATGACAGCTTTCCCATATCTGGAGACAAGAATTTTGAAAAAAATGACTTAGTCATTGTTGACACTAAGCAGAGAATCACACGTGCCATGGGGTGGCCAGGTGGTGGGATGGAGTCTGGAAAGTTTGAACCTGGTGTTTGGAGGTTTGATGCATAGGATGGTTGAGAATATTGTCAGACACTTTGTACTCATATACTGTTTTTGTAAAATGGGAACTTCTTTGTACAACTACATAAATATACTTAAAATAAAATAAATAAAACAAAATAAAGAATTAGCTGGTTATGTTGGACATAATTACATCAGTTCACTTAGAAAAATGATAAAGATTGCTTTTTTTGCTTTCAAAGTAACTGCCAGGTAGAATGGCATGAGAAGTAATTTGGTAGTAGAACATGGCTTTGCCCTTCATTTTACTGTATGGAACAGAGTGCACTACCAAGGGAAAGGGAAAATGTGTGCTTAAAGTGAGATACTTTCTGTACTAAGCTGCTGTGACAAGTAACAGATTGCTGTCTGCTCAGAGAGCCCTTTGAACTGGAGCTCTGCATGGGATGCATGGTCTTACAGACTCTGCTGTGTCACAAGTGTGGATTCTATAGCTCATGCTTTTCCTTTGGGGAGAAATTGGGGAGTGAAGGCTTCGGGAAGAGGACCATGCCTGTCACTCCTTTTCTCTGTCCCACTCTCAGGACTCCTGAGCTCCCAGAGTCGATGCAGCCACCCTGAGAGGAAGGGTGAGCTCAGATTGTCCTGTGGACATGCCCAGTGCTTTACTCTCTGTGGCCGAGTGGTCACCATGGACTCTACTCCCTGGCGTCTCAGGTGGCTGAAGTGAGGTCCCCAGTACCTCCCCACCCTGACTTGGTGTGTTTTTCCAAGGTGGGTTTTATTTTGTAGTCTGTGTGATGGACATTTATGTTCTGGCTTCATGTGGCTGTGGCTCTTTGCTCTGTGTAGCTCCTGGTGCACATGGGCTATGTGACAGATGAGGTGACCAATGAGTATGAGGTACCCAGCAGCTATCATACACTGAAGCAGAACTAGCCAGGCATCCAGGCTGAGAAGCCTTGCTCTTGGTAGTGGGATGCATTACTTTGGTCTTGGCCCTAGTGTCTTGGGTTGGCTGTGCTGGTCTTGGGTGGCAGGTCAGTATCACATTCATGGGGCTATGAAACCTGGTCAGGCCAAAGAACTATGTTCCTAGGGATCTTTTTTTTTGTTGGTCATGGGGCTTGAACTCTGGGCCTGGGGGCTGTCCCTATACTCTTCAGCTCAAGGCAAGTGCTCCATCATTTGAGCCACTGTGCCACTTCCAGTTTTCTGGTGAATAATTGGAGATAAGGGTCTCATGGACTTTCTTGCCTGGGTTGGCTTTGAGCCATAATCCTCAGATCTTAGTCTCTTGAGTAGCTAGGATTACAGGCATGAGCCACCAGCACCCAGACCTAAGAATCTTATAAAGATATCAGCAGAAATTTGGGTGAAATGGATTAGAGGCCGAATGATAGAATGCAGAGAATGATGTCAGGCTGGCTGGCAGGGAGTGCTGGCAGCTGCAAAGGGTTTTCCCGTGGGCCTCATTTCATAAATGTAGGGACTGGGGGCACTGAAGTGCAGATTATGGTACTATGGCTATGTAGGCCAGCGGCCTGACTCCTGCCACTCGGGTGTCATTTTCTGCTGCTCCTGTTAAGCTGTTGATTTTGTCTTCTCTGTTCATTATTTGTTCATGTCATTGTAGTAGCTTTTAAATAGGCCTCTGCTACTCCTTCTTGACTGCCCTGTAGTGGATTGACATGGCACCTTCTGGCTGTTCCTCTTTTTCCTCTTCAGTATTTTGCTATTTTAATCAGGGCTACAAGAAGACTTGCAGCACAGTCTTAGCATGCTGATTCCTCAACATGAATGAACCCCATAGAGGGGAAGGATGCAGGAGAGGGGAGGGATGCAGGTATCCTGCATATTTTAGGAAGTTGGTGTTCGTAAGGCAAATGTTGCCCTGCTGTTTGTTGGGCTTGTTAACTCAGTAACTTGATGTCTGTCCCAGATGCAGTGGGTGCGGGTCTTGAAGGGTCTTTTCCCTAGAATTTTTATGGTGCCTGTGTAATCTGGGCTCCCATCTGTCTTTCTGCAGTCAAAGCCCTAGACAAACTAACCTGTGGGTGAACAAGGGAGGGGGAAGTACACCATGCATCCAGTATCAGGCATTGATGGAGCCTCAGCCAAAGGCCATGAAGACTTTAGGAAGAGCAGTTCTTTTACCAGATCATTACCAACAGCCAGAAGTGGCTGCTGTTGAGTTTTCTGTCATCATGATCTCTGAGGCTTGACCTATGTTACTGATGAAGCACATCTTGAAGTCGGTGTTGACTGAGATGACTGTCTTTCATAATGGTTTTTGGTTCTGTGGAGCTGGAGGCTGGACCTGCTGATGAAGCTTGTGCTGCTTCTGCTTGGGCTGGTGTCCTAGAGACAGCAAACTTGCTGAGTCCTTCTCAATGGCAGGAGAGGGGATGGGCCATATTAATATTCAACTAAATCTCCTTATCTCAGAATGAACAGAATGTTTCCTTTCAGGCTGTTTGGAGGATTGTAGACCTGGAATTTGATAGCCCTTGATCATGATCATGTGTCACAATATAGGGATGGTGTTTGTGTGTGTGAAAAAGGCTGGGGGTTAAACCCAGTGCCTTCTGCATTCTATCTAAGCACTCTACCGTTGAGCCTTGGTGGATGGATAAGAAGGGCTTTTAGCTGGTGGGGCAGCAGGGTAGACTTTTTCCATGATAGGCAAAGAGCTTGCAGAGTGTCAGAAAGAAGTTATTCAGGAGGAGCATGCATTTGCATGCATTTCCCTTATAGGGTTATCAGGGAAGGCTGTTACTCCCAATCTTCTCTATCTTTTAATTCTTTTAAGGTTTTATAGAGGCCGGTTTCCATCTATCAGTATTTGTAGATAAATGTCTCCCCATCCTGTTCACTTTTAAGTAGAATTTGATTATAGTGTTCAGAAACTTTGTTCTTTTGCAGCTCTGAGCCTGTGTTTTGGCTATTTGAGTCTGATAACATTACCCCTAGTTCTGTGGCTGAAGAAAAGGCAGTTTTTTGGTGGTGGAAATCTGCAGGCATCCCTGGCTGCTGTCCTGCATGGGGCTCAGAGAGCCTGCCCACAGCCTTTCTGCTCTCAGTTCTCACTAATTTTGGGAGGCACAGACACTAGGCACTGTGCATATCCTGACTTCTGCCTTTACCTCTGCCGTTGGCTGAGCCTTCAGTCACAGTCAGTCATCATACTGACCATGAGGGATGGGCACTGAGCTTATAGGGATTGTGAAGAACCAGGATTAAAAAGGTTGTGCTAGAATTCCAGAGACTCTGCAATTTGTGGTTCCTCCGCTTTTCTGGAAATAGAGGTCTTACTTTGCCAAGATGGTGAAGGGATTAGGGCCTCTTATGACAGGTCTGGGTTCTGGGGTTCAACATTGTCACCTTTGTTCAGATTGGCAATGAGCAAATGAGAGCTATCTGGGTCAGTGGACATGTGTTTCCCTTAGCAGTGGGCTTAGTGTGTATCAAGAATCATATGACTCTCCCAAATAGACATGGATATTATCACAGCTTTGTACCAGAAGAATATGAGCTCTGGCTTGATCTGTTGCAGTGTTAGAAATAGGACATGACCACAGGCCTCTATGTCTTCAGAGTTTTTGTGCTTCACCCAATGGGAGAGCCCAGGCTCCTGGGAGCTGAGCCTGTGTTGCTAATTTCTGATCCTCAGCAATGACCTTTGGGCAGTGTAGCCTGAGCATTCGTCCTATGTGCACTGTCAGGTAGTCTCTAGTACCAACTAGTGATAAGGTATTGAGTGATGTGGGCACAGGTTCTCTGAGGTGTGAGTCTGCTTGGCCACTTTATTTAAACCTGATGGGTTCTTCAGAAGACCCATCAAGTCAGCCTCCAATTGCTACTACCCAAGCAAAGAACTGAACTCACTCTGACCTCCTAATGGTGGCAGTTGGTCGGGAAAGACCATTGTTGCCACTGAGTCACTTGAAACCTAGCTTTCTCTGGATGCTTACAGAACCTGCTTAGGTCCATACTGGGTCTTTCTTCTGGGGATGCTTTTTGGGAGGAGATGCATTCTTGTTTAGCATAGAGGCCTAAGGAAGTGGATAGGAGGTGGTAGCTCATGACCTTTCCATATTTTGGAGATTGTTCATTTGCTTCCCCTGCTGCCTCGCAAAAGTGAGAAGTAGACACCATATAGTGCTCCTTGTCCAAAGTATTGAATCCAGCGCATAAAATATTTTGTAATATAATGAAACTTTGTCACTGTTAGTAGCCCATTACTGTGTGAGTTAAAGCATTTCTTAGCTGTCCTGAGATCAGCTAGGCCAGTCACAGATATGCATGATTAATAATGCTAAGAGGTACCTGTGCCTCTGAATGGCTGTCAATCTATGCCCATGGTGATGATGGTGATGAGCAACTGTTCTCTGTGGTGTCTAAGCACACACTGCCCATGTTTGAAGTTCAGCTTTGTCCTTGAACAGTTTAGACTCTGAGCAACCTTCAGCTTTTCCTGATTTTGTCACCTGGAGCAGTCTGGTAAAATCTAAGAACATGGCTCACCACTCCATGATAAGAACACAGGAAAACAACCTAACTGCAATGTGAGCAAAAGATTTGTAGGGTCAGCTTTGACCACCACCAAATATAGATGACAAGCACATGGCAGGGTTTTGGATGCCATTACCTATTTGAAGTGCACTGGAGGTGTAACCTCAGACCTAACAATAATTTGCACTAAGAATGTGTATTATTGTGATATTAGTAAGGATGAGAGAGATTCAGACAGTTCTTTCAATGGCAGCGGAGTGCAAATGGTACAGCCACTCTATAAAAAAATAGCCTATAAGTGCAGCTACTCTGTAGCCCAGTGGTTGTATTTGGAGCCATTTTTTTTGAAGAAAGGAAGTTGATTTTTATACAGACTGTCCAGCCCAAGAGAACTCAGCTGTCTCTGGAAGTGAGTGGTAAGTTGTGAGCAGTACTACCCTTGCTGGGTTAGTACTAGGAAACATGAAGATACAAGATACAGTGAAATCAGCAGTCCCTGTGGTGCTGTCCCTCACAGCCATGTGATTACATGTGTATGGCAGTACTGAGTGAGTTACATTATGGAAAGCAAGTGCACATGGGCAAGAGTTAAAGCAGTAAGAGGGGATATTTCCTCTCAGCAGCATGGCTTCTCTGTGTCATGACTGTCGGGTTCAGAATGAGATGACAATTGTGCTAACACTTTGTCTGATGTCAACAAGCTGGTAAAGGCTTTATGTGGTCTCTAGTGTCTTCCACAGGGGCATGCAGGGCTGTAATTTCACACTGAATTGTTAAGATTCATACCACCAGCAACCACAGAAAGGAAACCAACATAGTAATGGGACTGCTAATCTTAGAGCAAGGATCACCTGGCCACAAAGATAAGAAAAATAAGACTCCATAAAAAATCATTTTCATAGATCTCAACTATCCCATCACCTGATTTGAATGAATTTCTTATCCAATGGTCACAGATCTGTCTTATCTCAGTAGAATTATTACTATCATTTTTTCAGTTCCAGTTGTAGAGCTTAAACTCAAGGCCAGGAAACTGTCACGGAGGTTTTGTCCTGAAGGGTGACACTGACTACATCTTGAGCCATGTCATTACTACTGGGTTTTTTTTATGTTTAATTGGAGATAATACTCTGAAGGAATTTCCTTTCTGGGATGCCTTCATTGCATGTGACAGAGTTAGGTGTTGTGATAAGCGTCAGTATGGGAGTATATATAGGTGTGGAACAGACATTTATAGCTCCTTACTGAACTCACTCTGAATATCCCCCTGTTCTTACTCCTGTGAAATTCCTTCTTTTGTCTCAAAAAAGACTTTGTCTTTGCTTCAGTGCTCTGAAGGAAAGCCACCTGTCTTTCACTGAAAAGAAAGCTGATGATGCAGCAGGTAGACATGGTATGTGATGAACCTTCTTGTAGAAAATCAAGCCCATGGGGAGCACATTGCAGGTTGCGGTCCCTTGGTAAGGAAAACAGAATTTGTACCATAGCAGAGCCGGACAGGTCAGTCAGGTTGGGTCGGGGAGGCCAGGATATGTCTACGTCTGGTGGTGCAAGAGGTTCCTTGCTCTGTTTCTGCTCACAGGTGAACATCTAAGCCAGGTGCAGTGCTTTCCACAATGAGATCTCCATACCTGCTTTGTTGAGGAAAAGTTAAGGTTATGCTAGGGTTCTTGCAGTATCTCTGGCAGAGATTGGGACTGTCCAATCCCTTCCCCATCCCCTCCCTTCCTAAATCTACTTCCCCCTCATCTCCAAATTATTCGCTACTAACCATGGACTGAGATTATCCATTGGTGCTGTCTATGGGGATGTTCTAGAGCCTTCTAACCCCTTGCTCTTCCCAGGGCTGTTAGGAGTAAGTAGTCTTGCCAAGGTATCTTGAGTTGTACAAAATTGCCCGTGGCATAAATCCCCAGCATTGGTACTGTTATTAATTCAAGTGATCTATTTCTTCAGAGCTTGGATGGGATCTCCAAGCTAGCCCAGATTTGTCTAGGGAGAGTTCTCCCAGTGGTCTGCCTACCCCATTCTACACTGTCTTCAGTGCTGGCCAGCAGCTCCTTCCAACCCACTTGCCAAGGTGCTGGCCAGAAATCCTATCTGAAGACCGTATGCATTGGTTTGCACAGAGGCTGGTTGTTTTGTTGGGGTGTATGGGCATTAGTTCCAACTGTTCATGTGGGGTCATCAGGAGAAGATAGGACATGGGCTGTCCATGTCTTTGGACAGAGAGGCTCTTCCTTCCTCTTTCCCCCTCATGGATCTCTACACGAGATAGGACCTTTGTTAGTGCTTTGCACCCCAGGAATGTCTCCTTAACATGTACCCTCCGGGGTAGTTTTCCCTGCATTAGACTGGGCAGCAGCTGGAGTAGGCCCTTCCCTCTGTGTATGCCTTTACACTTCTGTCTTCCAAAAGTACATACCACCCTGGGAAGATGAAAACAAGGTTTTCTGGGCTTTCTTTTTGCCCTGTGAGTTCTGTTCTGACTTCCATTCCTTTTGGGACACAGAGGCCTGTGACCTGATTCAAAGGTACTACTCCTACTACTATGTGGGCAGATAACAGGCTACCAGAAAGGAAGGTAAAGAATATAGGATAAGGAAGGTTGGATAGCTTCTTGGCTGCAAAAACAAGGAGTCAAAGAGTGGGAAGGTCCTCCAAAGGGCAACTATTCAAGGATTGTGTTCCCTAATAGACAGTGCCAGGGGCTGCAACACTCGAAAATGATTTGGGGCCATCGATCAGAACTTTTTTATTCCATCAGAGAGAAGTCATTGTGTTCCAGGTTACTTTTTCTTGAAATTAACAATAAGAACAGTAGAAACAAAGGAAACAATAGGTCATATGGGAAAGAAGGCAAAGGATTAGTGAGTAACAGGACAGGCAAGTGTGTGGCAGGGACTGGTGCAATGTGGGGTTTAGCTCTGGAGCTGTCAGAAAAGCAATTAGGCAAGGTTCCATGCATGCAGAAGCTTGTGGTCAGTGCATTTGTGGTAATGGCTGTTGCTCTGGTGTCAGTGTAGCTGGAAGATGGTGCAAGTGCCAGTGCCAGTGCAGCAGTGCTAGTGAAGCTAAGAGATCAGTCCCCAAAGGCATCCACACAGTGATTGCTCTCGGTCCTTCAATGATGCTGCATCCCCCCCACATTCTTCTCCTGGTGTCTCCCCCATACACATCACACAGTATTCTGCCCTTGTACAGCCCTCTCCTGTGTGTGTGTATGTGTACCTAAGCCTGGCTATCCCTTCTTTGGAAGGAATAGCACCAAGCCAGTTGCCTTCACTACAGCCCCTGTGGGCTCCAGATGATTCCGCTGAAATGGGAGGGTAGGGGCTGGGAGCTCCATGGGAGAGCCTCATACAGGTAGATGCATCTAGCCCTTCCCAGCATATGTTATGTGACTGCTGTAGGTCTGAAAAGAGAAGGAATGGCATGAGGCCAGAAAGAAGCTTTGGTTGGGAGGGGATGGAGCATGCTGTGTGGTAATGGTTGAGACTATTTGTGATTCCATGGTAGCTTCTGGACCTGGTACTTTCCCAGGCAGCATAAGGTCCCACAAATTTGTAGTGTTGATGGCTGGCTGTTGAGTGAGTAGGCCCACCTGGGGGCTTATAAGAGGAGAGATGACAAAGAGGCCCGTGAAGGGGTGAAGAGGAGTGAAGGCTGGTTCTGCAAGAACCTATCTGCCCCAGAGGGGGAACCCTGAGGGGAACATACAGAGGCCTTCCAGTGCTGGCTTGGCCAGGCTGATACTCCACGGGGCTGAGCAGTGGGAGCAGGAGCTCAATAAGAGGGCTCTCACTATGGCCACATGTAGCCAGTTATTTATCCACCTTGACTGGGACTCTGGCACCAATCCAGGGGCATCAATTTAATGTAGTTGTGAGAAGAAAATGTGGGCAAGGTGGCTGCAGCAGTGTAAAAATTCTAGCTATTTTTCCTACATGTCCACTTGGGTGAGACCTGGGTGTGCTCCAGCTGGCCACATCATTGAGAGCCTTGCAGGACCAGGCTCACCTGGTCACTTGCAGGGCTTGTTTGCTGGAGCACAGGGCCTCCATAGATCCAAAAGGGCTGTGGATACCCCCTGGGCATCTGCTACAGCTGCCTTTTGTTACTGTATATATGGTGTACATGTCCCCCACAATCATGAGAATCATCATCCCATTTTCCCTCTAGGTGTGGGCAGAATCTCTTGGCAATGTACAACCCATCCCTCTGGAGGGTTGCTGGAAGGAGACCAGAATAAATTCTGCCACATTTAGATAGGGGAACTGAGGAGGATCATGGGACACACACACACACACACACACACACACACACACACACACACACACACACACGTGTGAAAGCCTACAGAAGGGAGCAAGGTGTTAGGCCCCTGACAACCTAGCTGAGAGGCAGTGATGGGCCCAGGACTGGCTAGGAGGGGACATGTCAGAATTCAGCCAAAGCATGCCAAGTGAAATGCAGTTGGGTAGAGGTGGCTCTTAGGATACCTCATTTCACATGTGGACAGTGAGCTGCTTTCAGCTGTGATGAAGGTCAAACCTGGAAGAGTTTTGGATACTGACCATGGAGACAGGGCCAGGATTACATTGGCACAGGGCCCTTTTCAGTGGTTTTGCTTTTGAGGATGTCTGGGGAGGGAAGCCCAGGGAATTGTCACAATTGCAGAGAAAGCCCTGTGTGAGTGTCTCCAAGCCAGACACAGTGTTAGTGTGTTGTGTGGGAACCAGTGTGCATACACACTCACCCAAGTGAGTGACCAATGCAGGTGCCTATTGGTCACACTGAGGCAGGTGGAGGGTCAGCTGATGTTTGCCAGCTGGGGCCATCTCCTGTGCACAGGTCTGAAAAGATGGGTGATGGCATGTGGGCAGCAAGAAGAGTGAGGGAGGGAGGGAGTGGCATGGGGTGGCTTCTGTTGGGGCTGTTTGTGGTCCTGTGGAAGCAGATGGGACTGGCACCTCGTCAGATAGCAACAGGGCACTGTATTGTTGATGGTAGGTGAGTGTGGCATGCCTGGGCATTTGGGATGAGAGATGACAGTGAGGCCAGTATTGCCTCCCAGTGTCAAGTGACAAGCCAATCCCCGTGAGGGATCTGTCCTTTGCCTTCTGTCCTTGTGGAGGCCTTCTACCTGCCCCAGAGGAGGAAGGATGATGGGCCTATATGGGACTCACAGTGCTGGACTGGCCAGGGCACACTTCCATGGAGCTGAGCGATGGGAGCAATGACTCACCAGCTAATGCCACCAAGACTCCTGTGCCACGCGACATACACTTGGTTGAAACTTTTGGAATGAAAGGTTCTGGACAGGAGTGGAGCCTGGCATAGACTCAAGCCCCAGGCATCCCCCAGGAGTTGGTGGAGAACTGGATTCCCTAAAAAAGACAATCTGGTCAGACTTAACCCGTTGCTCTCTGAGAAAGAGAAGTTCCAGAGTGACTGCTGCTCACCACAGTGACCCAGGGCCCAGTGGCAGGATGCCTGCCCTGTGCCCTGACAAGTCCCACCTGGGAGAGCGTTTGTCATGCCTCCAGGCCAGTTCAGGCCTGCCATTGTATACAACTCTTGTTTCCTCCTCTAACAAGCAGCTCAGTATCCAACCACCATTAGAACCCAGTCCGAGAGGCACAATGGAGAAGAAGCTGCCGAAGCAAGCGTTTGGAAAGGAGCAGAGATCACAGCAGGCAAAGCAGCCATGAAGATGTGTCTGCAAGGAGTCCTTAGCTGGGTTCAGCAAAGAGAGGCCGGCGCAGGTGGGCGGAGCACTTCCATAAAGCTGCCTGTGGTGGATAGATGGCTTCTGACTTGACATTGACAACAGAATAAGGGACTGCAAGTTCAATGAATAGTCTCTGGCCAGAGAAACAAGGTCAAATGCTTAAGTTTCTGCACTTCCAGTGGTTCCTGGTATTTCCAGCTGAGCGGACATCTTTCTGTGACCAGTGGGTGCCTTGCCACCTTCTGCGGAGTCTGCGTGAGAGATTGTGTTGGACAAAGAGCTTCAAGGAAGCATGCCCCCAGGAAGGGGGTGTTGGTTCAAGGCTTCCCATACACTTGGCTGCACCTTTATAGCCTCTACCTTTATTCTTACTATATTCTTCTTGGCTGTACATTTGTTGCCTTTATTCTCATTTTTGCTATTTTTCTATTGATCCGCGAACAGAGCATGTTGTATTTTTCCAGTCCAATAGAGATGGCTTCTCTAAGTAATAAAGACTAAGGCCAAAGATTAAATGTGGGCCATCCCCCAATCAATCTATCATCTGATGTGACGTTGCCTCCAGAAACTCCTACAACTTCACAAGCGGTTTTGCAGCTCACGCATAGTAAATATAGAGACTTAAAATTTCCAGATATGTCCAACAGACAAAATCAATAAATTAAACTAAGAAAGAGTTATCCCAGTAGTTTAGAGAGTTCTAAAAAAGAAGAGACCTCTGATTATATAAGAAAAAGAAAGATTCTCCCAACAGTTATGACTAAGTTTAGTCCAACTTAAGTTATAGGGAATAGATGGTGTTTTCACACAAAATATAAAGTTAATAACATATTTCCTGAACCAACCAAGAACCATTTCCTTATACAGGAGCTTATAAAGATGAAATTAGTTGGATAAAAATAAAATTAAAAAGAGTATAATGTAAGTACAGCCCTGTCTTAGGTTTGTTAATTATTAAACATAAAAAGGCTGAATAGATGACGTATTCTATTAAACAATATGTTAGACTTGTTTCGCACTACTTAGCTTAAACAGTTGGTGGGATAGTCATTAATTTTCATGCAATTCATCAATGCTTTGCCTTTAAAAAAATTGATTACTTGCTTAAATAAACAAAGAATCTATGTCACAATCACACACTGTATAAAAATGTTAATTCTCCTCAATAAAGATACACTCAGATGCAACTCTTTTGAGTCTGTGTCTGTTTGTCACTTCACCGACTCCTTTGTCCACCTATCCCGAGATCCCTGTCCCGTCGGTCCCAGTGCTCTGGCCGAGCTGGTCCGTCGCAGGTGGCGCCCAACGTGGGGCTCGAAAGCACAAGCAGCTTGAAGCTGTACATTCAGTTCTCGGGAAGGTAAGCTGTCTCTCCTCTTTCTCTCATTATTTTTCAGGCAAAGGATAGGACCTCGTCAGAGCGCTGCAGGCTCCCTGATAAAGGCTGATCAGGATAAGACGACTAGCAGGTATTTAAAATCGTGGGGCATTCCCAGTCAAGAAATAAGGAATTATTTCTGTCTGTGCTAAAACGTATGTTGGAAAGTAGGGGTAATCATGTTTCTAAAAAGGCTCTTGTGGAGTTTTATGTTTGTTTTAAGGGTTTCACCCTGGTTTCCTTAGGAGGGAAGCTTGTCTCTGCAAGACTGTAAGAAAGTTGGAGTGGAAATAAAAAGGTACTATAAAAAACATGGCCCTGAAGAAGTCCCCCCACCTGCTTTTTCAATCTGGTTACAGGTAAAAGACATGCTTACAGATGAGACCGAGATGGAACTCTTAGCTGAACAAGCTCTGTCTGAAAATAATGATGAGACTGCCCCTTTAACATCTGGTAAATGGAAAAATGACAAAAATTATAATACTATAAACAAGGATGAGGCAGGAAGTGGTGTCAATTTGTTAGAAGCTTTACCTGATGATGATTGCTATGAAGATAACATTACTTGTTGGGAAACATATGAAGGGCAAATTGATTATGATGAAGGAGAGGATTGTTTTAGGAAAAATAAAGTAAAAAGAGGTCCTATGGTGTTTTCCTCTACTCCTTCTGCCCCTCCTCCCTTTAACAAGGAAGTAAGAAATGGAGCTCACCCCAGAGCTTTAGCTCCAGGATTTATGGGAGCAATACAAGAGGCTCGTCAGCAAGGTGATTCCTCTTTTTGCTTTCCAGTAGCTTTGTATGATGATGCTCCTCCTGATTGGGAGCCTATTCCGCTAAAAACTCTTAAGGAGCTTCAAACAGCTGTCAAGACTATGGGACCATCTTCTCCTTATACTCTTCAAATTTTAGACATGGTAGAAAGCATGTGGTTAACGCCTTATGACTGGTTCCAAACCACAAAATCTGTCCTCTGATTTATCTGTGGAGAACTGATTATGAGGATGGAGCTAGAGAAATAGTACAAAAATCAGTTGTTAAAAGGGGATGCACTAAACCAACCATGGGCATGTTGATGGGAAGAGGTGAATATACTACTCCCTCTAGTCAAACAGATATACTTAAAGAAATGCTTATTGAAATATCAAAATTAGCAGTAGCAGCCTGGAAAAGGTTACCACCAGCTGAAGGCAAAACCACAGTTTTAGCTGGTATTCAGCAAAAACTAGATGAGCCATATGAAGAATTTGTGGCTAGACTAGAAGCACTTGCAGAGAATGCTTCCCCCCTCTGAAGGAATAGAGATATTGCTCAAACAATTGGCATGGGAAAATGCAAACTCACTACGTAAAGAACTCATAAGACCCATAAGAAAGACGGGATCATTGAAAGATTATGTTAAAGCATGCATAGATGCCTCACCAGCAGTCATTCAAGGAATGGCATATGCTGCAGCAATGAAAGGAGAACCATTCAGTGCCTATGTACAAAAATTACATAAGACACGACCCCAGGACGGAAATGGGGTCTGTTTCTCATGTGGCCAGTCAGGACACATGAGTAAAGATTGTCAACAAAAGCAAAATAAACCTAGTAACAGTAAGAAAGGTAAAGCGCCTGGACTTTGTCCACGATGTAAGAAAGGCAATCATTGGAAAAATGAGTGTAGATCAAAATATCATAAGGATGGAACTCCCCTAACAGCAGAAGAAAAGGAGACAAAAAACGGGAAGAGGGGCGCTCCCTCAGCCCCGTAAATGAAAGAGGGGAAACACCTACTGTTACACAAAATTCCACTAAGGGATCAGTTCCATTAAATCCCTTGGCTCCTCCTTTTACAGTATGGGATTTGCCAAGAGCTACTCCAGGAAGCGCAGGGTTAGATCTGGCAGCAAAGATTACATTATCTCTATCATGGATGGTATTCAGTTAATAGACACTCAAGTTTATGGTTCTGTAATTGAAGGAACTGTAGGCTTGATAATTGGTAGAAGCTCAAATTATAAGAAAAATTTTGAGGTATTACCAGGAGTAGTTGATGCAGATTATCAAGGGGAAATTAAAGTAATGGTAAGGTCTTTAAAAGAAAATATGCAAATACCCAAAAATCAAAGAATAGCTCAAATCTTAATTTTAAATATTCCAAAACAAATCCTAAAACAAGATCGAGGAACAGGAGGTTTCAGTTCCACAGAAACTGTGGCCTGGGTACAATCTATTTCTAAGGATCGACCCATGAAAACTATAAAAGTAGATGGAAAACCTACTAAAGGTCTTTTGGATACCGGGGCAGACCGAACATGTATTGCAGGAAAAGACTGGCCCTCATCTTCGCCAATTATGAAGACAGAATCTACATTAAAGGCATTGGGTATGGCTAACAATGTTGCCCAAAGTTCAAAAATTTTAAAGTGGGAGTGTGAAAATAGATTTGGAAACTTTCAACCTTATATTATATCTTCTTTGCCCTTTACATTATGGGGCAGAGACATTATGCAAAACATGGAATTAAAATTAGTTACTTCAGAGTCTTTTAGTGTACAAAATTTTTCATAGGGGCCACTGATGAAAAGTTTGCTGATGCAATATCATGGAAAAATGATCAGCCTGTGTGGGTTGATCAGTGGCCCCTAACACAAGAAAAGATACAGGCTGTAGAACAATTGGTAAATGAGCAATTACAAAAAGGACATTTAGAGGAATCCAATAGTCCTTGGAATACTCCAATTTTTGTAATTACAAAGAAATCTGGGAAATGGAGGTTGTTACAAGACCTCAGAGCCATTAATAACACCATGCATGACATGGGGGCTCTTCAGCGAGGACTTCCATCTCCTGTGGCTGTTCCTAAAGGACATTATATAATAGTCATTGATTTACAGGATTGCTTTTTTACAATAAAATTGTATCCTAATGATTCTCAAGGATTTGCATTTAGTGTGCCCTCATGTAATTTGAAAAGGCCCTGGCAGAGATATCAGTGGAAGGTCTTGCCACAAGGTATGAAAAATTCTCCTACATTGTGTCAAAAATTTGTGGATAAAGCTTTACAAAAAACTAGGGAAGAGTTTTCTAATGCTTATATTATTCATTATATGGATGATATATTAATAGCTGCTGAAAGTAAACATTTAACAGAACAAATTTTAAAACATATGATTGAACAATTAACCAACTTTGGTTTGCTTATTTCTCCAGATAAAATTCAACATAATAAACCTTTAAATTATTTAGGAAAAATAATACATGATGATTACATCATGTCACAAAAAATGAGTATTAGGCTAGATAAATTAAAAACATTAAATAATTTTCAAAAATTAGTAGGAAATATAAATTGGGTTAGACCCTATTTAAAAATTACCACAGGAGAATTACACCCATTGTTTGAAGCCCTACAAGGAGTTTCTAATCCTAAATCTAAGAAACAATTGACTCCAATAATGTTAGAAAAAATTTAATTGGTGGAAGAAAAGTTACAACAAGCAAAAGTGGTCCAATTGGACTATAACAAAGATTGGGATTTTATAATATTAAAGACATCCTATACTCCTACTGGATGTTTGTGGCAAGATGGAGTTCTGGAATGGCTTCACTTGCCTCACACTCAAACAAAAATGGTAGTTTCTTATGTATACTTGTGCAGTCAACTCATTGTCAAGGCAAGGAGTAGGTCCTGAGAGTTATTTGGAAAAGAAATGCATAATATAATTATACCTTATAATAAACAACTATTAGAAATATTATTACAAAATGATGATAATTGGGGGTTAGCATTATTAAATTATACAGGACAAATAAAATTTCATGTTCCTCAACATCCTTTATTAAAATTTGTGGAAGAAGTAGAAATCATTTTTCCATTAGTGGTAACCACAACACCTTTAGAAGATGCTCTAACAGTTTTTACTGATGGGTCCTCAAATGGAACTTCGGTGGTATACATTCCAGACCACCCCCCTATTATTAAAAGGGCATCTAATATATCAGCGCAACAGGCAGAAATTATTGCTGTAATTTTAGCCTTAACCACATTTCCCCAGCAGCTTAATATTTACACAGATTCTAAGTATGTGGTTAACTTATTTCCAGCTATAGAGACAGCTCTTTTATCAGCTCAATCAAAAATTATAGACTTGTTACAACAGTTACAAAAATTAATTCAACTTAGAAAAGAAAAAATATTTATTGGACATATAAGAGGACATACAAATTTACCAGGTCCTCTTGCATTTGGAAATATGATGGCTGATTTATTAACTAAAGAAACCATCATCTGTAATGCATTGGAAGTAGCACAAAAGAGTCATGCAATGCATCATCAAAATGCATTAGCCTTAAGAAGAGTGTTTAACTTAACTAGAGAACAGGCTAGACAAATTGTAAAAAATTGTGATTATTGCCCAGATGTTTACCGTCCATTAAAATTAGGAGTTAATCCTCGAGGGCTTAAACCTTAGGTTCTCTGGCAAATGGACGTTACTCACATCCCAGAATTTGGAAAATTGTCTTATGTACGTGTAACAGTAGATACCTTTTCTCACGTAATGCATGCTTCAGCTCGTACAGGAGAAGCAGTAAAAGATGTTATACATCTAATGACTTGCTTTGAAGTTATGGGGTTCCCAAAAGACTAAAAACTGATAATGCACCTGCTTATACATCACAAGCCTTTAAAAAATTTTGTATAATGTGGAATATAGAACATATTACAGGGATTCCTTATAACCCTCAAGGTCAAGCAATAATTGAAAGAAGTCACCAAACACTAAAAATCCAGTTACAGAGACAAAAAGAAAGCAATCAATATTACTCCCCTCATCAGGCATTACAACATGCTTTATTTGTAATAAATCACCTTAATACTAATGAACAAAATCTTACACCTATGCAAAAACATTGGGGCAAAATTGGATTAAAAGTTCATCCAAAAGTTAAATGCAAAGATTTGCTTACAGGCACATGGAAAGGACCCGATATATTAATCACCTCGGGAAGAGGGTATGCATGTGTGTTTCCACAGGATGCTGAGTCACCTATCTGGATTCCTGACCGACTCGTGCGCCCCTACAATAATAACAGAAACCAAGAAAATGAAGCAGAAGAAGGCGATACAGAAGCTTAAAAGGCTTCACCCTTCTCTTCAACAGGCGAAGACAACAAAAGAAGTCCAACCACCAACCTGGGGACAAATTAAGAAGCTCACCCATTCTTCAGAGGAGATTGTGGTGTCTACAGCAAAGACTATCACTGTTAAAAATATGTTTCTTGCTATGCTTACCATTATGTCTGTGCAGGCAGTGTCTGTTTCAGGAGAACAATACTGGGCATATGTTCCTAATCCTCCTCTTCTACATCCTGTGGGATGGGGGGATGAGGATGTAATAAAAGTAATAACAAATAATAGTGACCTGCTAGGAGGGTTGGAAGACTATTCTGATTTTCATATGACTTCTCAAACAATTAACTATGAAGGAATGACAGATACCACTCCAATTTGTATAACGCTATCAGGAAAAAATCTCCCCGGGTGTTTACCTATAAACTATAGAACATTTTTGACTGATGCCCCTGATCAATCCAATAATAAAAAGTTCAAAAAAGGATTGATGTGTGACATCCCTGATCGATTTCGTGATAAAAAGTTCCAAAAAAGACTGATGTGGGAAATTGGTATGATGACATTATGCTTTCATTCGTATAATGAATCCTTTGTTATTCCTAAGAAAAATATACATTTAGATAACTGTTTACAAAAATATCATGACAAAGATCAATTTTGGGGCATTAATTACCTCACCAAAATGGTTGGGATGTGGATTTCAAAAGGCCTCTTTACTACAACCCTATGGGGCACCAGATAGTATTTTTGATTTTTCTATTGCTAATCCCGATTATGATTATACTACCTACTTAAAATTCACAAAAGTTTAATGGCTATGTTCCTGATACATACGGGGAACCTTTAAAAAGATGGTTCACTCCAGGGTAGGTGGCTCCCATTTTGGTGAGTCACTCCCCCTCACACAATAAAACGGGCGTTCAGCCGGCTTTGTTCAGACTTTTTACAGCAACAAACATGATTTTATTACAAAAGCCCAAAGAAACTGAGAGTACTGCAATTGGGGTAAGAGCATGTGTGGGTAATCCTATGGGGATTTTAGCTGGAAAACCAGATAATGTAATTATTATTAATCAAGGAAAATCATACTGTATTAGTTGTAAAAATTGTATTTTTACTAATTGTCTTACTTCTTCTTTGGATAAAACATATTCTGTAATTTTTATCTTAAAAAGACCTTCGTATGTATTGTTACCTGTAGATCTACAAACTTCCACATCCAGCTATTTGCTAGTTATTGAGGATAAGAATTCTGAGGACTTGAGGATTTGTCTGCTGGAGCTGGTTTGTACCCTCATCCTTGGTTCTCATCCTCTTAATAGTCACGATTATAGATGAGAGACACCATGACCTGTCTGCTATTCTTTTTTTTTTTTTTCCTGTCGTGGAGCTTGAACTCTGGGCCCAGGCACTGTCCCTCATCTCTTCAGCTCAAAGGGAGCAATCTACCACTGGAGCCACAGTGCCATTACCAGTTTTTTGGTTAATTGCAGATAAGAGTTTCACAGCTTTTCCTGCCCAGGCTGGCTTTGAACAATGATCTTCAGATCTCAGCCTCCGGATTAGCTAGGATTACAGGCATGAGCCACCGGCACCCAGCTAAGCTTGAAGATTTTTATTTGTCCTAGACATGGGCTTGAACTCAGGGCCTGAACCCTGTCCTTGAGCTTCTTTTGCTCCAGGCTAGCATTCTAATACTTGAGGCATAGCTCCATTTCTGGCTTTTTGATAGTATATTGATGATAAGAGTGTCATGGACTCTCTTATCTGGTGTGACTTCAAACCATAATCCTCAGATCTCAGCCTGCTAAGTAGCAAAGGTTATAGGTATGAGCCACCAACACCTGGCTAGATTTAAACTTTTATATTAAGTTATACAGTTTAAAAAATCCTACTACCAAATCCTAGAACATACCTCTTTGAGATTTTGAATAATTTCACCTATTTTGTCCTTTATGCTACATCTGAATTTTTTAATAAAACCTCTCCTTTCATTCAGATGATTTTGTTGATGGCTGAACAACACTGTGTAATAGGGGAAAGAATATTGAAATCATGCAGCTCTTGATTTACCTAGTCTAGCGTACAGTTCTTTTAGTCTAATTTTTATCTATCTCAACTTCCATTCATAAACTCAGTTTTGAAAATGCATATTTTTCATTGCATTAATAGTGAAAATTTTAATTTCGTAACATGGATATTTTTTTGAAACATCTTTCACAGCTCTGCCAGCTAAATAACTATCTTTGTAAACATGAAACTTCTGACGTGTGAAAGCTGTCTTCAAATTCTGATGTCTGAATAGGTAGTTATACAGCTTAATCTCTGATAAATTTTCTATGAAAATTTCTCCTTTCTTTTGAAAACTTTTATGCTATGTTTTAAACTGAGTGAAATTCCATAGCCTATTTTATTAACTACAGAGCTCTTACAGATTGTAGGGGCAACGCTAGAAAATGTAGACAATTAATTACCACTGTCTCCAACTAGAGGTTTTGTTTTATTTGCAAAACCTAGAGTATACTATCATTTCTCCCCATCATTTACATTCTTTCTCATGTATATCATTTGTACACTGAAATGACACCTATGTTGTCACACTCTGTTGCTTACAAGTAAAAATAGATGCCTGAAATATTAGGTGTCAGTTGAACAAAAGTGTAAAGGTAATAATTCTAAGAAAGACAGTCTTATTTTGTAATGAGGCCTAATTCATGAGGATACTTTCAAAGCATGTGTGTTTTGTATAATTACCTCTGAATATTAGGAAATTATGATTTGCTACAGCTGAAAGCATGCATAATGTACATATTCAGAAGTTGGAGAAACAAACATATGTCGTCATGTTGTCAAGATGAATAGAAAAAAACACAAAACCCCACAAAATCAAAATATAGATAACTCACCCAGAAATACTTTTCAAAACAACATTAAAGCCATCAGGGTAGAATTAGGGTTAGAATCTATAAGGATTAATAGTGATATTTCTGCAAATTTGCATAGTAGTTAATTATCAAATATTTATATTTAATAAATATCTTTTTTCATACATACAAAAAGCCAATAGTTATACAACAAAGGACTCAATATCATTGTTACAGCAATATAAATAAATATACACATGAATTTTGCCTCCGATCTGTTAGGGAGAGTATAATTAATAACTCAGATGACAACTGTTGGTAAGGGTATAACAGAATGGAGGTTTTGCACACTCTTCATGTGAATATAAATTGGTATCACCATTTGAAAACATTATGGAGACTTCAAGAAATTATTCATAATTCTAATATACAGCAGTTTTGTCTATGGTTACATTACCAAGAAAATGAAGGCAACACTTTGAAGAGCCATGTGCACCTTCACTTCCATTTTTATATTATTTTTTGAAACCAAGAAATGGAAATAGACTGTCCTGATTGATTGCTGAACCAATAAAAATATATTACATATATGTATACATATATACATTTATGTATAAACACATATGCATATTATATGCATATCACTGGAATATTATTCAGACAAAATGAGAGAAATTCTGTGATATTACAATGTTTGAAATCTAACAAATTTGTTCTCCCAATAAGAGAGATAATTGTGGTTATCATGGTTAAGGGGATGGTGAGGTATTTCTCAATGTAAACTTCAAGTCATAGGATGAATGAGTTTTGGGAATCTGTGTACAGAATGACTAAAGCTATAGATTCTATTTGAATACATTTATCTTTAAGAATACTAGAAAAGTTAGTTTCCTCCTTTATTAAAAGTGTAATATAGTTGATACTTGCTTCCATTATTCTTTGAATTATCTTATGACTTTTTTCTGGGAGCTTGATGATCGATATGATTTTATATGAGACCATCAATTATTCTTCAGAAAAGTAATTCTAGAGTTTTGATACACCAAGTAAACTAGTTTTGCCATATCTAATTCAGAAAAGCATGTACTTTCTCTAAAATAAGTTTTAAAAATTATAATGAGACATTAAATTTGTTTCAATCTACATTGTAAAATATCAGGAAAGAGAGTAGAAACATATAACTGTAACACTGGATCCTAAATATGTTGGATAAAGTAGAAAGATATTAGTTTAATTTACCTCTCTCTCTATATCCCTCATTTTCAAAACCAGATATTTTCAGAAATAATGAATGTGTTTGCTGAATTTTAATATGCTTGGAAGCTAAAATCAGAACCAAAATCACTCAATATTAACTCTTCTCGCCAGAAATACCATTAAAATGTTTAGCTTACAAAAATAATTTAAGGAAACATAAGTCATCAAGCATGTTTCCTATGTTTTCAAAAATGCCTCAATATAAAGAATACAAATTTTACTAGCGGAAACAATCATACATAATTATGACACCTTCTTAAAGGAAAATACATCTTTATGAATCAATGCAACACTCATTTATTGAATATCTGCTGGATGTCACAATGTGCTTTACTAATGAATCATAAGAGAATTAGAAGTTCTTTCAGAGAAATCTGTTTCTTGTTGTTGCTGTTGCTATTTGTTTTCCTTTAATTTTTCCTGTCAGTCCTGGGTCTTGAAGTCAAGGTCTTGGCTTTGGCCCTGAACGAATTTTGTTCAAAGCTATCAAGCTACCATTTAAACCACAGCTTTGCTTCCAGGTTTTGTATTTGTTTTTTTTTGTTTTTTTTTTTTTGTTTTTTTTTTTTTTGAGTAATTAGTTGGAGATAAAAGGCCCATGAACTTTCGTCCCCAGTCTGGCTTCAAATCCTGATCCTCAGATCTTAGCCCCAGGGAAAATGAAGAATGCAGGCATGAGTTACTGGCAGCCAGCCGTTATTATTTTTTCACATAACAGTTGTCCATCCTAGTTTGAATGGCTTTTCAGTAATTCATGCTATTAAAACGCTGTGAATTTTTCCTCTCATATTTGTAATAGTAAACAAATGCTTCTTTTGGTATATTGATGAAGTAATGGCTTTAATACAAGTTACGTACAATGGATATACAACACTGTTTCAAGGTGTTTATTGTTTTCATAAATTTCTATCATATCATTTCATGGTGAACTGTATAAATTTTTCTAACTATAAACCATCCTTGTTAATAAAGTGCCTGAATTATTTAACAAGTTGGACAAAGAATTAGCTAAGGAGGGGCCAGCTGATCAACTTTTTAAATTATTAAACAAAAGGGTCCTTGTGCAAAAAACAAATTTTATTTTACTCAGTTTAGGCATTAATAATACATAATACAAAAAAGCCACACCCAATTCTTTTCTTCTAAATACGGTGTCTGTTTCAATAAATAAGATCTGTGGTTTGATGCCGAGAGCTCTTTTGTTTGGTTATTATGTTACTATTTGATTGTTCCTTCTTCTTATTTAAATATTTAATGAAAGGTTTTATGAATCTTGTGTCCTTAGGCTTTGAAGCAAAGGGCATAATTTAAAGCATCTAATAAGTAAATAAATGTCAGAATACTGAAATATCATAGGATATGCAAAATATATTAAAAGTGGTTTTAATAATAGAACAACAGATTGTACTTTTCTCTTGAGATGATGAAGTATACAAAATGAGATTGTACTATATTTTAAAGACAAGACTAAGAAATTCTAATTGCATACTTATGTCCTTAGTTGTTTCTCAAAAATAACCGAAGCATTATAAAAATTGTCCCACTAGATATTTAAATAATTTACTAAATGACTATTTAATAGATACTAATGAGCCTGAATACATTGAAAATTTTAGTAATAGTCAAAATTGTTTTATGTTATAAACATGAAGTGTTTGTGCTAATGTTTAGAAATCTGTCAATACTGAGTTAGTTTTTTAATTTAATTTCTGCACACATATTGGTATGAACTCTGAACCTCACATTCTATGCTTTCTTGCTCAAGAATGATACTTTAACCCTTGAGGCATACCTTCAGTCTATAATTTTGTTGGTTAACTGGAGATAATGTTTCTCATGCTTTTGCTACCTGGACAAAGTTAGGTCACTATCCTCTGTAGCTCAGCCTATTAGTAGCTGTGTTACATTTATTTTAACCCACTAATTAGTTGTAGTATGTCAAATTTTCTCTTTAAATTACCCAAATCTTATCTCCTTTCCTACACTAAAAAAGATTATAGGGGGCTGAGAATGTGGCTCAGTGGTAGAGCACTTGCTTTGCATGCCTGAGGCCCTGGGTTCAATTCCTCAGCACCACATAAGCAAAAAAGAAAAAAGACGGAATTGGCGCTGTAGTTCAAGTGGTAGAGTACGAGCCTTGAGCTGAAGAGCTGAGGGACAGCGCCCAGGCCAAGAGTTCAGGCCCCATGACCGGAACCCCCCCCCCCAAAAAAAAAAGATTATAGGAATTTTTAGAATCCAAATTAAGCTTAATTTTACATTTTGTAAATGAAAGGCATAAAAATTTCTGTTTGCTCATTTGTTAGGAAATGGAAAGACTTGGAAAAAATTATATTAAGTGAAGTTAGCCAGCCACAAAGAAACATAGGCCACATGGTTTCCCTTATTTGCAGCTACTTGTATATGTCTGAGTCAAGCAGAAAAGGTCAGATAACTTGATGTTAGGTGAAATGAACCCCAAGATAAATATTCAAATGTTTTTTTCCTTTCATGCGATTGTTTCTAACATATTTATAATATAATTTTTATGTTGCTTTGTATGTCCCTCCCACATGGTATATCCCCTGCTTTCACTGTATTTGATGTTGGTATAATTTGTGGAGGGGAAGAGAAAAGACAAATTCTTTAAATAGGGATACAGATGGACCCATTGCAACAATGAGACATACAAGTTGTTATGTCGAAAAACAAACTTTACAACTTTGGCTGGGGTGGAGGTGGCAGGAGAGGGAGGGGAGACTTGGGGGAGATTTCGGGGAGTGGGGGGGGGAGATGGGAAGGGATAGGAAGGGGAAACAAAGGAAGAGGCAACAATGCTTGATAGGAAATGTACTCATTATCTTGCCCATGTAAATGTAACTCCTCTGTACAGTATTTTCATAATAAAAAAATTGTTTGATTCCGTCCTTCTTTCTCACAAAAATTGAGGTAATTCAGTTTTACAAAGGGTTTTAATTGATTGGTTGGCTATGTGGTTATTTATTCTAATTTTTTTCCTTTAGACTTATGTGGCACCACGCACATATTCTAGGTTTTTCAAGATTTGCATTGAGGTTTGAGTGCTCCACTATAGTATCTTGTTTATATTTTTTACTCTAGAGTTGTACAAAGAATAAATATAGCAGCAAAATTGTTCCTTTGTACCTAAGAAGGTTAAGAAAGGTGGGCTTCAGTGACTCAAACTGATTATCCTAGCTACTCAGGAGGCTGAGACCTAAGGATCTCGGTTCAAAGCCAGCCTGGACAGGTAAGACTGTGAGACTCTTATCTCCAATTACCTACCAGAAAACCAGAAGTGCACTGTGGCTCAAGTGGTAGAGCATTAGCCTCGAGCTGAAGAGCTCAGGGACAGTGTCTAGGCCCAGAGTACAAGCCCCATGAAAGACCAAAAAAAAATGGTTACTGTACTGTATGTGTAGCCAGGACCCATCAAATTACAGATGATGCATTAAACTTTTGGAAAACTTTCTCCTTATGCATAATGATAATGAATGTTATTTCTGGTGTGCAAGTCTACCCTTAAGTAATTCTGGCTTGGCCATGAGACGTAAATCTTGGATGAAAATACAGATTTCTCCCAGGCATAGTCCTTGTATGTATGGCTACGTTTATGAGAGTTGAGTATTGTGTAGATAAAGAATGCTTAATACAGTAACTGGTAAGCACTCAGGATATGTAAAATTTTATTATGGAAACTTTGATAGTCAAAATACAGAAATCAAGATGCATTACACATTAGGAATTAAACTACAAAATGTGAATGTTTTATTTTATTTCCCCAATGACACTCAAACTACAGTCAACATGAAAAGACAACATTATAATTGAATGATTATAAAAAATATATTATATTATAAACAATAATAAAAATATTAAGAAGACAGAAAATCACAGGTTTGGGTACTCTGCATACCTACCTGTTTTAAGTACAACAACAAAAAATTAAGCCTAACAGATACAACATGTTTTATTATTTTTAGTGGTATAGCAACAATTTCAATATAAATAAAAATATACTCCAAACATAATCTAAATAGATATAGTTAGAATTGGTTTTAAAGCCTAAGAGAAATAAGTATACTATTATAGAATGTAGTAAAGGAGAAAAGATATTGAAGTTGACAGAAACTGTTTGCATAGACTATTAAACATTTTTATTGTCAGGACTTTTGAATCTGGCTGGTATTATATTCTGTAAGAAATCAACTTTGCTTTCTCATGTAAACTAATTTTCAATACAGATATCCATATATCATGTTACTATCACTGTGAAGAAATCAGATTATTTTCTATCAAAAGCTAAACCAAAGCATAAGATGGTGACTTTCTTTTCACTTGGTCCTAAAGATGTGAAGGCTATATAAAACCTAAATATTGAAAATCTATTCAAGTTGAAAAAAGTAGAAGTTACCAGTCCATATTATCTGCTAGCATAATTATATTATTTGTAATAAATACATTACTAATGTCAAAAACTCAATCTCACTCAATTGCGTTTATACTGAAGAATGATAGCTAGCTATCATTGAATATATTTAGGATTGTGAACGACAAATAAGACTATTAACATATCCAAAGAGAAATATGACTTTTGGGCTTGCTACAGCAATGCTTATGTAAATGGAGGAAAGATTTTGGACTTAAATAGGTTGAGAAAGAAGACAATAGTGTCTCATTCTTGACTTCTGAATTAACATACACTTACGAGAATGAAGGCAAAGAATGTCAAAAAGGTCCTGACTGGATGGTTGGTAGCAATTGGAGTGGGGAAGAGTAACAGGAGAGGGTATAGGAGGGTGAATATGGTTAGAATATTTTAAGTACCTATGTGAAATGGAAAAATAAAGAAGTAAGTTAGGGAAAGGGGAGCAGCACAGAAAGACAATGATGCTTGTGATGAGTCAGATCAAGGTATACTATCTACATATATGGTCTTGTCAAAAGGAAATCCCTTCTATAACTAATTGATATTAACAAAAATTGGGGAACAGAAAACATCTCAATTAGCAAATATCAGCATGCCAATGATAGTGGTTTTATTGTTATCTCTAGTGAATCGTACAAGACTAAAGCTCGGCCAAGTTATTTAACAAAGAGTTTTACAAATACACTGTGGTTAAAGCATAGTCAATTATTTTTTGGCCAGTTCTGGGCTTGATCTCTGCCTGGCACTGTCCTTGATCTTCTTTTGTTCAAGGCTAGCACTCTACCATTTAAACCACAACATCACTTCTGAATTTTTCCGTTTATTTTTTTTTTTTTTACTTTTTTTTTTTATTTTTTATTTTTTATTTTTTTATTTTTTTATTGTAAAGCTACTATACAGAGGGTTACAGTTACATGAGTGAGGTTATGAGTACACTTCCTCTTGAACATTGTTACTTCCTCCATTGTTTTCCCCCTACCATCCCCTCCCTCCCTCCCTTCCCCGAGGTTCTTTTTTTTTTTTTTTTTGATTGTGATTAAATGATTACATAATTTCAAAGTCACAAGTTCATTCTAACTTCCCTGGAGCAAATTGTCTACCACAGTCTGTAATATATAACAGTGTTCACATGTTATATACCATATTTGTGATCAGCAGCATGAGGATATTTAGTAGTGGTTCAACCAGATGAGCGGGAGTTCTTTGTTTCTTAAGTCCTGTTAGTTTTGTCGTATCACCTAACCTTTTGGATTTAGCATCCACTTATGAGGGAGACCATGTACCGTTTGTCTCTTCGTTCTTGGCTTACCTCGCTCAACATGATTCCTTCTAGCTCCATCCATTTCCCTGCAAATGCCATTATTTTGTCATTTCTAATGGCTGCATAATATTCCATTGTGTATAGATACCACAATTTTTGGATCCATTCATCTGTGGTGGGGCACCTAGGTTGTTTCCATATCCTAGCTATTGCGAACAGTGCTGCAATAAACATGGAGGTGCACGTGTCCTTGTATATTGGTTCCTGTTGTTCAGGGTAGATGCCTAGAAGTGGTATGACTGGGTCGTAAGGGAGGTCAATCTTTAGCTTTCTAAGGACCCTCCAGACTGCTTTCCAAAGTGGTTGTATAAGTGTACATTCCCACCAGCAGTGTAATAGGGTTCCTCTTTCTCCACATCCCCTCCAGCATTTGTCGTTGGCTGATTTGTGGATGTGGGACATTCTGACTGGGGTAAGGTAGTATCTCAGGGTTGTCTTTATTTGCATTTCCTTCACCACCAGGGATGATGAACATTTCCTCATGTGTTTCTTTGCCATTTTTATTTCTTCATTTGAGAAGTCCCTCTTTAGTTCCCTTGCCCATTTAGTAATTGGTTTGTTAGGTTTGGGAGGGATTAGTTTCTTGAGTTCCCTGTATATACAGGATGTTAACCCCTTGTCTGATATATTGCTGGTAAATATTTTTTCCCAATTAGTTGGTTGTCTTTCTAGCTTAGTTGCGATAGATTTAGCTGTGCAGAAGCTTTTTATTTTAAGGTAGTCCCATTTGTCGAGTCTCTCTCCAACTTGTTGTGACCCTGGGACTCTGTTCAGGAAGTTCCTTCTTGTGCCTATTAGTTCAAGTGTCTCTCCTACTCTGTCCTGCAGTAGTTTCAGAGATTCAGGTTTAATGTTAAGGTCTTTAATCCATTTTGAGTTGATGTTGGTGCATGGTGATAGGCTGGGGTCCACTTTTAGTTTTCTGCATGTGGCTGCCCAGTTTTCCCAGCACCAGCGGTTGAAGAGGCTGTGTTTCTTCCATTGTATGTCTTTGGCTCCTTTGTCGAATATCAGCTGGCTGTAGGCCTGTGGATTTATATCTGGATCTTCTATTCTGTTCCATTGGTCTTCGGGTCTGTTTTTGTGCCAGTACCATGCTGTCTTTGTGATTATAGCTCTGTAGTAGAGTTTGAAGTTCGGCATGGATAGTCCTCCCATATTGTCTTTATCCCCTAGAATTGTTTTGGCTATTCTAGGTCTTTTGTTGTTCCATATAAATTTTTGGACTGTTTTCTGTATTTCAGTGATGTACGTCATTGGGATTTTAATAGGAATTGCATTGAATTTGTATATTAGTTTTGGAAGTATCACCATCTTTACTATATTAAGTCGGCCTATCCAGGAGCATGGGAGGTCTTTCCATTTCCTAGTGTCTTCTGCAATTTCTTTCTTTAACTTTTTATAGTTCTCATTAAATAGTTCTTTTACATCTTTGGTTAGGTTAATTCCTAAATATTTTATTTTTTGGGAGGTTATTGTGAATGGGATTGCTCCCTTTATTTCCCTCTCTTCCTGTGCGTTATCAGTGTATAGGAAGGCAACTGATTTTTGTGGGTTTATTTTGTATCCTGCTATTTTGCCGAAGTGACTTATGATTTCTAAAAGTTTGGGGATGGAGTTTTTGGGATCGTGGAGGTATAGTATCATGTCGTCTGCAAAAAGGGATAGTTTCACTTCTTCTTTCCCTATGCGGATCCCTTTAATGTCTTTTTCTTGTCTTATTGCCCTGGCTAAGGGTTCTAGGACTATGTTGAAGAGGAGTGGAGACAGTGGACATCCTTGCCTTGTTCCTGTTTTTAGGAGGATTGGTTGTAGCTTTTCCCCATTAAGTATAATATTGGCTATTGGTCTGTCATAAATGGCTTTTATTGTTTTTAGAAATGTTCCTTCTATTCCTATTTTCTCCAGAGCTTTTAGCATGAATGAATGTTGAATTTTATCAAAGGCCTTTTCTGCATCTGTGGCGATAATCATGTGATTCTTGACCTTGGCTCTGTTGATATGCTGGATTACATTTATTGACTTACGTATGTTAAACCATCCCTGTGTCTCTGGGATGAAGCCTACCTGATCATAGTGTATTATTTTTTTTATGTGTTTCTGGATTCTGTTAGCTAGAATCTTGTTAAGGATCTTTGCATCTGTGTTCATCAAGGAGATTGGCCTGTAATTCTCCTTTTTGGTTGGGTCTTTGCCTGGTTTGGGGATGAGTGTGATATTGGCTTCGTAGAATGAGTTTGGGATAGCTCCCTCCTTCTCTGTTTCTCTGAAGAGCTTGAGAAGTATGGGTATTAGTTCTTGTTTAAAGGTCTTATAGAATTCTGCTGTGAATCCATCTGGTCCTGGGCTTTTTTTTGTTGGAAGACTTTTGATAGCTTCCTGTATCTCATTATAGGATATTGGCTTATTTAATTGGTTAACTTCTTCTTTGCTCAGTTTGGGTAACTTGTATTTCTCTAAAAATGCATCCATTTCCGCCAGATTTTCTTCCTTTAGAGAGTATAGCTTTTGAAAGTAGTCTGTTAGAATTGTTTGGATATCTTGGGTACGTGTTGTGATGTTTCCCGTGGCATCCCTAATCCTATTAATATGGGTTTCCTCTCTTCTTTTTTTAATTAATCTTGCCAACGGGCCATCAATTTTGTTTATTTTTTCAAAGAACCAGCTTTTTGTTTGGTTTATTTTGGTTATGGTTTTCTGATTTTCTAATTGGTTAATCTCTGCTCTCAATTTGGTTATCTGGCTTCGTCTAGTAGCTTTAGGTCCCATTTTTTCTTGTTTTTCTAGCTGTTTTAGTTGCAACATGAGATTATTTACTTGGTCTGTCTCCATTCTCTTGATGTGGGCACTGAGGGCAATAAATTTGCCCCTCAGGACTGCTTTTGCTGTGTCCCACAAGTTTCTTTGTGAGGTGTTTTCATTTTCATTGAGTTCTAGGAAATGCTTTATTTCTTCTCTGATCTCTTCTGTTACCCAGGCCTTGTTAAGGAGTGTGCTGTTCAATTTCCATGTATTAGAGAAATTTCTGCGGTATGCTTTGTTATTGAGAGCTAGCTTGATTCCACTGTGGTCAGATAGGATACAGGGGATTATGTCGATCCCTTTGTATTTGCTTAAGTTCCTTGAATGAACTATGATATGGTCTATTTTGGAGAAAGTTCCATGAGCTGCTGAGAAGAATGTGTACTGTGTTGTTTTAGGGTGAAATACTCGGTAGATGTCAGTTAATTCCGCTTCAAGTATGGCCTCACATAATTCGGTAGCTTCTTTGCCAATCCTCTGGTTGGTAGACCTGTCCTTTGGTGAGAGTGGCGTGTTAAAGTCTCCTAGTATTATCGTATTGGGATCTATTTTATTCTGTAAGTTTGAGAGCATTTGTTTAACATATCTGGGTGCACCAATATTTGGGGCATATAAGTTGATGATGGTTATATCCTCCTCTTGGATTGTTCCCTTTATTAATATGTAGTGTCCGTCCTTGTCTTTCTGTACTGATTTTAATGAAAAGTTTATTTTGTCAGATATCAGGATAGCTACACCTGCTTTCTTATTGGGGGAATTTGATTGGTAGATCCTTTTCCACCCCTTCACTCTGAGTTTGTTTGTATGTTTGGCTGAGAGGTGGGTCTCCTGAAAGCAACAGATGGATGGGTCTTGTTTTCTGATCCAGTCCTCAGTTCGTTTTCTTTTAATTGGCGAATTCAGCCCATTTATATTAAGAGAAAGTATAGAGAGATGCATTGTTGTCCCTGCCATTCCGTTTTCCTAAGTTTTTCTTCTTTCCTTTCTTCCTGTGCTTGCTCAGTTAGACTTTGAGTAATGCCTGTTTGGGGCAGGTCCCAGTTCCTGGTTGCTTTCTTCAGGTTGTGTCCCCCCTCTTAGAATTCTTTGTAATGCTGGCTTAATGTTTATGTATTCATTTAGTTTTTCTTTGCTATTAAAAGTTTTCAGTTCTCCATCGAATGTGAATGCTAGCTTTGCCGGGTATATCAGTCTGGGTTGGCAGTTATTGGCTCTCAGGGCTCGTATGGTGCTTTCCCAGGCTTTTCTTGCATTCATTGTTTGTGTGGAGAGATCTGCAGTGATTCGAATTTTTTTCCCGTTGTAGTATAGCTCCTTCTTCATTTCTGCTGCATGCAGGATTGTTTCCTTATTATTCAGATCCATCATTGTTACTATTATGTGCCTAGAAGTGTTTCTCCTGGGATCTTGCTTGTTGGGTGTTCGATAAGCTTTTGTGATGTAGTTAAGATGGTCGTTTTTGAGGTGGGGAAAATTTTCATTGACTATCTTGTTAAATAGGTGTTGCATTCCCTTTCTCTGGAATTCCTCACCTTCGTCCACTCCGATTATGCGAAGGTTAAATTTTTTAGCATTATCTGCTTGCTCTTGAATTTCCCTTTGGTTTAATTTGAGTGATTTTTCCATATCTGTCACTTTTTGGTCCAGTTGGTGTATTCTGTCTTCTGTATCTGACACTCTACCTTCCATTTCATTCACTCTGTTGACCGTGGCTTCTATTGTGGTTTGCATGGTGGAAATGGATCCCTTTATGGATTCAATGTTGGTTCTCAGAGTACTGATCTCACCTCTCAATGAGGTGAGATCAGTATGCATTACCTCTAATTTGGCGTTTATCTCACTACTTACTGAGGTTTGTGCAGCTTCTATTTTTGCATCCAATTTTTGTTTGATATCCTGTATATCTTTTGATAGTTCATCCTTGTGCTCTTTCAATTTCTGATCCATTTCTCGCTTTATTTCTTGAGTCATTGCCTCCAGCAACCCTTGGATGTAGTTTTTGTCTTCCATTCCTGCTTTGCTCCCACTGGGGCTCTCCCCTGCGTGGCTGCTGGCTTCTGAGATGAGCTTGCTGTCCTGGGTAGTGGTAAACCTTGTGATTTTTCTCTGTGATTTTCGCATGGGGGTTCAGGAGACTGCTCTTCAATCTTGTTTTGGTGTGTCTGTCTTTGCTTGGTTGCTGATTCTGTATTGGTAGAGAGAGTCTGTGCCTGATCTGGATTCTGTTGGGAGCCTATTTCCAGCTGCTATTCACTTAGGATTCTCAGCTCTCTGCTGTAGCAATTCCTGCCTTTGGAAGGGTTGAGCAGCCTAGTCTGCTTGTGTTTGCTCCTGCGGGTGCTCTTGGGAAGATCAGATGCTCTGGATGCACTCTCCCAAATACTGGAGTCTGCTATGGGCTCCTGATGTGTTTTTGTTTGTTTTGGGCTGGTTGTGGGCTTGAACTCTAGGTTTGGGTGCTGTCCCTCAGCTCTTCAGCTCAGGGCTGGCACCCTACCAGTTGAGCCACAGCCCCACTTCTGACCCTTTTTGCTTTGTTCAGGCGCCGGTCCCCTGGCCTGGTTCCGGCCCCAGCCTGGAGCGCGCTCGTTAGGCCTGTGCTAATGTGTATACCACCTTGGTTATGCAGCCTAGAGGACACAGTTCAAATTTCTTCTACTGTTGGTAGTCTTGACCCAGGGGCACTGTTCCTGGCTTGAGTATTTAAGCTCCCTTCCAGGGGCGCTCTTGCTCTGGCCTGGCCAGCAGAGTGTGCTCCACCGGCTGGTGGAGCTCTCGAACAGTTCCCAGTTTTAGTGGGTCCTGTGGTCCGGGTGTTGGGGTAGGGAGTCTAGGTCAGGGTCTGGGGATTCCCTCCAGCTCTGGTCTCCCTTGATGGATTCCCTGTCCCCTGATGGGTACTCACCCTGTAGGTCGTCAGTTGTTGTTGCAGTCCGTCAGTTGTTGTTGCAGTCCGAGTTCAGTTGGGGTGGTTGCGGGCTGGGTTGGGCGGCCCCCCGCCGTGTCGTTGCGATCGCGATTGGGCGGGTGGTCTGTGGACAGGTCCCTTTGTGGTGCTGCTGGTGCCGGGCGGCTTTGGCGGGATGGAGCCTCTCCGCTCCGGTGGAGAGTGATGGGTGGGGTGGGATCCTCCTGGAGACTCCCGGCTGGTAGGTTTCTCTGTTCCTGGCGATCCGCTGTTCTGCAATCCGGTACCTGGTGATCTGCAAGCAGCCCCCTGTGTCTCTGTGGCTCCGGCAGCCCCCGCCGGGCCGGCTGGCCGGCGGCTTGGCACACTGCCACGCGGCCAGTAAAGGTTGGGGGAGGGGTCTTCGCTCTTCTCTGTTCTGAAATTCTTCTTTTCCTCTCTTTCTTTTTTTTGTTATTTTCCACCTCTGGTTTTTCTCTGAGTGTTCGTCTTTTTGTTGTTGTCGGTCTCTTGGGGAGATTAAAGGTTGGAACTCGAACTCTCTTTTTGGTTGGAGAGAGCTGTGGCGTTTCCCTACTGCCCCGTCGCCATCTTGGTCCCCCCTCCGAATTTTTCCGTTTATGTGGTACTGAGGAATCAAACCCAGGGCTTCATGCATGCTAGGCAATTCCTCTACCACTAAGCCACATTCACAGCACCAATGACCGCCTTTTTTTAAAACATTTTTTACCACACGTTCTGACAGTTTTATGTGACCTTGTTGCTACACATGAAGATAGCATGGTAAATCATTTGATTGGGATGAAGGTTCGTGTGCAAAAAATAAAAGAGCTATGTTAGCATGTTGAGGGATAAAATTTAAAAGAGGTACCTACGATAAATATAGTTGTGCTGATAGCTTTAGTGTGGTCTTGTTTGTGATCATGGGGGTAAAAGCCCAAAAGTGTGCTTGCTGGGTCATAGGGGAGCTCTATGTGGAGTCTTTTGAGGGAACTCCATACTGCTTTCCAAAGTGACTGAACAAGATTACACTCCCATCAACAATGCAGTAAGGTTCCCTTCTGTCCACATCCCCTCCAGCATCTGTTGTTATTAGAGTTCTTGATTATAGCCATTCTAACTGGGGTGAAATGGTATTCTAATGTTGTTTTGATTTGCATTGCTTTTATGGCTAGGGAGGTTGAGCATTTCTTCATGTGTCTGTTGTCCATCCTTCTTTCTTCTTCAGAGAAGTTTCTCTTTAAGTCGTTAGCCCACTTATTTATTGGGCAGTTGTTTCTTTGAAAATTTGTTGTTGGGGGATTTAATTTTTTGAGTTCCAAGTATATTTTAGATAAGAGACCCTTGTATGTTGTATGGCTAGTGAAGATCTTCTACCAATCCATGGGCTTTCTATTAATCTTGTTAGCTATGTCCTTTGCCATGCAGAAGCTCTGCGATTTTATGCAATCCCATTTGTCCAACCTTTCTTTGATTTGTTGTGTTTCTGGTTCTCTATTAAGAAAATTTCAGCCTGTGCCAAGGAGACCTAGGATTTCTCCTATTCCATCCTGTAACGTTTTCAGAATGTCTGGTTTGACTCCGAGGTCTTTGATCCATTTGGAGTTGATTCTCTTGGAGTGTGATATATAAGGATCTAACTTTAGTTTTCTACAAGTAGTTAACCACCAGCACAACTATATTTATTGCAGATTTATTTACCATAACTAAGATATTGAACCAACCCAGATGCCCCTCAGTAGATGAATGGATCAAGAAAATGTGGTATATATACACAATGCAATTCTATGCTTCCATCAGAAAGAATGACATTGCCCCATTTGTTAGGAAATGGAAAGACGGAAAAAATTATATTAGTGAAGTAAGCCAGGCCCAAAGAAACATAGACCCCATGGTTTTCCTTATTTGCAATAACCAGTGTTTGTCTTGAGTCAAGCAGAAAATGGCAGAAAAGTTCATCTTAAGGAAATAAACCCCAAGATAAGTAGTCAAATGATTTTTTTTCTTTCTTGCGATTGTATCTAACATATTTATAAAATGATTTCTTTGTAGCTTTGTATGTCCGTCCCCCACGGTATAACCCCTGGTTTGACTGTATTTGATGTTGGTATAATTTGTAGAGGGGAAGGGAAAAAACAAATCGTTTAAATAGGGATAAAGGTGCACCCATTGCAACAATGCATCATTATGTAGAAAAATGAACTTTACAACTTTGGTGGGGGTCGGAGGGTCGGGTAGGGAGGGCAAGGTGAGGTGTAGGAAGGGTTGGGAAGGGGGAACAAAGGAGGAGGCAACAATACTTGATAAGAAATGTATTCGTTATCTTGCATGTAATTGTAACCCCTCTGTACAGTATTTTCTTAATAAAAAATTAATTATAATTAAAAAATTAAAAAAGAGGTACCTACAAAGCTAAACAATGTGATTCACACATTCACATTCCAAATATAAAGACACAACACTGGACATGTGCATGTATTGTAGTACCCAGATTCTTGGAGGCCCCCGTAGATCACTAGAGACCTTGGACAATGCAAGTGGCAAAGAGTCGTTTATTAACGAACTCGCAAGCATGGACCTCATGCACACCGTTGTAGGGGTGTTAACAAGAGGCCCTGAACACAGGGTTACAGCACTTTTTATACATTTTAAGGTAGGGGCAGGGCCCCGGTAAACACTCACAGCAAACCACTATGCCACGCGGGAAATTTTGTAACACTGTTTGTAAAATGATTGGCGTGGGGTGACTCAAGGGGGATGGTTGCTTTGGATGATAAGGGTTAGGGGGAATTCCCATAGTTACAGGCTTGCGATTGATTGACATTTGGCCTAGTTTGCTGGTCCTGCCAGATGGTCATTATCTCGGGGTCCAGTTCCCAGAGGAGGATCCGGAATATGTGTTAGCCATTGTTCCCGACTCTGGGAATGTCTGGGCCCGAGGTCAGCAGTTAGTTATCTATCATGGCAGTTACATTCTTTAGAGTTTGTTGACACGGACCTATCTTTATACTTTAACATTAGCAAAAGCAACTTACAGAAGTGAAGTCAGCAGTTAGTGACTACAAAATGGTGAATATAATTTTTAGTTCTTCAGTTCTTCATTCCTCCCTTGTCTAGAGCATCAGGGACCAATCATGGTCCCCTAATTGGCACAATCTTTTATATTTACAGTTTGGTATTGGGATCTCAGAACTAATAGATGGACTGCGCTGATCTTTTTCTTTTACAAAGGACACCAGTCTGTTGAGTATACAAGATCCAATTGTGACAAAATTAACAGTACCAAAGGCCCTTACATTTTTTTCTTCCACCAGTCCTGACTGTATATCACAGCTAATTTAATACCAGCTATTTTCATAAGCTGCAATTTCAAGACATACTCATACCATTTGCTACATACTTATACTTGTTGAGGTTTGTCTTCTTTTCTTCTTTTTCAAATATTTAAAGACAATCCTTACTTTTCATATCCTTTCTTATCCAGAGGACACCAATTTTCCCCCAATTCCTTTCCCAAGGCTTTCTTTACCACCCTCCTCTTCTTTTCAGTTAAGAGTAAGGCTGGGGTCTCATTTACTACCTCCATTGATTACACACTCAGGTTATTACCATACCACAGCCAAACCAGGCTGTGACTATAGAGTGGATTTCCAGTCACTATGCACTGAAGTGCCTAAGGTAAGGAAGCCAGTGATATCCTTGTCCCCAATATCTACTGTGGGAATAGAGAGGGTTTTTGGATATCACTCAAAAGAATGTCCCACAGATCTTAGTTTTAGCAGCTTTTAACCAGGATGCAGTATCAAGTGATGGAACCAGGCAGGAGTTCAGTCTACTTTTACCACGGTGGAGGTGGTCTGGGTAATGACATAGATTTCCTCCAGGTGACTGTGAGGCTGTCTTCAAACTCTACCCATTAGGATATGCAGCAACAGCAGCAGCAGCAGGATCTCCCAGTGGCTCCAAGAGACTGTCACACCTCATGCTGCACTGTAAATTCCTACACAGACTGGTTTAGGATACATTGCATAGGCTTGACAGGCTTTGATCCTGCTGGTATTTAAGACCTTTAAACTATAGACCAGGACAATTTACCAAGATTACAACATTTTTATTAACCAGATATTTTTGTAAACAGACACAGAAGGCTTATTCTTGTAACCATCTCCTACAGATGCAGTCTCCACACTTGCACATCTGTTAACATTATTTTTTATGCTTTTTTCAAAAAAAATAATTTTATCTATTTTGTCTCGTTTTTCTCAAACTGACTCTGGACTCTTGATCTTAACAGGGGGTTGATGGGCGAACGTCCATCTTCTGTAACTTCTTCAAGCTGACTTCAGGGGCGTTGATCCTACCTAGCCAGGAACCTATAACCCTAGCCTATTTTACAAAGAGGCTATCAGGGTTAGATGTCATTAAGAACAATATTTTAACTTTTGACAACTGCACAGACCTTTTTTCCGGATACAGCAGTGTAGCTTGTTTAGCACTCTGGTTTGCAAAAGCATCTTTCTAGATGGCTTAGGAATGTGTTCTCTAATGATCCCAACAATGCCTAAGTTATCTTTGCAGGCCTCTAGACAGATATCAGTAGAAATACACTCTCAGGTTTACAAACTTTTTCTGAGCAGATGAATTTCATGTAGCTGGTGTCATCTCACTAGTTACTGCCAATTAGAGCTTTTGGCACATAAAGGGGTTGAGATTTAAACTATTCCCCACATTTTGTAACATTAGTTTTTACTATCACAGAGGACTGACAAGTTCTTGTTCCTTACAAGGTAGTCATTAGGCATGCTTACAAACTATCTTTCCATGACCTCCCGGCTCTGACCAGTTTTGAAGGGCCACACACAAATGACTCTAGGATCTGACATTTCTGCCATCCAAGCAGTGGCTTACTGCCTCTGGATGCTCCTCCATTGCTTTTGTCCCAGGAGTGTCCTCTCCACATTGGGATAAATGCCTCATTGGCATTTCCCTTTAGCTGGTCGCTGGACTTGAACTCGGGGCCTGAGCGCTGTCCTTCAACTCTACAGCTCAAAGGCTAGCACTCTGCCATTTTGAGTCCCAAAGCATCTCTGCTTGCTCTTTCAGCACTCTGCTGGCTGAGTAGAGGTGGCAGTCTCACAGGGATCTTTTTCTGCCTGGGCTGGCTTCGAACCAGTTTCAGATCAATGAGTCTTACAAAAGGCCATCTTACTCCAATTAAAAGCAGAAGGTGGTCAACATAGAAGTAGCTTTTAAGCATGTGCTTACCAGAAACTTATTAAAAGTCAAAGTTACATCTAACAAACTTGTAAGAATCCTCTGTGCTTTGCTCTGGGCTTTGCTGGAAACTGTTAAAAAAAAAAAAAAAACCTATAAGAGCAATCTAGAATAGCAATTCTTTCGGTAATCCTAATTTTTTCTTTGTGCACTTTGAGACAAATGTTAAAAACAATTTTACTTTTAAACTTTATTTCCAAAAATCAATTCCTAATTTTTAAGCTTCTTATTAATCTCCTTTACTATTTTATACTTTAGTTTTCATTTGCATTTTGAAAAGATCCCTTGAAATCTCGAAGCCAAGTGTCACTCATTGCCTCTTGGCTGCTTGTTTTAAAACAGATACACATTAAAAATCCTGAACTCAAATGACAATTTTTTCCTTAATGCAAAAATTACAATCACCATAACTGTACCAAAAAGCTAAACTTAACACCTTTATAACTTTTAAAAACATCCTAATTGTAGAACATAATTGAAAGCAATCACATTATACAAATAAACTTTTTAATTCTCTTTTTAAGTCCAAGGGGCAGTTTTAGCAATACTACAGATCATCACATCACTAATTTTAACCATAATATTTCCAGTGTCTATCTACAGGGAAAAGGGACAGAACAAAGATGGGCAACTTGGCTCCTCCTATGGAATGGGCACGTACCCAATCTGACTCCTTAGGGTTAGATGAACTGCGTTTGTGCCAGCTTGCCCTCTTTCACCATGCATGGACTCCTCCAGGGCCTGTCCCACCATGCATGACCAGCTGAACTGCACTTCTGCCTGTTCACCCCTCACCCCCAAAGATAGGTCTTTTGTTGGCTTCTATGTTTTTCCATTTTCTTATCTCTTGGTTCTTGAATGAAATACACAGTTTTAGACAGACAGAAGAGGTAACATCTTTGACAGTGTTAAATTAACCTTTACATTTAAATTTCTAATATTTATCCCCAAATTTTAGCCAAGGGAACTGAATCCCAAACTGCCAATGCATTTTTGTTAAGCTAGATAACTTGCTTACACTATAAACAGTCTTATGCATTCTCAAATACCAGATTTTCTATTTTTCAAGGTAAAGAATCCTTAAAAAGTCATTTAAAACACTATGAAGATTCTTTAAAATTTTGTTAATGTCCAAACCTCATAACCTTTTACATTTTAAATTTAAACTCACACAATTGTTACAGCATGCTGACAATTCTTATCTTCGAACATGTTTACAAACACATACAAAATACTTATACAGATCTTAAAACATGCATAAATCAAAATCAGTTGTACGTACACTTTCTAAAGTTTTTAAACAAAAAATTAAGACACTATTTCTTTTAAACTAGGTACCTTTGTTGGGCTTCATTTTCCCAGAGCTTGCTTATTTAGCAAGGCAATTCACTAATCAGTCTTTTGAATCCCTTCTGTTGGAGGAGGGCTGGGAAAGGGGTCACCTGAAACTAAACTGGCCTGATTTTTTTTTTACCCAATTTTACCAAGAGCATTTTACAAATTGTTAAGCTGTCTGGAGCAGCTGAAAGTCCAGACCAGGCTCACTGCTATCTACAAAACTGCCTCTCCTCCAGCAGCTTCCACTGGAAGAAGGTGCAGCCTGAGGCTTGTCCATGCCCCACCTCTTGGCTGCTATAAGACATGGGGGGATTTAGCAGGTCTGTGACGAAGCCCAGTGGGAGGCTGGAACTTTTATTCCACCAGAGATGTTCAAATAAATAACAAAAACAGATAAACACAAAAACCAAGGATCCACATTTAAAACTGGTACCAATTCTAAAACAGGACAAGACAAGAACTGAAGGCTGAGTTGGGGACTAATGGGACCCAGTTTATACGTACCAGAACTCTGTACTGCTCCCACTCAGCAAGCTGAATCCAGAGTCTGCTGAGTGAGCCTGCCACATTCACCCAGAACTTCCCCACCTCAGAAAACATAAAACAAACACACACAGTGACATAAACAAGACACACAAGTGGCTACAAAGACAAAATCAGGTCTCAGTGAATGGGGTGACATCTCACCACTTACCAGGGGACTCAAAACCCCTCTACTCATTCCAGAGAATTTTTCTTTTTAGATTCTTCTGAGATTTCCAATTATACTCAAATTATACCCCCTCTCTTTAACCTCTTTGAAATGACCAAGCAGGAGGTTGAGAGGAGTAAGTTTGCTTTGTCCTTGCCCCATCTCTGCATCAAGGAGTGTCCAAATTAGTAAAACCGAGATGAGAAAGAAAAAGAAGTAAATTAAAATTACACACACACACACTGTGTATGGGGATTTGTAATGTACGTGTACTTGGTCATGCTTTCTTGGAGGAGGGGGGGGTGATCCGGTCCACCGGCCCCAGGGCTGCATGCCTAAGATTCAAATTAGAGTTAACAGAAGACATATATGCACACTCAAGACAGACAGCAAGCGCATCAGACTGCTGGTCAGAAAGTTTGCCCAGAAGGGCTTCCAACCAGAGAGAATCGGCCAATCATGGGGACTCGAACCCCCTCTACCCGATCTTGAGGACAGCCCCACCCAGGGTTCCAGGGGACGTCCCCCACTGGCCCCTCTGGCAGTCTTATAGCGCGTCCCCCAAGACTCTCCACCAACCCCAAGACCACACCTGCAGGCTTTCACCAATTCCCAAAATATGAAAGTGGCACCACCAAAACTCATCGATTTGTTCCTGAGACGACTCACTATGCCGGTGTCTGGATAGTCTGCAATAGAGGGCTTCCCAGTCAATGTACCAAATGTAGTACCCAGAATCTTGGAGCCCCCTGTAGACCACCAGAGACCTTGGATAATGCAAGCGACAAGGAGTCGTTTATTAACGAACTCGCGAGCACGGACCTCATGGACACCGTTGTAGGGGTGTTAACAAGAGGCCCTGAACACAGGGTTACAGCACTTTTTATACATTTTAAGCTAGGGGCAAGGCCCCGGTAGACATTCACAGCAAATCACTATGCCACGCGGGAAATTTTGTAATACTCTTTGTAAAATGATTGGCGCGAGGTGACTCAAGGGGGATGGTTGGCCTAGTTTGCTGGTCCTGCCAGATGGTCGTTATCTCAGGGTCCCCTTCCCGGAGGAGGATACGGAATATGTGTTAGCCTTTGTTCTGGACTCTGGGAATGTCTGGGACCGAGGTCAGTAGTTAGTTATCTATCATGGCGGTTACATTCTTTAGAGTTTGTTGACACAGACCTATCTTTACACTTTAACATTAGCAAAAGCAAGTTACAGAAGCGAAGTCAGCAGTTAGTGACTGCAAAATGGTGAATATAATTTTTTTTCAGGGTAGTGTTCTCCCTACAGGGGGATTTTTTTTTAATGTTTTTTCATTAGGTCTTGATAACAAAGTCCTCCCCTTGAAGAAAAGGTGCTAGATTAGTGGACAGAGACTATGGCTTTCACCTTCCTTAGATTTAACATAGTAGCAGATAAACAGAGACACTAAATAAATGCTTCTTGATACCAGTTCCATTTTGTGTTGCTTATGTTAAACCTAACTCACTTTATGAATCTCAGTTTGGAAGGAAACCATCTTGCAGGGTACTTCAAGTGCAGAAAACCTTATAGGCAAATCAACAATATCAGGCTAGGTTCTCAAACAGAAGTTGAGGTTGAAGCACAGGCACTTCACCAGCTCGGCCATTTAGAGATGAGGCAGAAGATCTTGCTGGGATACCAACCTGGCCCATGTCCTTCTCAACCCCAGTATCTGGTTCCCGTCTGTTTCTTAAGCTAAACCTGCACAGAGATACCCTTTGAAGAAAATATCTTTGCAATTGAACTATAGACTTGGGTTATTTGCCAATTACCATGTAAGAAAGAGTGGCCTCATCCTAAAAAAAACTGGCAAGGATCACCTTAAGTAGGGGACCCAAGATACACCCAGGCAATGAGACATCAGAAACTGATATGAGGTACTGAGTTTTCTCATTCAGTCATAAAATTAGGCATAAACAAACAAACAAACAAACTAATATCAGCCTAGCTGGGTCTCAGTGGCTCACCCATGGAACCCTAGCCACTCAGGAGGCTCAGATCCGAGGTTATTGCTCAAAAGCCAGCCCAGAGAGGAAATTCTGTGACATTCTTATCTCCAGTGAACACCAGAAAACTGGAAGTGGTGTTTTAGCTCCAAGTGGTAGAATGATAGACTAGAACTAGCTCAAGGATAGCAACCAGGCCCTAAGTTCAAGCCCCAGGACCAACCAAAATAAAAAAAAAACACTCACCCAAGTCATACTGGGAGGCTTCCCACAAGATCAGTAGCTGCCCTTTCCAAAAGTGTCAAGCTCATGCTAAAGAAAAGATAGTGGAAATGTCACAGACTGGAGGAGGCAGAGGAGGTCTGACAGATCAAGGGAAAGCAGGATCGGATCCTGAATGGAGCCTGAGTGGGGGTGCCAGTTCTGAGACTTCAACTCAAGGCCTGGGCGCTGTCCCTTAGCTTTTTTGCTAAAGGCTGGCACTCTACCACTTGAGCCACAGCTTTACTTCAGGCTTTTTGATGGTTTTATGGAGAGAAGAGACTCACAGACTTTTCTGCCTAGGCTAGCTTTGAAACTCAGTCCTAAGATCTCAGCTTGGTGAAGAGTTAGGATTACAAGCATGACCCAACAGCACCAGCTCTATTTTCTGTTTTATCTTACAATAAAAATAAAAAGATTGTGTCTAAAATACATATAGGGAGGGAGCAAGGGAAAGCTCTGCTTCTACTATTGACTCTAGCCGTTTTTGTCTTGTGCTACAGCTGCAGGGCAGGGCACATGGTCAGCGTGTGGTTCAGGCACAGGCTCAGCCTGCCTAAAACACGGAGGTAAAAATGAGGTGTACCTAGTACTGGCAATAGTTAGTGGTCTTGTTTGGCCTTCTAGTGTAGAGAACAGAAGGAAGTAAAATGAGGAAATAATAGTTGAGGGCACAGTATGTATATCACATTATGCCATGACAACATATTTGTTCTTAACCTGTAGGCAAAAGAGAAAAGGTACATGCTTCTTATCAAGGATTAATATCACCTCAGCAGTCACTTCTCATTCCTCTTTACAAACAAATCCTGATTTTGTCCCATCATTCAAAACTGTTGGTTTCTGTGTTTACATAAGATGTCTGGTGCTGCAATAGCCAACTTGTGATGATGAACTTTAGCTGGGGAGAATATACCCAATATGGTCAATTCAAAAGATAGTAGGAATATAAATATAAGAAGACATACTGGGTGCCGGTGGCTCATGCCTGTAATCCTAGCTACTCAGGAGGCTAAGATTTGAGAATCACGGTTCAAAGCCAGCCCAGGGAAGGAAAAAACCTGTGAAACTCTTATCTCCAGTAAACCACCAGATTACCAGAAGTGGCACTGTGGCTCAAGTGGTAGAGTGCTAGCCTTCAGCTGAGTTGCTAAGGGACATTGCCCAGGCCCAGAGTTCAAGCCCCATGACCGACAAAAAAGAAAAAGGAAAAAAAAAGAAGACAGTACTGAGCCATTGAATTAATGAATTCTACAGTTACCCTTGTGCCATGTTTATTATTATGTGAAATAATAAATCTTCCTATCACTGAAATGAGTTGGGCCTTCTATTAATTATACCTAAAAGCAGCCAAAATTATGCATGAGTTCTAAAGGAAAATAAAAGGCATCTAGAAGTAATATGAGAAGGAAAATATAGGCGAAAAATAAAAATAAAAACTAAAATACATTAGGTGCATAGGGCCCTAAAAAATTCTTCCAGGTCGGCAGAAACTCGCCTGGAGTTTCAGAAGCTAGCTCCAATTTACATGTAATCATCTAAGTCTATCTGCTATCAAGTTCTTAGAGGCAGTGATCTCTGGGAAGAGGAAGAAAAATGAAAGGGAAATAAAATTGAACAACTGTCTGTGGAGAAACCAGCTGTACATGATCAATTTCCTTCCATGGAATCTCTATTTATCTGAAGGGAATTTCTTCATCAGAAGAAGGTATATGAGGAGGAGACAGGGCAGGGCAGCTTAGAGATGGACAGTGACTCATCTGGGATGGAATCAAGAGCTAGCATGTGGCAGACACTGAGCCCAAAGCTGAGCCTGACTCTGAATCCAGAACCTTCCCAATGCACTGTCATGCCAGAAATGAAAGCCAAGCTGCAAAGCCACCAAGAGCTGCTTCTAAGCAATTCTGAACACAAGCTGGTATTTCTGCTATTAATAATAATGAACAGTGAGAGCAGGGTGGCCACTGTCCTCTGTTCCTCCCCAAATGGCCATCACCTGAGAGAAAGTACCCACATTCACCCATGTGTCTTACCAGAAACTCCAGGTATAGTGGAGCAGAGCACTTGCAAGCAGGAGCCCAAGAAGTAAAGCAGATGACCTGCATCCAAATCCAAGAAATGTAACTCACTGAATTGTCACTGTGGCCAGGCCTGAACTTTTCCAGCCAGTCCCTTAGACTCTAGCCTGAGGACAGTATCTATTAGGATGAGATCATATAAAACATGGATGAAGGCCCCATCTGACTGCTACTGCCATTAAGAACAGTATTGTAGGATGGGTGCCAGTGGCTCATGCCTATAATCGTAATCAGGAGGCTGAGATCTGAGGACCTCACTTTGAAGCTAGCCTAAGCAGGAAAGTCAATGAGGCTCCTTATCTCCAATAAGGCAAAAAAAAAGCCAAAAGTAGAGCTGTGACTCATGTAGCAGAGTGCTAACCTTGAGCAAAAAGCTGAGGGACAACTTCTGGGGTGGGGGTGGAGGGAAGACTTACAACAAGGCCCTCTAGGACAGGTACTCTCGCTTTTGCCCATTTCCTTCAGAGCACTGTAGAGCTCCACCTTACTGACTTGCCTCTCCCTATTTTAACACAGGATATTCACTTGGCAAGTTTTCCAGGGCTACCTGGCTATCTTGTAGCCTCCACAGCAAAGAAGCTTTTTCTCTGGGATTTAACCAAGGTGCCAATACTGTCTGTGATTGGCTAACTGTGCACATTCCAGAATCAAGGATACCTGGGTCCATCTGGCTTGGCAATCTACTGTTGTGGCTTACAGCATATTGTTCAACACCTCTGTTTTCTTGTAATAGTTCTTACTCATGGGTCATAACGGTCACAATAAAACAACTAATAGGGTTACTTGTATACACACACACACCATGCACACTGCAAAAGTACTACAAAAGAAACAAGGCAACTCAACAGGGAGCTTCAGGACTCAACATCTACCACATCCTAAGTATTTCCTGCTTCTTAAGTAACTATTAATATTATTCCTATTTTGGCGCCTTTACTGGAGAGTGAACTCAGAGCTGGGGCACCGAGCCCCACTCAGCTGGGGACTGACCTATCCCTTAGCTTTATCTGCTCGAGGCTAGTGCTCTACCATTTGAGCCACACCTTCTGTTTTGGCTTTTTGAGGTTAATTGGAGATAAAGACCGTCCCAGACTTTTCTTTCCAGGCTGGCTTCAAACCAGGACCCTCAGATCTCAGACTCCTGAATTGCTAGGATTGCAGTTCTGAGCCACCCGCACCTGGCTGCAATCTTTTTTTTCTTTTACCTTGAATGTTTTTTATATCTCTTAGATATGGAGATCAGTAACCTCTGCTGCCCTCATTTTTCTTAGCTGTATTTTCTTTTTCTTAGCTCCTTCCTTAAACGATTACTTTTTATTTATTTATTTTTTATTTATTGTTTATGTTTTGTCAGTCATGGGGCTGGAACTCTGGGCTTGTGTGCTATCCCCCAGCTCTTCAGCTCAATGCGAGTGCTCTACCTCACCACTTCCGGTTTTCTAGTGGTTTATTGCAGATAAGAGTCTCACTAACTTTCCTGCCCAGGCTGGCTTTGAACCAGATCTCAGCCTTCTGAGTAGCTAGAATTACAGGTGTGAGCCACCAGCACCTGGCCCTAAAATGATTTTTGTAGGAACTTCATTCCTTATCTGGTAAGAGGAACAATAATTTCACCTACTAATAAGTAGGTTGTCACAGATAGCAGTCTGAGTATGAGGCCTGGCATATAATATCTGCTTACTGAAACAGGCATGTCCTGCAAGGGCAGAAAGAGAGGGGGCCAATGAATGGGACCCCAGGAGTACAAGGCATCTCTTCCCTGATCACACTAAGAGCTCCCTGAGGACAGGGATAGAATCCTCAGATTTATTACCCCACATGGACAATAGGCTGATTCTATACATGACTGATGTCACAGAGACCTTAGTACCCAGGACTGATGTCACAGAGATCTTAGCACCCAGGGTAGCTCCTCTGTGCCAGGACAGGAAGGAAGGAAGAGGACAGGGTGCCTCATAGACCGGCAGCTCTTGAAGTAGCTCACCAGGTGACAAAATGAAGACAAGAGTGTAATGAGGAGACCATCACATCATCTGGAAGCTTTTCCCACCAGAGGTAAGACTCCAAATATCAGCTCTGACTTTTACCAATCTTGAGATTGCTCCTCATGAGCCTCAGTTTCCTCATCTGTACAAGGTGGAAAATTATTGTCTTGATCAAATACGAGGACAGGGGAGCCCTTGTTCCACAGAAAGGGAGAGATTTTTTTTCTGAAGGTAAAAACTAACCTCCTAGCCAGCTACTAGTGTTTCACACCTGAAATCCTAGCTACTCAGGAGGCTGAGATCTGAGGATTATGGTTTTCAAAAAGCTCAGAAAGAAAGGTAAGTCCTTGAGTCACATAACTCCAAATAACCACCAAAAAGACAGATGTGGAGCTAGGACTCAAGTGGTAGAACACTAGCCTTGAGGGAAAACAAACAAATGAAATCAAACAAAAAATCTCCTGGCATTGCATGTAAGACCTAGGCCTGCATTCAAGCCATCCGACCAGCAAGAAGGATAAAAAAAAAAAAACTCTCCTCAAACAAGAACACAACCTAAGAGGCTTTCAGCTGAACGCAACTAAAATAAAAATGGGAGAGCCAATTGTTTCCTGAGGATGACTATTTATGAGGCCAATTTCATTTTCAAGTGATAAAAAAAAAAAAAATGAGTCCCCAAAGCAGCCTATGTACAGCCTAGAGTCCAGAGGAACACACCCAACCCGAACATTGATTAACTCTGATTAAGTGCCACAGACACTTGTGGCACTTAATCAGAGCCATAATCAGAGCGATAATCCAAATAATGATCAAGATAAAGTGTGGCAGAGGGGAGGAGAGAGATGTAGGTGGAAAGGAATAGCTCTTGTTTTTGTTTTTTTTTTTCCTCAAGAAAAAACTTCTGCCTGGAATAGATTAATTCTATCTACATATTAATGTGGATTACTAATTAATGACTTGAAAATGCTTTCAACACAAAATGCTAAGCAAATGCTTAAAAATAACGAGTCTCTGGATATGTCTCCAAAAGAAATATGCTAGCTTCCTTAATTTTTTCTCCCTTTTATAACATTTAAAATGTTATGGTTTGAAGGAAATGGAAGGGAACTATAGAAATTCACTTAAAGCACAAAATCAGGAAATTGGAAAACCTTGTCAGGTAACTAACTTCCTTGGAGCCCCTATGAATACTCTCACTGCACATTCCCCAGTGCACTAAGAGCACTGTTTTACACATCTGAGCTGCAGTTCATTCTTGGGATGCTTTAGCACAGATCATGTCTTGTTTGTCTTCATAGCCCTGCACACAACACTGTACCAGGTGCACAGCAAACAGCCAATAATGTGTTACATCACCAGGCCTTCTCAAAAGAGATGGGCATACCTAGATACTCAGGAAGCTGAGATCTGATGATAGCAGTTCAAATCCAGGGCTGGGAAGGTCGCTCAGTGGTAGAGTTCTTGCCTTGCATGCCTGAGGCCCTGGGTTCGATTCCTCAGCATCACATAAGCAAAAAGAAAAAAGCTGGAAGTGGCGCTGTGGCTCAAGTGGTAGAGTGCTAGCCTTGAACTGAAGAGCTAAGGGACAGCGAACAGGCCCAGAGTTCAGGCCCCACGACTGGACCCCCCCTCCAAAAAAAAAAAAAAAAAGAAGTTCAAATCCAGCACAAACAGAAACATCAATGAGGCCCTTATCTCTTATGAATCAGCAAAACCCCAAAATGGAGGTATAGCTTAAGTGGTACAGCACCAGCCTTGAATGAAAAAGCTAAGGGACAGCACCCAGGCACTGAGTTCAAGCTCTAGTACTGGCACAGAAAGAGACAAATGGGGGATAGGGGGGGAGTAAAGTTTAAAAAAGGATGAAAAAAAGAGATTCTTGACATTGGAGAACTATGAAGGCCCATGGACTAGGTGATCAAAGTCAAAATGAGCATAAAAATACATCAACTTTGTGCTAAGAATAGCATATACTTCTCTAGTTTTCTTCTCCCAAACCCATGAACTTCCATCTAAAATTGAAAACACACGAGATGAATCCCTACAGATTCTAAGGCATGTCTGACTAGGGCTCCTCAAAACCATCCAAGCTGCCCCCAAACAAGGGCAGTGTCAGAAGCTGTCACAGCCAAGATGAGCCCAAGGTGCCATAGCAACTCAATGTGAAGAGGTTTCCTGGAAGGATTTCAAAGAAGTAGAAACAAGCCTGAGAAGACCAGAGCCCAGCTAAAGTCTCACAGACAGAGCAGGAACCCCAACCTTCCCTCAGATACTCTTGATGAAGACATTCTCACTGACAAGGCCTATGTGAATTTGTCATTGAAATGCAAATCCTCCTTCTCTTGAACACAAGTCCTGTATAATTTGGCACTGAAGCACCTCATGGACCACAGAGCACCATGTAGCAAGAGTCAAAACTGAGGCCCAAAGTTGGAACCAATGTCTTTCCAATTTCTAGTTTAGGATCTGGTGCTCTAGTGAGGTTGATGCTTCCACACTGGCCAGATCCAAAACTCTCCTTGCTATCCTGGACACACCAAGAACCAGTTTAGGACTCTTGAATAAATTTCTGTCAAATCCCAGCTTCTGGTCTTTGCTAGCATTGTGGCTGGTGTGATGCAAGGACATATGTGTAGAAAGTGGTTTGGTATTTAGCTACATGTCCTTTTGCCATGGGTCACTATGCCAGGGCTACACAGAAAGTCCATCCCTGGCAGGGTAAAGATTCAGACATAAACAAACAGCTTCCAAGGGGCTGGGAAGGTAGCTCAGTGGTAGAGTGCTTGCCTCACATGTATGAGGCCCTTGGTTCAATTCCTCAGCATCACATAAACAGAAAAAGCTATAAGCGGCACAAGTGGTAGAGTGCTGGCCTTCAGCTGATGAGTTAAGGGACAGCGCCCAGGCCCAGAGTTCAAGCATCAAGACCAGAAAAAAATAAAAAAACAAGCAACAACAACAAAAACAGCTAACTAGGGTGTGTGGAAAAGGCAAAGTTCTGCCAGGCTGGCGAGATGGCTACACTTCCCCTGTGCGGGCCCCATCCATCAGCCTCCCTGAGGGATCTCATTTTCCAGCTCCTTGTAGGGCACATTTTCTAAATATGAACCTGTTTCTGATATGAGAATCAAAGTGCTCCAACTGCAAGATCATAAATACTCAAAAGCGACTGCTAATAGCAGTGGCAGTTTGCAAAATGCCAATTGGATCATGAAATGGATGTCATAAATGACATTCCTTGCTCTCCCATAATCACAGAGGTATTGTGCAGGGTTTTGGGGGTTTTTTATTTTTTGTTTTCTGGTGGTTTTCTTTTTCTTTCTTTTTAATTGATGAGATCTTCTTTTAAGTAGGTTCACAGGGGCTCCCTGAGATTTCAGGTAGAACCTTGAAAATTACTTAAAAGAAGCCTACAATTCAAGCATACAAACAAGTCAAAAATATACTTAATTAGTCAGTCGCCAGTAGCTCATACCTGTAATCCTAGCTACTTAGGAGGCTGAGATCTGAGAATCATGGTTCAAAGCCAGCCCAGGCAGGAAAGTCCGTGAGATACTTATCTCCAATAAACCACTAGAAAACCGGAAGTGGTGCTGTGGCTCAAGCGCTCATCTTCAAAGGAAGATTTGAGGGATAGTGCCCAGGCCCAGAGTTCAAGCCCCACGACCACCACCACCACCACCACTACCAAATATATATATATGTATGTATGTATATATGCTTAATGGCCAGATGCTAGCGGTTCATACCTATAATCCTAGCTACTCAGGAGACTAAGATCTGAGAATTACAGTTCATAGCCAACCCAGGCAGGAAAATCTATGAGACTCTTACATCTAACTAGAAAGAAATGTAGAAAGTGGAGGTGCAGCTTTAGTGGTAGAGCACCAGCCCTGCATGAAAAAAGGTAAGTTTACCATTCTTGTACACATGAAAACATTCAGGTCCCAGGCCACTCAGCTATAGAAGGACAAACTGGGAGATGTGAATACAAGCTAACTTTAGAACTCAGGGCTTGGCTCTCACCCTGCTATACTCCCAGTCAAAGCAGACTAAAGAAAGATGGAGGACCTCAATAAAACCATCCCTATGGCCATGTATTGTGGCACTCAGGAAGCAGAGGCAAGAAGAATACTAAGATTATGAAGCAAACATGGGCTACATAGACGGATCCTGTCTTTGTAAAACAATCCTTGTGCACAGGAGAAGCCTAAGGACTTTGGGAACCTGTCATTATTATCTCAATGAACAAAAGGATAAACTTTTAGAAAATAGTCAAGATCCCTATATGAAACTGTGGACACAGAGGCCTAGCTTTGCCATAAACCATCTTTCTGGCCTTCATTCCTTTATCATTTAAATGGCCCAAATACCACCTTCTGGTTGTTAAGACAACTTTGGTGAGATCCCTTATGTGAAAAGTTCTTTGATAACCTCAAAATGCTGTATAAATTGTGTTATTAATGAGAATCCTTAAAAATTGTCTGGGTCAAGTTGCTAAAATGCATTCTCTCAAGTCCCATTTACAAGGGCATAAAAGAGGTGAAAAGAGATGAAAATAGCTTTCCTAAAGTTCCAACACTGAGAAGGAATGTTATATACATGGCAGGAAATCTGGAGTGTCATTTGCTCTTCCTGCTTTCCAGTCCATCTTGTTCACCACTGTATTCACATGCAAATACACACACATCTCTTCAGCAAAGGTGCTGGGCAAGTAATTGCTAGGTCTCAGAAGGAGGACACTAGCACTTCTAGGCTCACTACAACACTACTGTGACCTTTGTCCCAGAGGAGAACTTCCAGCACTAGGAACACAACTCCTCCCTTACAGATAACATTGGGGAAAGCAGAGGGTCAGCAGCCCAGTACTGCCAACAGTCTAAGGAAATAACTCCAAGTTCCTCATACTTTCAGAATCCTACACACTAGACCATTTCCCTTAGTCCCAATCTCCTCTGTTTTCTGACATTCAGTAACATTGTGGAAGGATAAGTTACAGAATCCTAGAATCAGGGCTCATAGGAACTCATATCCTAAAGACTGCCTACTCTAACTCCCATCTGGCACTCCAACTTCCTCCAGTTTCAACTTTGAATTCTTCGAAGGATGGGGAGCTCACTATTTCCAGGACCAGCTGACACTCCCCCAAACATACCCAGATGGCATGATACAGCAAGCACATAATGTAGCAGGGATGAGGCACATGGACCTTCCTCAGGACTACCTACAGAGTAGAGGGGCCCAGTGCAAAGTGACAACACAGCACCTTTTGTTCAAATATTAATACTTTCCAGATAGCAAAAGGAGAAGGTTAAACTAAGAATAAGCCTTTTCATTTGTCATCCCTAGAAATTGAACTCAGGGCCTGAGCACTGCCCTGGATCTTTTTTTGCTCTAGGCTACCACCCTGCCATTGAACCATACCACCACTTCCAGCGTTTTGTTGTTGCTGTTGTTGCTATTGTTGGTTGTGAGGCTTGAACTCTGGGCCTGGGCACTGTCCCTCAGCTCTTCAGCTAAAGGTAAGCACTCTACCATTTGAGCTACAGCGCCACTTCTGGTTTTCCATTGGCTTACTGGAGATAAGAGTCTCACGGCCTCTCCTGTCCGGGCTGGCTTTAAACGGCCATCCTCAGATCTCAGCCTCCTGAGTAGCTAGGATTACAGGCATGAGCGACTAGCACCCAGCCTAATTATAAGCCTTGCTTCTGATGTTCAAGTCACTGAGCCTGAATTCATCTATTGGCTAATACTACTAGTCATTTCCTTAGTTGAGGTAATAATATCTATTTGTGGGGCATAAATGAATTAACTCTGTAGGAATCTTAGAATTCAGAGTAAACACCATTTTTGTGCCTCAAAATAAGTACTACAAGTAGCATTTTAAGATGTACTCTGAGGAGATGGGAAGGTGGCTTAGTGGTAGAATGCTTGCCTTGCATGCATAAGGCCCTGGGCTTGATTCCTAGCTCCACATAAGAGAAAAAGCCGGAAGTGTATGCTCTGTGGCTTAAATGGTGGATCACTAGCCTTGAGATGAAGAGCAGAGGGATATGGTTATGGGAAGGCAGGGATTAAAGGGGAAAAACAAAGGAGGAGGCAACAATGCTTGATAAGAAATGTACTTGTTACCTTGCTCACGTAATTGTAACCCCTCTGTATAGAATTTTCACAATAAAAAAAAACTTATAAAAAAGAGGCAGAGGGATAGAGCCCAGGCCCAGAGTTCAGCACCCATGACCAAAAAACAAAATTGTGCACTGAAATGCATGCTAAAAGTTACACACTTAGGTACAGAGAAAGTTTGAGGAGTAATCTGAATATCACCTCATTTCAAAGATGCAGACTGATCTTCAGCTGCTGGCTCCTGACACCTCTGTAGATCACGAAGGCACCAGGCAAGAAGAATCACAGCCATCACTGAGGCTGGAGCCAGTTCTGTGGGATCCAATGTTGAGGTGCTGGAGGGCAGGGAGAGGCTCCTTAAAAATTATGAAATTAAGGCACTCTTAGAATACATCAGTAAGTGATGACATGTCACCCCGTCTGGACTCTCCCATTGCAAGATCATAAAAATGCCATGGCCCCTGCACCACCAAAGAGAAGGATCCACCAGTGTATCAGATGGCCAACTGTTAAGAGATTCTCAAAGTGGAAGAGAACGGGCTCAGACCTATGGTGAATCTGACACTGGCCACCACCCAAGCTCAGAATGTCAAAAGTCATCGATTAGACTGAACTGGTAAAGAAAGTAGTGCTAGACCAGTACTGGTGGCTCACACCTGTCATCCAAGCTACTCAGGATGCTGAAGGCTGAAAATCATGGTTTAAAGGCAGTCTGTTCAGAAAAGTCCATGAGCCTCTTATCTCCAATGAACCAGAAAAAAAAAGCTGGAAGTGGAGGTGTGGCTCAAGGGGGAGAACATCAGCCTTGAGAAAAAAGCTGTGTTGACAAGTGATGCCTGGAGTTCCAGGCTCAACACCAGAAGGGGAAAAAAAAGGAAGGAAAGAAAGGGGAAGGGGAAAGGGGGAAAGGGAATGAGGGAAGAGAAAGGAAGGAAGGAAGGAAGGAAGGAAGGAAGGAAGGAAGGAAGGAAGGAAGGAAGGAAGGAAGGAAGGAAGGAAGGAAGGAAGGAAGGAAGGAAAGAAGGAAGGAAAGTAGGAAGGAAGGAAGGAGGGAGGGAGGGAAGGGGGGAAGAAGGGAGAGAGGGAGGGAGGGAGGAGGAATCTAGGACACAGGAACTGTCCTGGATATGGAAGGGGCTAGTGTGGATATGAGACATGAGTTTGAGTTCCAGCATCTCTTGAACAGGCATCTCGTTCTTCCCCATAGAGCCTTCCTGCTTCACAGCTGGCTGCCTACCTGGCACCCTGCCCCCTCTGGGCTTGTTTCCACAGAGCAGCTGCAGCTGCCACCCTGGCAGAACACAGAATCGTGTCACCTCCTGCTTCAGTACCTCTGCAGGGAAAATCCAAAGTCTTCAACTTCTGTTTGAAGGCCTTGCACCTTATCAAGTGCTACCTTCACTGCTCAAAACCTAGGAGCTGGCCAGCAGGGCCAGATAGGCCAAGCCTGGGTGAGAGGAGCTACTCTGCCTGCAACCTCTTTCTCACCAATGCCCCAAGCACTACTGTTCCTCCAGATATTTGTTTATACTTGCTTTCTCCAGCTCTGAAGACAGAAATCAAACCTTAATCAGCTTAGCTCCAGCGAGCTAGGAGCTTCCATTGTATTCTCCCCAATGTGTCCTGGGGGTATTTCCATCAGGTCTTGCCATTCTGCTCCACTGTAACAGTCCAGCCTTGCTGCCTAGCCATGAGCGCAGAGATGGGGGAACACCCTGACATCTTGATTGTCCTTTTCAGAAACTCGGCAGGCACTTGACCAGTCACAAATTGATGAATGACTGCTACACAATACTAGAGGTAAACAAGGGCTGGGGTTCAAAGACAGACTGGGGTGGCATTCTGAAAAAGCCAAATCTCTGGGAAGTAGAAATGTGGCTCCAGTAGGAGAGCACCAGTAAAGTGCAAAAATCTAAGTGGGAAGCCCTGAGTTCAAGCCCCAGTACCAGTATACCAACCAATGAGAAAAGAACTACAATGTGCTCTCAGTGCCACTAGTGACCTGCAGGATAACCCAGCACCAGAGCTTTGGTGCCACACATTGTCTCTAAGAAGACAGCAAACATAGAAATAGCAGACACCATCTCCTTTTTGCTGAGCTTCTTGTAACACAGACCCTTGCAGGAGCAGCCTAAATTCATTTCTTATTCATTTCCTTGGAACACCACTGCTGCTAAACTAGGACAAATCCTAGAACAGGCCGCCCACCTGTCCACCCACCTGAAAGGCAAAATGGGTTTAACCTAACACCAGGAGATCTCATCTGAGAGCATCCAATTATCAAAGACGAAAAAAGTTAAAAAGAAAAAAAGCCCAGGAAAGAAAGGATAAATCTGGCGTCAAGATATGCTCCTTCTCACCAGACCCAAAGAAACATAGGTCCCATGGTTTCCCTTACTTGCAATAACTAGTGTATGTCAGGGACAAGCAGAAAAGGTCAAAAGCTATGTACTATGACCAAATAAGATGATGTTAAGGGAAATGAACCCCAAGATAGGGACACAAGTGTTTTTTTCTTTCTTGCTAATGTATTTATAATGTACCATGTGATTTTTTTTGTTTCTTTGTATGCTCCTCCCCCAAGGTATAACCCCTGTTTTCATTGTATTTGATGTGGATGTACTGCATCTTGTATATACACTTTTCTAATTTGGGGAGGGAAAGGGAAAAAACAAAATGCTTAAAGAGGGATATAGGTTGACCCATTGTAACAATGAGATTTACAAAGACACTATGTTGAAAAATGAATTTTACAATTTAGGCGGGGGTGGTGGATGGAGCGTGTGGAGTTTAGTTGTGGAGGTGGGAAGGAAGGGATGGTAGAGGACAAACAAAGGAGGAAGCAGCAATGCTTGATAAGAAATGTACTCATTACCTTACTCATGTAACTATAACCCCGCTGTACACTATTTTTACAATAAAAATGTATTAAAAAAAAAAGATTTACTCCTTTCATTTAGGTGTTTTCATATCTATTATTTCAACTATTCTTATAAAATTTTCCTGAAAATACTCCAAATGATAGAACTCAGAGATAATTGTCCTCGTTTTACAAATAAGGGCAGTGAGGCTCAGAAAGGCTAGATAAGTGGGCTGGGGCATGGTTCAATTAATAGAGCAACTGAATAGTAAGCAGTGGGCTCTGATTTCAAATGCTAGTACAACCAAAAAAGGAGACAGAGAGGAAGGATGGTATGGAGGGAAGGGAAGGGAAAGAGGGAAGGAGGGAAGGGAAGGGAAAGAGGGAAGGAGGGAAGGAGGAAATAAGGGAAGGAAGGAAGGGGTCAGGGCTGACATGAAAGGAGGGTAATGAATGATTCCCCCACATTAACCACTCTACAATTATTCTCCATTCTGCATTCTAAAGAAGTTTGAAAGAATGGTTGGATAGTACCTACTAGGGTTTCAACTGTGAAGGGCCTGTGCTTGCTAGGCTGGTACTCTACCAAATATTGTTACTCTACCACTTGAACCATACTTCCAATACTGTTTTTCATGTTTTTTTTTTTCAAGATAGGAGTCTATTCACATCTTTTTAAAAAATTAATACTGATACTGGGGCTTCGACTTAGGGCCTTGTGCTCTCACTTGGCATTTTTCCTTAAGTCTGCTGTTCTAGCACTTGCACCACACCTCCCCTTCTGGCTTTTTAATAGAGAGAAAAGTCTCACAGATTTTTCTGCCTGAGCTGCTTTCACACTGTGATCCTCAGATCTCAGCCTCCACATTAGCTAAGATTATAGGCATGAGCTACCATTGTCCAGCTTTTATCTATTCTTCTACAGCAGCTCCAAGGTCTCCTTGACATTTATCTACCAGGTAAGAAAGCTAGGAAAATTCTGTCTTCATCTTCTCAGAGCCTGTCACCACCTCCCCCACAGCCCAGGGGAACCTTGTCCCAGACTCCCTATGTTAGTGAAATGAACTCCCTTCTCATAGTTTAGTACACTCCTTCCCCTCTCCACAGATTAGCATGCTCCCTTCCTAGGCAACACTAGGCCCATTTAAAAAGACAGTAAATAATCAGCCTCCAACCCCTTTACAAACTTGAGATGGCACTTCTCTGGGGCAGCTACCACCATATAAGGCAACAAGCGCCCCTTAGTGTGACCTTCAGGTCTGGGCAGATGCAGGGCCTCTTACCTACTATTTGGACAGCAGCCTAGTCTGCCATGATGAAGCCCCTGGCCCTCATGTCCACACCAGGTCTCCACTCCTAGGCACTTGTATCACCTCTTAAACCTCCGAGGTTATACAGGTCACCTCAGACAATACCTAGTGATTCTTCTCACTTCTCCCCTGTGAGAAGGGGTCTTGCCAGCCCCTCTCCCAGCAATACACCTTCCTTTGTTCTCTATACATGGCTGTCTGTGTGGTTCTCTGGCAAAGGGCAAATACTGTTCTTTTACCTAAAAATCATTTACCATCCCTCTAAATTACCGATACTCCCCCACTCCATGGTGCAGAGCATGGGTTAAGTGTTTTTTGTTTTTAAATCTCACTGGATTGTGGATTGATCATCTCCAACAACAAAATAGGATGAGTGTATCTTTGTCTCCAGCTCGTTGATCTCAGCAGACTTAAACCTTTGGAAGGAAAAAAGGTTTCTCTGCATCCTATGTGCTTTTCAGAGACCACCTTACTATGAAGTACCAGTCTGGTTAGTTTCTTATCAGTATTCTTAATTTTTGGGTGCCAGTGGTTCATACCTGGAATCCTAGCTACTCAGGAGGCTGAGATCTGAGGAGGCTCAGCGCTAGCCTTGAGCTGAAGAGCAGAGGGACAGCACTGAGGCTCAGAGTTCAATGCCCATGACCTACAAAAAAAAAAAAAAAACGAAAAAAAAAAGAAACAACCTGAGAAGTCTGTGAGACCTTACCCCCAATTAACCACCAAAAGCCAGAAATGAGATGGGGCTCAAATGGTAGAGCATCAACCTTAAACACAACAACTAAGGGAAAATGTTCTGGCTCTGTGGTCACACCCCAGTAATGGCACAAAACTACAACAACAAAAAAACGATATTTCTAATACCCACTGTCATATTTATTAATTTGCTTGTTTACCACCTAGATGTCTCTTCTACAAGAATGTAAGGCACATATCTTGATGGTTACATAGCTGGTACAACAATAAATGTACTGAATGAATGGATGAATGACTAAATTAATCAAACAACCAATGAATCAATCTTATTTGCATTTAACCACTGTCTAAAGCCCACAATACTCATTTGCAATAACCAAATTAGGTACAATAGTCAAATAACCTCATGAAGTAGGATAGATAGTAGCTTTCTGTTTTTCTTCAGCATAAAAATAAAACAAATGCACAGAAATGGAGGGACAAAGGATGAACAAAAAGCAGTGGTAAGCCTGGAGCCAGTGGTTCACACCTGTAATTCTAGCTAGTCAGAAGGCTGAGATCTGAGGATCACGGTTCAAAGCCAGCTGGGCCAGGAAAGTCCATGAAGCCCTTATCTCCAATAAGCCATTAGAAAATGGGAAGTGGTGCTGTGGCTCAAGTGGCACAGTGTTTGCCTTGAGCTGAAGAGCATAGGAACAGCGCCCAGGTCCAGAGTTCAAGCCGCACAACCGACAAAAAATAAATAAAAGAACAGAGGGGAAAGCTGAAAATATATGAAGGCAGGAGCCACCTCCTCCCTAGAGCTTCCCTCTGCTACCATCCATTCTGATTTTCACTTTCTCAGAACTCTCTAAGAAATCTGTCTCCCTTCTCATCATCAGTTATAGAGCAGAGCATAACTTTTCTAGAAGATGTAAACTTCTAGAGTGTAGATCAGTGGCTGCACCTTGGATCCCTTGTACCATTCATGATGTCAAGCACACAACAGGCTCTCAAATGGCCTCCAATTCTGTCACACTCCTCCCCTGAAGAGCTGGAGTCTGGTGCTCTTTCTGCACAGAGGCAGCATTTCAGGTATATTTCTAACTAAGAGAAGAGAGTGTCAAGTATTATGGATATGTTCAGACTACATTTAGGTCAAAGAAGGAATGGAGCTGTCAGCTTGATCTCTTCCTCCTTCTGAATAACTTGCTATAGGGAAATCAAGCTACAACACTATATTGTAAGCAGACCACCCAGCTCCAGTTGAGACCCCAGAAGGATGAAGAGCTAGACATCATGACTATAATTTCACATGACCCAGACCACTTCATACAGCACGGTGCAAATCCCGGAACCATAGAAACTATGAGGTGTCTGTACTATAAGTCACCAGATTCTAGAATTTGTTAGGAAAGGTGAGGAGAGCAGTGAAAGGGAAAGAAGGGGAGGGGAGGTAAGGGGGAAGGAACTTGAACTTGGCCTAGGTGCTGTCCCTGAGCTTCTTTTGCTTAAGGCTAGCACTCATGTGGTAACATGAGTCACAGCACCACTTCTGGCTTTTTGTGTTTATGTGTACTGAGGAACCCAGGGCTTCATACATGCTAGGCAAGCACTCTATCACTAAGCCATCTTCCCAGCCCTGGGAGCAGTTTTTTGTACCTACCACACAGTATTTAGTTTGGATCCAGAACAAAACTGTTTGTGTCAATGTAGCTGGAACTCAGATCAAACAGAGATATTGCAGTCAAATAACAAAGAACAAGGACCATGTATTCACGCACAGGTATTCAATGCTTCTGGTAGAGCTCTCTTAATCAGGAGAGTGGCTTTAGTTAAAGAACATGTATGGGCAGTGGGCTTCATTAATCCTCTGTGGAAGGGAGGATCTTTTCTAAGAATTAAAAAAGGAATAGAAGTATCTAGAAGAGATTAAGACAGTTATCCTTGCCTCTGGGTCCCTTGGTGTGCTATGGCTGACGGTAGCATAACAACAATCTCTGCCTCTGTCTTTGCAGGGCTAGTCTTTCCAGCAAAGTAGGATTAAGGCCCCACTCTATTCCAGCAGGAACACCCCCTTAACCATGTAACTACAATAACCCTATTTCTAACTAAGGCCATATTCTGAGGAATGAGGCTTAGAATTTAAACAAGTTTGTTATTGTTACTCTGTGTGTGTGTGTGTGTGTGTGTGTGTGTGTGTGTGTGTGTGTGTTGTGCTGGTACTGGGGCTTGACTTCTGGGCCTGGGAGCTGTCCCTTAGCTTTTTTAATTAAGGCTTGTTCTCTACCACTTGAGCCAGACTTCTGCTTCTGACTTTATGGTGGTTAACTAGACACTAATTGGACATTGCTGCCTGAGTAGGCTTTGAACTATGATCCTCAGATCTCAGCCTCCTGAATAACTAGGATTACAGGTGTGGGCCACTGATGCCTAGCTTCACAGATCTTATTTGAAGAAACAATTCCATCTGTGACTCCTTTTATCCCTTCGTGGGAGCTGTGGGGCTAAGAAAAGACGGAGTCACTGGACTGCAGCCTTTCTGCTTAAGACCTATCTCTGGACCCACAGGACATTCACACCAGCTGCAGCAAACACCTTCCCCCCAACACAGTAAACAGAGCTCCACATTTCCAGAACAAAATCTAACCCCAAAGAGAATCTTTTGTGCTTTAAAATACCATCTGAATTATGTAACTGCAGCCCTCTATACATCATCTTTATTATAGTAATAAAAACTGGTTGTAAAAGACATCTGAAGGGAGAGAACTAGACAGATCCTCACTCAGAGACACCACCCACAAAGCCATGTAGGCCAAAGGGATGGACAGATTGATGCTAATGGACAATTTTAAGAGGAAGTCTCCAATCAAAGTTCAGGCTAAGAACTAGCTGCTTTTCCAGAAAGCTCATCCTTCTGAGGCCTCTGATCTCACCAGAGGAGATGAGAGCACAAGAATGCAGCCTCTTGAGGGAAAATGTGTAGTGTCACCTAGCACCAAGAGCAGAATAACTTCCAAATGACATACAAGGGAACAGCAGCAGACAAGAGTCCTGGATGGCCAGGCATCCATGGCTCAACCCTATAACCCTAGTTAGTCAAGATGCTGAGATCTGAGGATTGAGATTTGAAACCACATAGGGAAGATAAAGCCCTCAAACTCTTACCTCCAATTAAACACCTTAAAGCCAAAAGTAGAGTATAGCTCAAATGGTAGATTCACAGCCTTGAGCAAAAAATGCTAAAGGCAGATGGGAGCCGGTGGCTCATGCCTGTAATCCTAGCTACTCAGGAGGGTGAGATTTGAGGATCACAGTTCAAAGCCAGCATGGGAAGGAAATTCCGCAAGACTCTCATCTTCAATTAATCACCAGAAAACTGGAAGTGGTTCTGTGGCTCATGTGGTAGAGCACTTACCTTGAGCTGAAGAGCTGAGGGATAGTGCTCAGGTCCAGAGTTCCAGCTCCACGACTTACAAAAAATAAAAGAAAGAACTGCTTAGGGACAGTGCCTAAGCCCTGAGTTCAACCCCCAATATTAAGAAACACACACACACACACACACACACACACGCACAAACACACACACGGAATCTCAGCAGGAACACAGCAGTCAGTCAAGATATTGAGTGCTACTATATGCTTGTCTTTACTATGGAAGAAGCAGTATATAAGACAGATGAAGTCCTGAATCTTACAGTGCTTACGACCTACTGAAGCAGAAAAACAAACATGTAAACCAACAAGGAAGGTGATTCTAGTCAGTGTACCATTCACAGGTATGTTGCAGAGTGATAAGGGAATTTCCAAATGTCAGCTCTAACAGATGCTTATCAAACCAGATGTCTATGGTTCATTTCTGTAATCCAAGTTACTCAGGAGGCTGCTATATAAGGGACCACGATTTGATGCCAACCCTCGTAGGAAACATCCATGAGACTCTTATCTTCAATTAACCACCAAGAAAGCCAGCAGGGGATCTGTAGCTCAAGTGGAAGAGTACCAGCCTTGAGCAAAAATGTTCAGGGTCAGCACCCAGGCTCTGAGTTCAGGACCCAGGATGAGCACACACAAAAAAACCAATAACAACAAAAAAGGCTGTCTGAGATGACACTAGAGCTGAGACCTAATAGGTGAAAAGAATCAAGTCAAAGTTGTTAGGAAGAGCATTAATTCATTCTATGAGTAAAGACCTAAGGGAGGAAGTGAGCCTCCTGTGTAAGACAGCCAACAGGCTGGAGTGCGATAGTGAACACAACCAACACACACAAAATGAGGCTGGAGGGATACACAGGAGGCAGACAAGGCAGGAGCTTGGACTTGAGCAGTAGCTGCAAGGCACTAATGAATTTTAGAAAAGAGAAAGGAGCCTCTGAATTTACTCACAAATGCATTCTCTGGCTGGGTATTAAGAATGGACTGAGATTCCAGCAGAGGTGGGGAGAAGAGCTGGGAGCCTTGAGCTGGAATCCAGGAAAGCTAGACAGGGTAGGAGGAGAGAAATGGGTGGAGTCAGAATCAAGGTTTGGGCCAGACTCAGTAGGGAACTCAGATCTTAACTAAGATCCCAGGGCCGAAGTCACTCTCCCAACTCACACAACATACAGATAAGGACACAGAGGCTTTGCCAATTCAAGGGTCTACCCAGAGTCAAACAGTTCAGGATGACCCCCCCTCACAATGCAGGACTTCTATCAGGAAGAAATCAGAAGAGGAGTTCGCAAATAAAGCTTTATTGAAACACAGCATATTCAGGTGATGAATGTACTATGTGCAGCAATACATACTACAGTGGCAGAAGCGAGTGGCTATACTGGAGACTGTATTATACACAAAACCTAAATTAGGCTCTGGACTAAATGATCACAGACAACATACTGGTTAAATTTGGAACTAGAGATTCCAGAGACAAAAGAAGTGTAAGTTTCAGAGGGTAAATCTTGGGGATCCTCTCCCCAGCCAAAGGCTCACCAAAGAGGCTGTCCTGCTGAGAAGACTCCTTCAACATTACTTCACTCCTGGGAAGGCCTTAGGAAAATGACAAACACACCATAACATCCATGCCACTATGCTTGTACAAATTATATTCTATAAGCATTTCCAAAAGACAGAGTTGAATTCTACCTGCCAGGAAAGATAAAGGAGACAAAAATGATGAAAACCTCTAAATCACTATGGGCCACAGCAGATTACCTAAGCCTTGCTGAGCTTTACTGAGTGAGATCCCCAACACTGGGGTGTATTCAAGTCAAAGATGGCTGTCCATCTGACAGAGAAAAAAGTTAAGAGAGATAGAGATTAAGAGAGATAGGACAGGGCTGGGAATGTGGCTTAGTGGTAAAGTGTTTGCCTAGCATACATGAAGCCCTGGGTTTGATTCTTCAGTACCACATAAACAGAAATAGCCAGAAGTGATGCTGTGGCTCGAGTGGAAGAGTGCTAGCCTTGAACAAAAAGAAACTCAGGGACAGTACCCAGGCCCTGAATTCAAGTCCCAGGACTGGCACAGAGAGGAGGGGGAAGAGGTTGGAAGGGAGAAGGAGGGACAGGACACGGAGCGGAGCAATTGTGGGTTCCAAAATGGTGTCTTATAGCCACTACACACACACACAAACACACACACACACGCAGCCTAACACCAACTGGGAATGAGGGAGGAGGAATGACACAAATACACACAGAGAGAGGAGAGGGTTGAAAGCAGGGTTGGGGTAAAAGAAGCACAGTAACACCACAAGGAGAACCCCACAAGCCCAGGGGGAAGGAATCCATACCTGGGCTTTCCTGCCCTTTACCTGCTGCAGAGGGAAAGAGTACTAAACCTGATGATTCAGGTTAAAAGTCATCAAATGTCCCTTTAATACCTCTGGCATGGCACCTGGCAGCCCTTAATGTGGCCCATTGTTCCCTGGCAGGGCTTTGGTGGCAGGAGCAGTCAGCTGTCTTGCCAATTGCCAGGGGAATGCAGAGAGCAGAGGGAGGAGACGGCATGGAGGAGGGAGAAAAAGGCAGGAGCACCAAGACCCATGCAACGATGCCTCTAGAAGACCCTCATCCCACAGCCCACCCCAGATGAAAAGATGACTCACCCCCTTGCCACAGCACCTGACAGCTGCCCCAAGGAAGGCCAGGTGGGAAGAGGTATGGGTCAAAAAACGAAAAAGCCCCACCCTATCCTTTCTTCCTGTGATAGTCCTCGGGCTTAAACACAGGGGTCTGCCTGGGCACTAGCCCTAAGCTTTTGTGATCGAGGATAGTGCTCTATTACTTAAGCCACAGCTCCACATCTGGCTTTTTTTGGTGATTCATTGAAGATAAGAGTCTCCCAGATTTTGAACCATGATCCTCAGATCTCAGCCTCCTGAGTAACTAGGATTACAGGCATGACAAGCCCAGTTTTAGCTGTACTCTGCTAGTATGGGAGACAGGTAAAGCTCTACTTTACAGGCCAGGAAACAGATGGTCCAGGGAGGTTAAATGTCTGGCCTCCTGAAATCAGTCAAACACAGCAACCAAACAAGCCAGGCACCAGTGGCTCATGACAGTAATCCTAGCTACTCAGGAGGCTGATATCTGAGGATCATGGTTCAAAGCCAGCATGGGCAGGAAAGTCTGTGAGACTCTTTTTTTTTTTTTTCTATTTTTTTATTAATTTTATTTTATTTTATTTGAGAACATACTGTACAGAGGGGTTACAATTACATGGGCAGGATAATGCATACATTTCTTACCAAGCATTGCAGCCTCCTCCTTTGTTTACCCTTCACCTCCCTTCCCAGCCTCCCCCCTCCCCCCCACCCAATCATACCCTCCCTCCCCCCCCCACCGACATTGTAAAGCTGGTTTTGACATGACATTTTTTTTTTTTAATTTTATTTTATTTTACTTGAGAACATACTGTGCAGAGGGGTTACAATTACATGGGCAGGATAATGCATACATTTCTTACCAAGCATTGCAGCCTCCTCCTTTGTTTACCCTTCACCTCCCTTCCCAGCCTCCCCCCTCCCTCCCACCCAATCATACCCCCCCCCACCGACATTGTAAAGCTGGTTTTGACATGACATTTTGTACTTCTCATTGTTGCAACAGGTCCACCTGAATCCTTAAACGACTTGTTTGTCCCCATCTCCTCCACATGTTATACTGACATCAAAGATAGTGAAAGCGGGGGTTACACTGTGGGGGAGGGACATACAAAGCAACAAAGAAATAATCTTATAAATTCTAACGCTAGAAACACATGCATGAAAGAAACAAAAACATTAAAATACATATTTGAGGTTTCGTTTTCCTAACATCACATTATCTGACTTTTTCCGCTTGACTCATATCTATACTAGATATTGCAAATAAGGGAAACCATGGGACCTATGTTTCTTTGGGCCTGGCTTACTTCACTTAATATAATTTTTTCCAAGTTTTTCCATTTCCTAACAAATGGGGAAATGTCATTCTTTCTGATGGAGGCATAGAATTCCATTGTGTATATATACCACATCTTCTTGATCCATTCATCTACTGAGGGGCATCTGGGTTGGTTCCATGTCTTAGCTATGGTAAATAATGCTGCAATAAACATAGTTGTGCTGGTAGCTTTAGTGTGGCCTTGTTTGTGATCATTTGGGTAAATGCCCAAAAGTGGGATTTGACATGACATTTTGTACTTCTCATTGTTGCAACAGGTCCACCTGAATCCTTAAACGACTTGTTTGTCCCCGTCTCCTCCACATGTTATACTGACATCAAATATAGTGAAAGCGGGGGTTACACTGTGGGGTGGGACATACAAAGCAACAAAGAAATAATCTTATAAATGTGTTAGAAACACATGCATGAAAGAAACAAAAGCATTAAAATACATATTTGAGGGTTCGTTTTCCTAACATCACATTCTCTGACTTTTTCCGCTTGACTCATACGTATACTAGATATTGCAAATAAGGGAAACCATGGGACCTATGTTTCTTTGGGCCTGGCTTACTTCACTTAATATAATTTTTTCCAAGCCTTTCCATTTCCTAACAAATGGGGAAATGTCATTCTTTCTGATGGAGGCATAGAATTCCATTGTGTATATATACCACATCTTCTTGATCCATTCATCTACTGAGGGGCATCTGGGTTGGTTCCATATCTTAGCTATGTTAAATAATGCTGCAATAAACATAGTTGTGCTGGTAGCTTTAGTGTGGCCTTGTTTGTGATTATTTGGGTAAATGCCCAAAAGTGGGATTGCTGGGTCATTGGGGAGCTCTATGTGGAGTCTTTTGAGGAACCTCCATACTGCTTTCCAGAGTGGTTGAACAAGTTTACATTCCCACCAACAATGAAGTAAGGTTCCTTTCTGTCCACATCCCCTCCAGCATCTGTTGTTGTTAGAGTTCTTGATTTTTGCTGTTCTAACTGGAGTGAGGTGATATCTCAATGTTGTTTTGATTTGCATTTCTTTTATGGCTAGGGATGTTGAACATTTCTTCATGTGTCTATTGGCCATCCTTCTTTCTTCTTCAGAGAAGCTTCTCTTTAAGTCTTTCGCCCACTTACTTATTGGGCAGTTGTTTCTTTGAGGATTTGTTGTTGGGTGGTTTAATTTTTTGAGTTCCAAGTATATTTTAGATATGAGACCCTTGTCCGTTGTATGGCTAGTAAAGATCTTCTCCCAGTCCGTGGGCTTTCTATTGATCTTGCTAGCTATGTCATTTGCCCTGCAGAAGCTCTGCAACCTTATACAATCCCATTTGTCCAGCCTTTCTTTGATTTGTTGTGTTTCCGGGTCTCTATTCAGAAAATTTCGGCCTGAGCCAAGGAGACCCAGGGTTTCTCCTATTCCATCCTGTAATGTTTTCAGAGTGTCTGCTTTGAGTTCAAGGTCTTTGATCCATTTGGAGTTGATTCTGGTGCAGGGTGATATATAAGGATCTAGCTTTAGTTTTCTACATGTAGTTAACCAGTTTTGCCAGCACCATTTACTGAAGAGGCTGTCTGTCTTCCATTCTATTGTTTTAGCTCCCTTATTGAAGAGTAGATGGCTATAGGTCTGTAGGTTCATTTCTGGGTTTTCAATTCTATTCCATTGGTCCTGAGGTCTGTTCTTATGCCAGTACCAAGCTGTTTTGATTACTATGGCTTTATAGTAGAGTTTGAAATTTGGTATTGATATTCCTCCAGCAGTGTTCTTTCCATTGAGGAGCGTTTTTGCTATTCGGGGTCTTTTATTGTTCCATATGAATTTTTGGATTGCTTCTTCTATTTCCTTGAAGAATGAGGGAGGAATTTGGATAGGTATTGCGTTGAATTTGTAGATAGCCTTGGGAAGTATTGCCATTTTCACGATGTTAATCTTTCCAATCCAGGAGCATGGGAGGTTTTGCCATTTTTTAAGTTCTGTGTTGATTTCCTTTTTCAAGATTTTAAAGTTTTCATCATAGAGGTCCTTCACTTCTTTTGTTAAGTTAATTCCTAGGTATTTTATTTTTTGTGGGGCTATTACGAATGGAGTTGCTTTCCTAATTTCAGCCACACTTTTCTCATTGTTGGCATTCAGAAAAACCTTCATCGGAAAGGGGTGTTAGATCTTGTCGAATGCTTTTTCTGCGTCTATTGAGATATCCATATGGTTCTTATTCTTGCTCCTGTTGATGTGATGAATAATATTAATTGATTTGCGTATATTGAACCAGCTTTGCATCCCTGAAATGAATCCTGTTTGATCGTGGTGTATGCTTTTTTGGATGAATTGTTGTAGTCGGTTGGCCAAAATTTTGTTGAGAAGTTTTGCATCAATGTTCATCAAAGAAATGGGTCTATAGTTCTCTTTCTTTGATGAGTCCCTGCCTGGTTTTGGGATGAGGGTTATGATGGCTTCATAGAATGTGTTCGGTAGTGAGCTTTCTCTTTCAATTTCATTGAAGAGTTGGAGGAGAATTGGTGTGAGCTCTGCTTTGAAGGCCTTGTAAAATTCCGCTGTAAAACCATCTGGTCCTGGACTTTTCTTAGCTGGGAGGTCTCTTATTGCTGTTTCTATTTCAATGCTTGATATGGGCCTGTTAAGATAGTTTAACTCATCTTGGTTTAGTTTTGGCATGTCAATATTTGCTAGGAAGAGGTCCATTTCTGTCAAGTTCTCAAACTTATTAGCATAAAGTTTTGAGAAGTATTCCCTTATAATGTTCTGAATATTGCTTGTTTCCGTGGTGATGTTTCCATTCTCATCTCTGAGTTTATTAATTTGGGTGTGTTCTCTTCTTTTTCTGATAAGATTTGCTAAGGGTCTGTCAATTTTGTTAAGTTTTTCAAAGAACCAACTCTTTGTTTTGTTGATTCTTTCTATAGTTTTTTTGGATTCTAATTCATTTAATTCTGATTTAATTTTGATTATTTCTTTCCGTCTACTGGATTGGGGTTTATCTTGCTGCTCTTTTTCAAGGAGGTTTAGATGTGTCATTAAATTGTTAGTTTCAGATCTCTCCAATTTGTTGATGTAGGAGCTCAGAGCTATAAACTTGCCTCTGAGTACTGCCTTTGCTGTGTCCCAGAGGAGCTGGTATTTTGTGTGTTCATTTTTGTTGAATAGCATGAACATTTGAATTTCCTTTCTAATCTCTTCCATGACCCAGTCATGATTCAGCAGTGTGTTGTTCAGCCTCCATGTGATACCGGACTTTCTTTGGTGGCTTTTAGTGTTGAGTTCTAATTTTATTCCCTTGTGGTCAGAGAGAATGCAAGGTATAACTTCAATGTTTCTGAATTTAGACAAGTTTGCTTTGTGGCCTAAAATGTGGTCTATTTTAGAAAACGTTCCATGTGCTGCTGAGAAAAACGTGTATTCTGATGCTGCTGGGTGAAATGTTCGGTAAATGTCTGTTAAGTCTAGTTGATCTATGCAGCTGTTTAGATCTGCGGTTTCTCTGTTGAGTTTTTGCCGAGTTGATCTATCTAGTGGGGAGAGTGGTGTGTTAAAATCCCCAACAATTAATGTCTTTGGATCTATATGGGATTTGAGGGAAAGTAGTGTTTCTTTGATAAATTTGGGTGCTCCATTGTTTGGTGAATAGATATTTAGAATTGTAATATCCTCCTGAAGGAGAGATCCTTTAATTAGTATGTAGCGACCTTCTTTATCTCTTTTCACGAATTTTAATTTGAAGTCTATTTTATCTGATATTAGGATTGCAACTCCCGCCTGATTATGCGGTCCGTTTGCTTGGTAGATTTTGTTCCAGCCTTTAACATTGAAAATGTGTTTGTTTTTACGGGCAAGATGTGACTCCTGCAGGCAGCAGATAGAAGGGTCTTGTTTTTTAATCCAACTAGACAGTCTATGTCGCTTAATTGGAGAGTTCAGTCCGTTAACATTAAGAGATAGGACTGAGAGGTATTTGGGAGTTCCTGCCATATTATCTACCTTCTTGGGGGCTGCGAAAACTGGGTTCTTCCTATGGTTTTTGGATTCTCAGTTTGGGTGCAGTTTCTTGACCTTTATTGCGGTCTTGTTGGTTTTCTATGTGTAGGACATCTTTAAGAATCTTTTGTAGGGCTGGTTTGGTGGAGATGTATTGTTTCAATTTTTCTTTGCTATGGAAGGTTTTTATTTGGCCTTCAGTTATGAAGGAGAGTTTAGCTGGGTACAGTATTCTTGGTTGATAGTTGTTTGTTTTTAGGGCATGGCATACATCATTCCAGGCTCTTCTTGCTTTGATTGTCTCTGCTGAGAAATCTGAGGTGATTCTAATTGGTTTCCCTTTATAAGTGATTACCCTTTTCTCTCTGACAGCTTTAAGGATCTTTTCCTTGTTCTGAGTTGATCCTGTGTGGATTATAATGTGGCGGTGCCATGTCCTATTCTGGTCTGGTCTATTTGGGGTTCTAAAGGCTTCTTGTATCTGGACAGGCCTATCTTTTTGCATGTTTGGGAAGTTCTCTGCTAGGATCCTGTTAAACAAATTTCCTAGAACATTAACTTCTGTTTCTAGGTGCTCCTCTACACCCATTATCCTTAGATTAGGCCTTCTGATGGTGTCTTCCAGGTGTTGGATAGATCTATCATATTTCTTGGACTTATCTTGGATGGTTGTATGTTCTTTCTCTATAATATCTAGGCTGTCTTCAATCCCTGAGATTCGATCTTCTGCATGGTCTAACCTGCTGTCAAGACTCTCTACTTTGTTTTTTATCTCTTTTCCTTCTAGTTGGTCAGCTTTGATGGCTTCAAGTTCTTTGTTGAAGCTCTGTTTTAGGTCTTGTATGAATTTCTTTACTTCCTTAATTTGGTGTTCAGTGTTTGTCCTCAAATCGCTTAGTTGATTGGTTATGGTTTCTTTGGGCTCCCATTCCTTCTGCTGGGTTCCATTCATCATTCCCTTTGTGGTCTCCCTGACTTCCTTCAGCTCTTTGTTAATGGATTCCATGAATGCCTTTAGTGATCTTTGTGTGTTCTCTACCTGGTCTCTCAATTCCTGTATTACTCTTTGATTAGCTTCCTCCAGTTCGTGGGATTCCTGCAGATCTCTTTGAGTGTTCTCAGCCTGCTCACGCCATTTCTCCCTTTCTCTTTGAGTATTCTCAAGTTGTTCACGCAAATCCTGTATCAGTTTTTGAGTAGCTTCCTCACGCTTATGATATTCCTGTATAAACTTCTGGGATGCCTCCTCTCTCTCCCTATCACGCTCATACAGAGTCCTTTGTAAGTTGTCAAACTTTTCATTTATCATGTTTGCCAGCAGTGTTTGTAGAGCTGTTTGGAAACTCTCCTCTGGATTATTCATTATCTGTTCTAACCCCTGATTATCAAGATTGGGAATTGAGATACCCGAATTTGCCATATTTCTTGTGTTTTTCCGGCTTACTCTGCCCATTTGAGATGAAGATAGCACCAGTTTTGTGCTAGAACACTATCTTAAGGCAACCATCAACCAAAGTTTGCATTTGTACAGTCAATAGTCTACAGATACAATCTAGTTCAACAGATACATCTATTCGACATCAAACAACTATATGTTAAAGGGCTTCGAACCGCAGAGAAGAATTTGGAAACCAGAAATTATTAGGGTTAGGGAGAGATGTGGGTAAAAAAATAGGAATAGATTGGTGTGGGGAGGCACAGGGAGAGTTAACTATGTCCTAATCACAATGCAGGAAATAGGTTGGGTAGGATGCAAGTAGAGAGAGAGAGAAAAAGGAGAAAGGGAAAGGGGAATGAAAAGGGAACAGAAAAAAAATAGAAACGTAAAAATTAATGTTATTTTAGAGATTAAAAGACCATCTATTTATAGAGGAATATGAATATGTTGAGAGAAAGGGAGGGACATAGAGGAGATGAGAAAAACTTTAGAAAAAATGCTTAAAATATTATATAGGCATAAAGAGGTAGTACTGCTATTAATGAATTTAAGTCTCAGAGGTTTTGAATTGAGTAATAGGTTTGTGGATTAAGTGTGTACACAATGGGGGATAGGGTCTACTGGTTAACTACGGGTTTATCTGAGGATGTGCAGGACAAGAGTTAAGTCACATAAAGAAGAACAAAAAGGAAAAGATGGAAAGCTAGGAAAGTGAGAAGAAAAGATCAGAAGTTCAGTAGAGCTAGACAAAAAACAAAAAGATAATTAAGAATGAAAGAAAAAGAGAATGAAGACAAGAAAAGAAAGGAAAACACACATTCACGTATTCCTAAAATGAAAATTATAAGGGGAGAAAAAAAAAAGTTAATGGAAAACAATTATTTTTTCAGAAGAGGCAAAAATTAAAGATTAATAAAAGTTTGAGAAAAGCAAAAAATTTTTTTTATATATATAAGGTAACAAAAAACGAAAAAAAAAAAAACAAAACAAAAAAAAGAAAAAAAGGAAAGAAGAAGAAAAAAAAAAAAGTTCTTTGATTTTTTTTTTTTTTTGGGAGGGGTGGGAAGAGTCCTGTATCTCCCTTTTGTCTGTAACCAGAGTCTCGTTGGAGTCTCTGGTCAGCTTGAGGTCCTGTGGCTTGATTGGTTTCTTAAGTCAGTTTGTTGGAACAGGCAGAAAAATGCTCTGCTTTACCCAAGATTTTGAGATCCCCCTCCCAGGTTAGTTTACTGGGAGGGTGATCTGCTTTGAGAATCACAAAAGAGGGGGATGCAGTGATGAGGCTAGGTTCTGGGTAGAGTTGAGGCCTTTCAAAGTACAGTAGCTTTTCCCTGGGGCTATTTTGTGAAAAAAACTCACAGCACGCAGCCTGGAGCCATTCTCAGGGTTTCTGGTTTTCAATTGATTGTGGTGGCTGCTAGAGGGAGGGGCAGCCTCTGGCTCTGGTTACCTGGTGAGGAGAGCCACTCCAATGGCTGGCGCCTGAGCTGGGTGACTTTTCCCTGGATGGAACTGAGTCTGTGAGGTCACTTCGCCGTTAAGTTCTTGTGACCTGCTAAATGACTAGTTTTATTCCAAGGCCTGAGCTGGAGCTAGCCGCTCCTCCGAGCTTTGTCGGTATCCAAGATGGAGATCACCGGTGCTGGGGGGGGAGGGGTGGCCTTCCCTCCTCTGCTCCCTGAGAAGGAGTGAGGAAGTCGGGCTTCTACTCACGCAGAGTCTTGGATCCCGGGTCGTCTCTGGTCTGCAAAGTGCAGGATGAAGTTGTCCGCTCCTTGTCGGTTCTTGCTGGTGTTGAGTAGAATCCGCTCGTCTGCTGCGTCTGGCTCCTTTGTCCCGGACTGTGTCTAAGGTATGCCCCCGGGGCGGTGGTCGCCGCTGTGACCCTGCCGCTGCAGCGGCAGCTGCTGGCAAGCGCTCAGATGTGTCTGCTTGGCTACCCCTCTCTTCACTAACTCTCTGTCCTGTGATGGCACACTTGGTGTGATTCTCTGGCTTGGGACTGTTCACTGGAACTCTGAAACTGTTTTCTATGCAAGAGCTTGTTCAGATTCCAGCTTCTCCTCCGCCATCTTCCCGGAACTCCCGTCTGTGAGACTCTTATCTCCAATTAACCACCAGAAAACAGAAAGTGGGCTGTGGGTCAATTGGTAGAGCAATAGCCTTGAGCTGAAGAGCTGAGGGACAGCGCCCATGCCCAGAATTCAAGCTCCACCACTGACCAAAAATCAAAACAGAAAAAGAAGTGATGGGCTAAACGAATGGCAGCTAAATGAATAGACTTATATATTATATATCCTCCTCATTACGATTCTTACTAGTAGTATTTTATGTTGTGTCTTCCATCATCTAAGAAAGCTGAGGAAAATTCTGCATTCACAGCTTCAACTTCTCAAAAACCCAAGAAAAAGAAGAAAAACTGGGGCTGCTTTTTGTTTGGCCCTTCCTTCTCCTATCTGTATTCAGCAGAGGGCAGCAAACAGGAAGCATGGAAAGATCAAAGAGTGAGAAAGAGAGCCACATGGAGAAACAGCTACACATTCATAAATACACACCCACCCACCCACAGCAAGCAGAATTGTTTAGCTTCCTCTAGCTTTCAAAGTATGAACATTCCGCCTCCTCCAGGGCGGGGGACGGGGGAGGGAGGGGATGTTGGAAGTTGAAGAGACAGAAGCTCTTTTTCAGCTCAAGAGATTTTCAGTGAGCTGACTTTGCATGCAAATGAGAGAGGGGCAACTCTCAAAGCAGAGAGAGGAAGGCAGCCACAGAACTGACAAGATTATTCACAATGAAGACAGCTTTCAACTACTCATCTTGAGGGAATAAGGCTGGCAAACCTAACACCCAAGCTCTCCCCAGTGAGAAACTGAGGCCCTCTGCCATTAGCATCTCAGCCCAGGGGTGTCAGAGAGTGCTGATCTACAGGATGCAGGTTCAGTGCTCCACAAGGACAGGGCTAGAGTGGCAAACGGGTGGCCTGTTGAGGGTCAAGTCTAGTCTCCTCGATATTGGCAGGGATCTGGCATGGACATTTGTAAGCCTCTTCTCAACTATCTTTCCCACCCCCACAACCAGGAGTAGCCAGCCTATCTGTGTAAATGCTCTTTCAATATGACCGGGGTGGCCCAATCCCATCCCTAGTTCTAAGGTAGGATAAGTCACCCAGTACAGCCCATCTTCCTGACTAGTGATTGAGAATCAATCCTATCATAATAAACACATCAGATCCAAAGTGGACCAATAAGATTTAAACAGATCATGCTAAGATAATAGGAAAAGACATTTCTTATCTTTTCTACAGAGGCCACGTTTGGGCACATACACACACAGACACCCTCACACATACACACACATACACACACACAAAAGGTAGTGTGTGTGTGTGTGTGTGTGTGTGTGTGTGTCTGTGTGTGTGTGTTGGGTGGGGATGTTCCAGCACCAAATGGTGTAATTAAGTACTGGCTACCAAAACTGCGGCATGAAAATTTGACTCATGAGGGAAAGTCTTTGCAGCAGAACACAGATGACTTGAAGAGCACTGCGTTCATGTCTGCATTCCTCCTGTGAGAACTCGAGTATGTGATTTTCCTTTTGCTGCCTGTTTCCATAATGAACTAGTGACTTCTCAAGCACCTCCCTCCCACTTTAACACTCACTCAGCAAAAATCCATTTTTCCAAGTGCTACACCATGTGCTATGTACTTAAAAAACACACTATGTCAAGACGTCTTCATCTACTGAGGCCACGATGCACTTCTTGGCCACAGGAACTACAACAGGCTACATCCTTTCCCCATGCCATTGTGGTTGTTGGAGAAGCAAAAGTCTCATTCAGTCTTTCTCTTTCTGACTATGATCCAAGTGCAAGATGCAGAAGGTCAGGTATATGCAAAATACAAAAGACATGCACACAACTGGCTTATATAGCTCAAACATCATTAGGAGCAATTAACTGGTACAGGACATATTTCCAGTTAACCAAGTTCACCTCGAGGTATTTCTTTACATGGCTGGCTTTCCTACTTGGTTTGCAGCTTTCTGAGAAGCCAGCTGTCTGACCACATGAATTCAGAAACCCTAGAAGCATTATGTGTCCTTTATAAATCAGATGTCTTGTCTTGCCCAGTTCCAGAGATACACTGAGGATGGACTGGGTGGCAGTTCTGTGACTTACATTCTAGCAGATGACAGCTAAATGCTCTTTTAATCTACAGTGGAGGAATCAAAGAGTTAAGAGGACTGTTCAAATAGTGGGTATGTTGCCCTCAGATAAACTTCTCTCAAATCCACAAGGAACCTAATTTTCTTTAGGACAAAAGTCCTATCAAGACTTCCTTCCAGAGCCTCTGTGGTTAATTCTGCCAGGAAGATCAATGAGGAGGTACTGTGGGAAAGTTCTCAACAATTACCAGAGTGACAGACTGATCTTAGAACCAACTGTCAACCCTTCATAATAGCGCAGAGTGCTTCAGATAGCAGATTTCCCAGACAGCAGCCTGATGTGTTACATGCATGCTCAGGGATAGTGTGGAATGAGGACTGGAAGAAAGCCTCTTCCTTTGAGGCCAGCTGCCATTCAAACAAGGAACTAACTGGGAAGGCCAAGCCCAGGGCTCTGCCTGTACAAAGAGAAGAGAACACAAAAGGGCTGTGTGGAAATTTGGCAGGATCTTCCTGAAAGGCAGCAGCTGAATGCTGCATCCTATAGCACCTAGAAAAGCCTATCATTGCAAAAGAGCTCTTCTGCTGCACCCAGGAAGGAGAAATTTCCTGTAAAGGAAGAACAGCCAGTTGACAAGACTTGAAACACCAATCCCATTCACCACTTCCTCCTCCTCCTCTTTATGCTATTCCAAAGAAAAAGAAATTAAACAAGAATTAAAACTGCCCCATGAGCTGTCAACACACTGCAGGTCAGAGTTCCAAGGAACATCCATCCAGCTGTTGCTCTCCACTCTTTCTGCCCCAAAGGCTGCTTTATTCAATCAATACCTTCTTGTACATGTGAGTAACTTTCTTTGAACGCTCAGGCCAAACTGGCAGTTAACCTTGACCTTCTCTCTCCACATCTAGGTCTATAGGAAATGAAAATCAGAACTTCTTTGGCACCTGCCTTAACTGAAATATGACAACTTTCTTTAGGCAGACTGTCAAGAGCTCTTTTAGACCTGGTCACAGCTATTCCATAGGAGACATGCACTTGGGCAGGACACACCCCCCTTTGCCTGGGGCTTTGCCAATATAGAATCCCTGAACCTAGGGAGGCTGTCAAAGACAAAAATCCAGGAAAAAGCAGTAGCCCTATGTGCACTCACTAATCACATCACAGAATGCTGGCAACCGAACCAAGAGATGGAGTTGGTGGATGATAAGCACATACAGCAAGTTAATGACAAAGCCAAACACAGCCCTGGCCTCTTCACCCAGATACTGGTACAGGATATGAAATGAAGGAGATTTCAAGAAAGAAAAACATACAAGACACAGAATTTAAGGGGGAAAAGGCTAGGCTGGCTATCAGGGTTTGAACTCAGGGTTTAGGAAAGGCCATTGCTAACTTTCCTCAGTTTCTGAACAGTTAAGATGTACCATAAAGATCAAGCCAACTCCTCTTGGATGGTTTGCAACAATTAACTAGAGTAATTGTTAAGCTCCAATTGATCCACCTTGTGGCAAAGAACTGTCTGTGCTCAAGATACCAGAATGGCCAGGCAGCAGCCTGACACTGAGGAGAAAGGAAAACCCATCAACCTCAAAAGTCAGCCTCTTCCTGTGAGGGCAGCCAACAGTCAATTCTGACCCTGATATGAACATTACCCACTTCCCATGGGACCACAAAAATCCCCTAAGCAAATCTTAAATGTCCCAATATACAAAGCAATTCAAGCATGCATAGATTTGCCAGGAGATGAGAGAGGTAGAGTGATGTGATTGAGCAGGAAAATGTTAATCCAAGCCAGGAGCTGGAAACTCACACCTGTAATCCTAGCTACTCAGGAAGCTGAGATCTAAGAATCCTGGTTCTAATCCAGCCCACCCAGGAAAGTCTGTAAGACTCTTATCTCTACACCAAAAAGCCAGAAGTGGAGCTGTGGATTAGGTGGTAGAGTAACAGCCATGAGTGAAAAACAACTAAAGCACCCAAGGCCTGAGTTCAAGAGCCACAATCTGAGCATGCACACACATGCACATGAAGAAAAATGCCAATTTAGTCCATATACATGTACAGATACGTGAGACATGAGTGAGTTTCAAAGAGGCAAAACAATTATTATCACAGTTTGGGCTGCAAGAAATACCACATCCTATAAGAAAGAAGTAGAGAAGAAAGGTATGTGGCATTCTGCCCTCAGGGGACAGAGCTCTGGGACATTTTGGGGGATCCCTCCACCTGTACACCTCTATATTCCGGGAGGGTCAAAGGTGGCAAGTTCCTCAAGAACCAGAAATTCACCTTTCACCCCATCCAAGGGACTGGAAGCTCCAAGAGCATCTTTGCACTCACTCCCCAAGGAATTCACAGGACCTGAGACAAAAATAGGACAGCGAAAGAAAAGGGAAAAAGGGCAGGGAGTTCCAGAGGTCCCTGTGAAAATGGCAAAACGTGAAAGGGACTGACCCGAGTAAATACAGCAGGATCAGCAGGGGGGTTGAGGGAGGGGAGCAGAAGTGATGGGCGAACCAGTTCTACAGAAAGCCTCACACTCTGGGGATACTGGCATGTGCAAAGAGGGTACTACCCAGAAAAAGAACTCTGGACCAGGTGAGACAACAGGAGAGGGCATCGGAAAGGCGGACAAACTGTAAAGTATGGAAAACTAGAAATAAGAGTCCCATAATGGGCACTAAGGGCCCTGGGTTCTAATTCTGACTCTGCCGAGTGGGCAAATCCCTGTCCTCGGAGCCTCAATTTACCCCATCTGGGGGAGGGGATGGAAAGAAGGGCAAACTCTTCAGGGGCTGCCTCTGACGACACCGACAGGAGGAGGAGGAGAGAGAAGGAGCCGAAGGTCTGAAGTAAAACCAGAGAAGGGGGAAGGAGGACGGGAGCATCCCTAGCCCCACCACACCCAAGGCACTCACCTGTCCCACTGCGGGGACCGCCTCCACTCCCGACCTCCCGGGGATGCCTTCTGGCTGTCGCTGGAGGTACAGAGCCCACACAGCTCCATGTTGGGCAGGAAGACCAGGGCCGCCAGTACCAGAGTCACTGCCTGCAGAAGCCGCTTCTCCTTGCCTCACCTGGGACAGTCAGCCCCACTGCACCTGCTGGCCCCTTCGCGCAGCCCGCTCCAGGCTCTGTGCCCATGCATGCGTCCACCTGGCAGGGCAGCAGCAGCTCCAGGAGCACAAGGGCCGAGATGCAGGCCCGGGTCCAACTTTGCTGCACTTCCGCCATTCGCTGGCCAGGGAGCTGGATGCTACCACTAAGTCACCGCCATGGGGGGGGGGAGTCTCCACCTCCAACATCAATGTCGGGCACAGTGGAGCCATCAGGCCTACAACACCCTCTTACAGACTTCCTAGCACACACCTGTAGATGTCAACCTACATCTTTTCGGAAGGGTTTCAGTCTACCCAGGGCGACCCTGACATCCGACGTTAGGTCTCCTCCCTCCTGAGCTGCAATGGTGCATTCTGCTCTGCCCCTGCTCCCCTACTGGGAGGAGCAGTGAAAAAGTGTAGGAGTTGGGTTGTTGGGCGCTGACTGGTGCATGCTGAGCCGGGTGCCTTTCATCATGGGACCTCAAGCTAATGAGGCCAAAGCCTTCAGCCAAATGTTGTGAAAGAAGAATGGATCCACCAGGCTAGAGGCACTTGTATATGTATCAACATGTTTTTAACATATTTTATTGATTAATGATTGATTGATTGATTGTGTGTATGTGTGTGCTGGTACTAGAGCTTGCTCTCTTAGTTTTCTGCTCAACCACTTTAGCCACACCTCCATGTCTAGCTTTTCGTTGCTGTTGTTATTTAGCTGGTTAATTGAAGATAAGGTTTTTTGGCCAGACTGACTTTGAACCACAATCCTCAGATCTCAGCCTCCTGAGTCACTTTGATGACAGGCATGAGTCACCAGTGCGTGGCTTGTTTTTAATATTGTTTAACAAACTGCTTATTCACAGACTGTGTCTCCAGTTTCCCACCTAATCATCAGAAATCTTTAGCCCCCATTTCCTTATCTACTAAGTAACCACTCTGTATGGTATTTTCACAATAAAAATATTTTAAAAAGACAAAGGCTGGTTCAATTCATTGTTTTCTCTTATGGGAACATGGTATGCTAGGTGTGGGATAGAGACCTGGCGGCCAGGGGAACAGATTCAGACCCAGATTAGAAGCTTGCAGTAAGGAGTGAGTGAATTGTGGGACTAGCACAGTCTTGCAGTCTGGAGGATTGGATGGAAATTAATTGCACGGTATGTCTGCGATGTAAAAATATGTGGATCAAGATGTAATATGAGGAAAGAGACTGCAAAATGATGCAGTATCCAGTATCCCTACTCTCTGTCACTCACTCATCCCCTAAGCTCTGGGTCTGATCCCTCCATAGTCCCAGCATAAGAAGGACTATGACAGTGATCTGAGAAAAACCACTCAGGATCACTTGGTGATTGTAATTGTGGGATGGACGACATTGTCTTGAGCAGTCTCCAGTACAACTGTGGAGACACCCAACTAGAGCTAATCCTAGTTACAAGCCCAAGTGGGCAGGTTTGATGGGGAAGGCAAACAGGAGCTGGTGCTGCCCTGCTTCCCAAGTAATATGTAGATGGGGGAGGACTGTAAGAGCAGGTCTGGGGTGACTCCACCCACTGTGTCTGGATCACAATGATCCCACAATGCATACCTGTTTCTCGCTGACCAATAAGATACAAGAATCGAGGCCACATCCACATTTTCTGCTGCCTAATACCACTGTCATTTTCCTCTATTGAATCATACCACTACCAGCAGGTGAAGGAAGTAAAGGTGCTATATGGTGACTGAATGAATTTCAGAGATCCTGTAGGAAGTGGGTGATTGCAAGAATAGAAGTGATTTCAGAAAGCTTGGGAATATGGCCCCTCCACCTTCCTCATCCCAGTGCTGGGATATCTAACCAAACCAGAAACGCATGCACAATAAAATTTTCTTTAGGCAAGAAACAACAGCAAGAGTATCTGGAGAGGAATTGACCTGGTGGACCCACTAACACCAACAAAAAGAAAACTGAAAACAGGTAACCTCAAAACAATCATAACTGTGGACTGTAAATCAACCAAGGGTGAGACCAAAGACCATGCAGATCTGGAATCTTCCTCTGGTTCCTTTCCTGCTAGTGTCCTTTCCTCTGACACTGGAATCACTAACAATATGTCAGAAGCCCTACGTCACCCCAAGAGAGTAACCAAAAGATAAACAAAGGTAATAAGAGAGAAGGCATGGGTGGAGAAAGCTAGAGACCATGAAAGTATTAATGACCAAATTAAGCCTGGAGAGAGACCATGTTGCAGAGGACTTGAAGTTGGAGAGGTCCATGAGGAAAGACAAGGTTCAACAGATGAACCAACTGAGAGATTAGAAAGAGCAATGGGTGTGATAAGTGTTTGACCCAGAGGTAAACATGGTGGAACTTCAATGACAGTTGGCAGAGCTACCCTCCAGCAGCTGCCCGCAGGACCAACTCAGCCCAAGCTACAGCTGCCAGCCAAGACCTATTAGTTGCAGAAGTAGCAACAGAAATGTGAGAAGCAGTGTTACATTGAAAGGCAGGAAAACTAGAGCCTCAGTTTCCAAAATGTGAAGGAGCAGGAGTGGCTGTGGTAACTGGAGCAGCAGGGAAAGGCCTGGGATCTGCATAAGCTCTTCAAGACAATGGGAAGATTATACATTAATGAGGCCATGAGATGCACAATTTTGCATAACCTAGAGATCAAAGAGCAGCTGGGCCAGCTGCAGGTTGCCTTCCACAGGCTAAGAAACAGAAGGAGGAGCTCTCTAGTGTGCTGCACTCAAAGCTGCAGGTGAAGGAAGAAGCTGGACCAGCAAGAGGAGAAGTTAGAAGAATGGAAAGAGATGGCTGAGTTAAGGAGCCAAGAGGCTCAGAATCTCAGGAGCTTCATGAACAGCTGCAGGAGCTCAGAGCTACCTGTGAACAGCACAGGGCCTACAATTTGCAGCTGACCTTAAAGAATGAGGCATTGCTGCAGCACCTGCAGAAGCAGACACAGTTGCTGGACAAAGTTGGAGGACCAAGAAGGTCCATCAAAAATTACACATTTTTGATGTGCCTTAAAACCACCAGAGAGAAGCAGGAGCAGATATGGGCCCCAGCTGAGCTTTCTGGCTTTCACTAGAGAAGGAGGAGTGAGCAAAAAGGAAAGGGGGTGATTCTACTTGTTGTGACTGTCCTAGAAGACAGACAACCCAAAGACTAGGTGGGATTTTTATCTTTATCCATTGATGAATTAAAGAAGGTGAAGCTTAGCCAGCAGCTGCATGAGCAACAGACCTACTATGGGTGCCTGGCCAATATGGTAGTCAAAAGCCAGAGAAAGCTGAAGCAGTAGGGTTTCTTCTCCAGGAGTTGAAACCATGGGAAAGGAAGCAGGACACACAAGTGCCCAAGAAGACACTGAAATTCTGCTTCATCCACAAGCTGCCTGGAAAAAGTGGGCTACTAGAGGCAAGTGGATAAACTCCAACATGGATGCAGCCAGCTGTCAAAACCTATCAGCACCATTGAAGCGTCCCTAGGTTTCTATAAAGAACAGATGGAAGTACTGGATGAGCTATATCAGAAGAAAGATGAGTGTGCCAACCAGCTCTTCCAGGAGGAGAAGGAGAAGAAGAAGCTGCTATTGCTTCTTACAGATGAAGGCACCTGAGTTTCAGGACAAGATCCTAGCAGAACCCTGAGGATGAGGGCCCCTCAGAACTCTCAGGCTTCAGGAAGAGGGAAGTTATGAAGAAGCAACAAGATTTTGAAGATTTAAAGCTTGAAGACTAAAGACCTGGAGGCTTCCAGTTGGGGAACAGGGCTCTTGTCCTCTAGCTTACTTTGTCACAAGAGGATCAGGTGGCATACTCTCAGGCCTAATTATAATGAATGAGAGAGAAGAGGAGCCAAACATACCAGAGGCTTCTGGGAGCTGGCCCAAATTCTAGAGACATTTAACAGTCCATTCATTACCAGGAAAGGGGCTCAGGTGTAGGTTTCCACAAAGTGTAAATGCTTTACAAAGGAAGTTGGAGAGTGATGACACGGTTTTATATTATTATATTATGATGATAATAGAAAATGTTTGAGGTCACAGTTTAATAACAGTGTATTTTAATTTCATAACATTACATTTTTTACATTGTATGCAATATTTTGATATTACTGTATTGTATACATTATATCAATCATTTCATGATGTATGTTGTATGTCACTAGCGTCACTTGGCTTTTTGAAAATGTAAGGAATGCTGAGCTGGGCAATAGTGAATTTTCTTTTTTGTATGTTAAAAAGTTACAACCGTGATAGTGAGATGAAACAATAATAAAAACCACGGAAAACAAGAAAACATTAATGCTGAAATCCTGGAACAAAGCAAAGATATGAGATGAATAATTGGAAGTCTAACACAACTGGAGTACAGACACATGGATTACAGAAATGTAATCCAAAAATAAGAATATAGAATTATGAAATATCTGTAGATATGGCATATCCTAATAATTTTTCAGTGAAACCTACTGAAATGATACCTCTTGAATATTATTGTTGAACAAAAAAATAAAATTCAAACTAATATGTTACTTAACTTTGTACAGTGGACTAGATTCTGCAAGTGTAATGATATACCTTTGACTCAGGTAATAAATTGAAAATTCAGAAACAACTATTCAGTATTTAAATTAAAAAGTAATTACACAAACTGATCTAAATGCCACATGTACCATCTGTCTTAGATTTTCTGTGTATTAACTTAAAATCACATTCCTTATGAAGGAGAAAAATAGCTGAACTAACATTAATATCTCTAAAATAATCTTAATAAAAAAAATTCCTCAAAGAAAAAGATTAGTGTAAAAATCACCTTTGAGCATACTCTACAACTGAGGTGGGAAAAATTAAACAAAAGTAATGAATTATATATAGCTCCATATTCATAGCTTTTTAAAGAATTATTTCAAATATCCTTCATTTTTGAAATCAGTTCAGAATTCTTGCGTACATTAAAATTGGGGAACTACATTACCACTAGAAAATTAATACAGTATTTTTTATGAGATTAGAAGTCCAATGAGAATAAAAAGATTGAAATGGCTCAAATGGTGAAGCACCAGACAAGCAGGAGGCATGAAAATTTACAAATAAAAAGACTTGGATGATCATATAATAACTCCACAATGAAAGCTCAGCTAATTTTCAAAACCACCTACATTCAAAACCACCTACATTTCAAAACCACCTACATTTCAAAGTCACCTACATTCTCGTGGAAAAGAAATTAATTCATAGTACAAAAATAAAAGATTCAAATAGGTAAGAAAAAAAAAACGGTTTTCCAATCCTGTTCAAATTTAACTTTCACCTAACCAAAATAAACACTTGTCACTCTCTAAGAAAATTGTAATATAGCTAGCAAGACCAATAGAAAGCCCACGGATTGGGAGAAGATCTTTACTAGCCATACAACGGACAAGGGTCTCATATCTAAAATATACTTGGAACTCAAAAAATTAAATCCCCCAACAACAAATCCTGAAAGAAACAACTGCCCAATAAACAAGTGGGCGAAAGACTTAAAGAGAAACTTCTCTGAAGAAGAAAGAAGGATGGCCAATAGACACAATGAAGAAATGCTCAACCTCCCTAGCCATAAAAGAAATGCAAATCAAAACAACATTGAGATACCACCTCACCCCAGTTAGAATGGCAAAAATCAAGAACTCTAACAACAACAGATGCTGGAGGGGATGTGGACAGAAGGGAACCTTACTTCATTGTTGTTGGGAATGTAAACTTGTTCAACCACTTTGGAAAGCAGTATGGAGGTTCCTCAAAAGACTCCACATAGAACTCCCCTATGACCCAGCAATCCCACTTTTGGGCATTTACCCAAATGTTTACAAACAAGACCACACTAAAGCTCCCAGCACAACTATGTTTATTGCAGCCTTATTTACCATAGCTAAGATCTGGAACCAACCCAGATGCCCCTCAGTAGATGAATGGATCAAGAAAATGTGGTATATATACACAATGGAATTCTATGCCTCCATCAGAAAGAATGACATTGCCCCATTTGTTAGGAAATGGAAAGACTTGGAAAAAATTATATTAAGTGAAGTAAGCCAGGCCCAAAGAAACATAGGCCCCATGGTTTCCCTTATTTGCAATATCTAGTATATGTATGAGTCAAATGGAAAAGGTCAGATAATGTGATGTTAGGAAAATAAACCCTTTGATATGTATTTTAATGTTTCTTTCTTTCATGTATGTGTTTCTAACGCATTTATAAGATTATTTCTTTGTTGCTTTGTATGTCCCTCCCCCACAGTATAACCCCTGCTTTCACTATATTTGATGTCAATATAACTTGTGGAGGAGATGGGGAAAAACAAGTCGTTTAAGGATACAGGTGGACCTGTTGCAACAATGAGAAGTACAAGTTGTCATGTCCAAAACGAGCTTTACATCGTCGGTGCGGGGAGGGGGGGGGAGAAGGATTGGGACTGGGGGGGAAGGGGGGAAGCTGGGAAGGGATGTGAAGGGTAAACAAAGGAGAAGGCTGCAATGCTTGGTAAGAAATGTATGCATTATCCTGCCCATGTAATTGTAACCCCTCTGTACAGTATGTTCACAAATAAAATAAAATGTAAAAAAAAAAAGAAAATTTTATGAGGCATTTCCATGAAAGAGGAAGTTAAAGGTGTGGTTTCCAGGATGGAAATTCCAACTCCAGATGATATGTAAATCAACTTCCCTAATTGAGAACTCAGGTACACACCCTTTTCTTGGCCCACTGCCCGGAATCAGAGGACCTATTCCTCCTCTTTTTGTGAAAGGGAACTGTCTTTACACTTTTTTTTTAACACCTCCCCATTGCTGACACATTATATAGAGAAGTCTCTTGGGGTTGTGGTGTTTCTTTATCTTGACAATGGCAGTGTGAGTTTTTGTAATGTGGTTAAGAGTTCCCTTCTCTGGAGATACACCATTGGCTATTTCCAACTTCCTGTCAGACCCTTTTTCTCCAATGATAAAACACTATTAGTGAAGATTCTATACGTTGGGACCTCTATAGCAGAGAACCTTTCTCAAATGAAGCAAACCATTAATACTGTACTAATTTGAATTTTATGCACAGTAATCCCATTTTGTTATGAAATATGGCGGTAACGTATAATAAAACATAACATGTAAAAAATGAAGATAAGATAAAGTAGCAACAATGCAACAATAGAGCCAGAAATATTTAAAAATTGCCATAAAAATAAACTCATGCAAAAATGAGACCCCAGTGACTGCTTTTCACCATGAAAGAAGGTTGATCTCAGAATAACAGCAAAAAACAAAACAAAACAAAACAAAAAAACATTTAATTCAGTGGGCATTGTTGTTTTCCCAGTAATACTTGCTACTCAACAGCCTGAGCTCTGAGGATGGCAGTTCATAGCCAGTTCATATAGGAAAGTCCAAAAGACTCGTCTTCAAATAACCACCAAAGTGGAGCTGCGGTCCAAGTCGTAGGAGAAAAAAAAAGCAAAAAACAACAACAACAACAAACCCACACGAATAGTGCTCATGCCCTAAGTTCAAGCCCCAGTAATTTCGAGAACAAAAAAGCAGTACTGGTTTCAGTGACACAAAGTTCTAGAGCAGACTTTTGATTACTAGATCCTTGGAAGAAAAAAACAGAAACACCTCTATAATAGACCATTGGGGTGTTGAACTTTCTATTAGATTGGATTCTTTAAGTTTCAGTACTAATTCCTAAAAATAAAATAAAATGAAATAAATTGGAATACTTAGAGAAATAGCTGGTAATAATGGAGAAGAAAGAAAATGCAGGGTTGAACACTAAAGATGAAAGAATGGTTTCATAAAAAATAAGTCATAATTTTTGGGGTAAAAATGAGGAGAACATTAATTCAGGCTAAGAGATTAATAATAACAATGGCAAAGCTCAATTTATCCATTAGGCATACTGACTGGTTAACAATAGTCAACAATTGTAACAATACAATAGTTTGCTGTCCAGTTGTGATGGTTCTTTGTTGGTGTCCGTTTTTCACTCTATGTACCCAATTATTGTGCATTCATCCCCACTGTCATTATCATATGAAGATAAAAAAAATAATGCTTAGCCAGCACCAGTGGTGCACCTCTGTAATCCTAGCTACTCAGGAAACAGATCTGAGATCTCAGTTCAAATCTGGCCCGGGCAGGAAAGTCGTAGACACTCATCTCCAATAAACCACTAGAAAGCTGGAAGTGGTGCTGTGGCTTAAGTGGTAGAGGGCTCACCTTGAGCTGAAGAGCTGATGTTTCCCTCAGACCCAGAGTTCCGCAGCACTAATGACAAAATTTTTTTTAAAAAGAAAAATTTAAAAAAAGATTGAGAGTCAATGCCTGAGAGTCAAAGATGCAAACATAGTGTTAGGCTACTATTTCTCTGCTGGCAATTCAGATAGGGGATTATGCTTTCAAAGCTAATGGATCAACAGCAAGAAAGGTACAAGATTGATTATAGTAACAAAACCACAAATGGGAAAGGTTATGACAGGGACACTCCAGAACCTATAACCCTAAAGAGAATATTCTGATAGGATAAAATTTATAGCGAATTGAATATTAATAATATGCTCTTGAAAGCCAATGTATATAGATATATGTATATATATGTATATTTATGTCTATGATAATTTTTTAGATCATTCTCAATAACAGCATTGAGTTATTAAATTATATATCAGAATACCACACCATTTTATAATAAAAAGGCATAAATGGTATTTGAAATAAAGATAAGAGAAATAGAGTGGAAGAAGAGCTCAGGGACAGATCCTCTACCCTGAGTTCAAGTCCAGCACTGACAGACAAACAACAAGAACAACAACATCGCAAGGATGAGTCAGTATAGACAATAGACAAGAGGAAATGATCTCCGAGCCTAGGATCTTTGTTCACTCATAGTCAGGTGATCAACGACAGTCAGGTGATTACTGGTATGATTCAGGCAGGTGATGGGAAAGCTGGGAGGGGCTGGTCTGTGGGCAGATTTAATCCTGATCACAACTCAAGCAAGAGATAATTATGTCATCTCAGCTTTGTGCAAAGTGTGAATTGGAAGAACTCAGTCCAGAAGAGCCTAAGAATAAACACAAGTTTCTATTCCAAAAACAAAAGCAAACACAGAGAGGACAAGGCTTAAGTGGTAAAGTACCAGCCCAACATCAGGCCTAACAAATTACAAATAAAAAAAGTATAGGATGATAACCTGTTAAGAAATACGAACTCAGCTACTTTTGAAGACCCATAAGATACAGTGGATAATGTCAGTAATATGGCCTACAGTCCTGTGGAAAAGTAATAAACGCATAGTTCCATTATAAAACATACACAGAAGCAAAAAACAAAATAAAACAAACACAATAAACTTTTCCAATCCTGGACAAACCTATGTTGCACCTAACCCAAATAACCTAACCAAATTGTAAGAAGTAGGTCCTTGAAAGAGGAAGTGAAAGGTGTGGTGGACAGGATGTAAATTCCCACTCCTATTGATATGTAAATCAGCTTCCCTAAGCAACCAATCAGAGACTTCCTTTCCTGGGCCCACCCTCTTTCAGTATAAATAGAGTGGAAGTCTGAGACTCAGGCATTGCTGAAGATCCTACATCAGCAGGCTGGAGACCATTTGGAGCTTGGATACTCCAGGTGAGGATTAGAGTGAGAGAATCTACTCCTCTTTTAATTCTTCTCTCCTTGGTTTGGTGGTGTTGGTGGTGGTATTGTTTTGTTGGTTGCGGGGATTGAACCCAGTGGTAGGGCAGTGTTGCTGGGTCACTTTGTGCTCAAGACTGGGCATTGTCCCTGGGCCACTTTGTGGTCAAAGCTAGTGCTTTACCACTTGAGCCACAGCTCACTTGTGATTTTGGAGTGGTTAATTGGAGATAAGAATCTGTGTCAGGGGGACTTTTGTGGCTGAGGCGGTTTCAAAGCTTGATCCTTAGCTCTCAACCACTTGAGTAGCTAGGTTTCTATGGGTGAGCCACCAGCACCTCATTAGATTCTAGGAATGATGGACCCTGACACTGCCCAGGCCTTCGAGAAGGAATTGAGATGTGCCATCTGTATAAATACTTTTATAGAGGCAGTCACCCTAGAGTGTGGGCACAGTTTTTGTCGACCTTGTCTCTGCCTCTGCTGGGAAGAGACCCAGATTCCAGCCAGGTGCCCTGTGTGCAGGGGACCCTGCCAGCAGAGAGACCTCAAAACCAACGTGGTTCTGAGGAGCCTGGTGGCCATTGCCAGAAGAGCCAGCCTCAGGCATTTTCTGAGCTCTGAACAATACACGTGTGGGACACACAGGGAGACAAAGCAGATGATCTGTGAGGTAAACAGGGCCCTGCTCTGTAGGAGCTGCTCCCAGTCTCAGGAGCACAAACACCATCCCATAGATAGGGCTGCTGAGGAGCAGAGGGAGATGATTTCAAAGCAGATGCATGCTGTATGGGAAAAGACTCAAGAAAACCAGCACAATTTACAGGAGAAGAGGACACTCATCAACCGATGGATTTGGTATGTGAAGCTATTGGGAAGCCTGACTAAGGATGTTTTTAGAGTGCTGTTTTTAGAGCTAGGTGTCCAGGAAGAGGAAAGACACCATTCCCAGCTACTGATCAATGAAGGAAGAGCCATGTTACTGCAACTCAGAGAAAGGGAAACCCAAATGCTTCAGAAGAAGCATCATCTCAGGAATATGTATCAGGAGCTGATCAAAACATACCAGAAGCCAGATGTGGAACTGCTTCAGGATGTAGAGTTGATCCTAGAAAGCTGTGAGTCAGTCTTGTTCTTCCTGCCTCTTCCTCTGAGGCCAGAGCTCAGTACCCCTCCCATTCCTGGACTGATAGAGAGGCTCAGCCAGCACCAGGTGGAGATTGCCTTCAATGATGCTACGTGGAACCAAGATCTTGGCAGCTGTGTTGGACACAACAATCCCTATGCAGTTTTGAATTCTGAAGAGTCCTTCCACTTTACTGCTTTTGGACGCCAAGTCTTCAGCTCTGGGAAACATTACTGGGAGGTTAGTGTGGATGACTCTTCCACCTGGGCCCTGGGAGTTATTAGGGATTCCTCCATAGGGAGCAACCTCACTGAATCTAATGATCTTTTCCTCCTTTTGTTTGTGAAAGAGAACACACTTTCCACCATTTTTACCACCTCCCCACTGCTGCCTCACTATGTAGAGAAGCCTCTGGGCCGGGTTGGTGTGTTTCTTGATCTTGACGATGGCAGTGTGAGTTTTTGGAATGTGGCTAAGAGTTCCCTTATCTGGAGATACCCCACTGGCGCTGTCCAATTTCCTGTCAGGCCCCATTTTTTCAGTGGTAGCCTGGAGTCCTAAGTGAAGAGACTCTTTATGTGTTGGGAACTCTATGGCAGAGAACCTTTCTCAAATGAGGCAAACCACTAATACTGTACTAATTTGAATTTCTCGTTGCAGTAATCCCATTTTTTCATGAAATATGTGGGTAGTAATAAAATGTAAAATGTAGAAACCAATACTAAATGAAGATAAGATAAAGTAGCAACAATGTAACAAGAGAGCAAATAAATATTTAAAAATTGCTATACAAATAAACCCATGCAAAACTGAATCCCCAGTGACTGCTTTTCACCCTGAAAAGAGTTGGAGCTCAAAATAACAATATAAAACAACACTTAAAGCAGTGGGCATTGTTGTTTTACCAGTAATCCTTGCTACTCAGCAGGCTGAGTTCTGAGGATAATGCATAGCCAGGATGAACAGAAAAATCCAAGCGACTCTTATCTCTAATTAACCACCAAAGTGGAGTTGTGGTTACGTGGTAGAAGAAAAAAAATCCCACAAGAACAGGGCTCATGCCCTAAGTTCAAGCCCCAGGAACAGCTAGAACAAAAAAGCAGTACTAGTTTCAGTGACACAAAGTTCTAGAGCAGCCTTTTTATTAATAGGTCCTGTTATCCATCCTGGGAGGAAAAAAAACAAACACCTCTCTCCTAGAGCATAGGGGTCTTTACACTTTCTATTAGATTGGATTCTTTAACTTTCAGTATCATTTCCTAAACAAGGGGAAAAAAATGTATACTCAGAGAAAGAGCTGTTAATAATGGAGAAGACTGAAAATGCATGGTTGAAAACTAAAGCTGAAGGCATGTCTTTAAATAGAAGAAGTAAGTCATCTTTTGGGGGTCTACAAATGAACAGAATACTATGGTAGGCTAAGAGATTCACAATAATAACTATGGCAAAGCTTAATTTATATATTAGGCATACTGAGAAGTTAACAAGAGCTACCAATTGTAACAATATAACAGGATGCTGTGCAGCTGTGATGGCTCTTTTTGGATACTTAATTGTAGTTCTTTCATCCCCTGTGAAATTATCATATGGAGTTAAAAAATGCTTACTTTTGGGAAGGTGGCTCAGTGGTAGAGCATTCCCTTGCATGCATGAGGCCCTGGGTTTGATTCCTCAGCACCACATAAGCAGAAAAAAAGCCATAAGTGGTGCTATGGCTCAAGTGGTAGGTACTAGCCTTGAGCTGAAGAGCTCAGGAACAGCACCCAGGCTCAGAGTTCAGGCCCCCCGACCGGACCCCCTCCAAAAAAATAAAAGCTTACTTTTTTGTTTCCCTTTCTCTCTAGATAATTAATTGTTGTGTGTTCATCCCTTCTGTAATTATCTTATTGATTATGAAAAAAACTATTACCTTGTGATTCAATGATATGTATGTAGTGTTAGACTGCTACTTCCCTGTTGGCAATTCAGATATAGGAGAGTTTGCTTTCAAAGCTCATGGTTCAACAAACAAGAACAGAATACGTTCAAGATCCTGGAATGTGGAAGCTTATGTCATCGATTCTACAGAACTTACTACCCTAAAAATAACATCCTAGATAATTTTCTAATGTTTATAGTGAATAGAGTATTAACAGTGTGCTCTTATAAAACACACACACACACACACACACACACACACACACACACACACACATACACACACATGAGCATTAGTAGGTTCTCTTATCAGTTTATCACATATATATTAATTTACCATTTCATTTTAATATAAGCTTAGTCATATATGGTGTATATTAGCCTTTTGATCCAACATAAAGCTCAGGAGAGTGCATAGATCCTTAGTTTAAGCCCCTGGACTATTTCAGGAAAAAAATTAAAATGGGTAAGTTACAATAGAAAATAGACTTGGAGGAAGTAATCTCAGATCCAAGGATCCTTTTCTGACACAGTTAGGTGATGGACATTCAGGTGATTACTGGGTTCAGACTGGTGAAGGAGATGGGCGTAGGGGGTAGGTTCCCTGTAGACTTAACAATGATCACATCTCATCCAATAGCTAGTCAAGTTGGCATCTGTCTGTCATCTCAGCTATGTACAAAGCTTTGATAGGAAGATCTAAATCCAGGAAAGGCTAAGCATAAACACAAGATCATATTCCAAAAATAAGCTAAAAAATGGTATGTTTTATACAGTTCTGGTACTGTACTGTTGAATTCATACCATTTGCTTAAACTCTGCAAACCAATTTATTTAACACTAAATTAATCTATAACAATGCAATGATGTTGGTCCAGTTTTTCAATTTAGAAAACCATAGGCAGGTGTTAATAAACATAAGGTGGTGCTGAGTTTATTAAAAGAATGTTTGTGTGGTCATTTTTCACTGTATAAATGTGAGTATAGAGAATTCAGTGCAGTCTTGGTTTATCTTCCCACACGTGATTTTTAGGGTGACGTCACCTTCCTCTTATAGGACTAAAAGTAGTATTTGTGACTTTGACCACTTTTGGTAGTTTTTGACTGTTGTACTGTGCACTGTTGCTTTTATTTTTCTCCCATTTCCAGAAAAAAAAGATAAATCACTTGCTGTAATACCCAGGCTTATACATTTAAATTTCTATTGTTTATTTCTGTGATATCTATGTTACACTCAGACATCATTCTGACATTTTATCTAATCATACAAACATATACTCTTCCATGTTTCTTTGCATTATATTTCTTTGCATCTATCTTTGCATTAGTAATTAGTAATATCCTAGATACTGTGTTGCTCATTTCATAACTTCATGATTATTTTTACTACTGGCATATTTAATGCCATTGACAAAAGAACTCAATAAATTAGATGTAGTCAAAATTTTCTAGCTTATATATCTAGAAGCACCAACAAAACTACTTTATTCTTGTTTGTGTTTTAAATTTCTGGCCTATTTTGTTATAGATCTATAGTTTATTTTTATTGTATTTTATTTATCTATTCATTATTTATTTTTGTTTAATTATTTTTTGCTAGTTTTTAAAATATTTTATTTGAATAGTTGAAGAAAGGAGCTGCCATTCATTAAAGTAGTTTGTGAATACAATGCATCTTGATCACTTTGATCCCTTTTTAACATTTCCATTCATCTCTCCCAAACACTTATTCTCTATTTTTTAATTTTGTAGCATATGCATTGATTTTTTTTTTACTTGCTCCTGCTTTCTACCACTTTGCTATATTATATGTCTACTTTCATGGTAGAACACTTTTGCTGGTTAAAGATTATCTAGTATCCCTTTGAAAAATCATTTTATGTATAATTGAAAAATGTTATATTTGTTAAATTAATTCTATAAAATTTAGGGATTCTTTGAATTCTGAAAGTATATTCAATCTTCATCACCTTGGAATATTCTCAAATATTCATCATTCACAAAGAAATCTCATACCTGTCTGCAGCTATTCTGAATTCTCCTTAGACTTCCAACCCCAAAGAAACTAATGTTATGCCTGATTTTGATAATTCAAAATTTCATTAAAATCAAATCATTTTATGTGTTATTTTGTGTCTGGCTCTTTCCATCTAGCCTGTTGTCAGTGTTTCCACTAATATCAATTCTCCATTTCTCTTTTTTACTTGATAATGGGCTATTTCATGAGTATAAAATGTTTTGTGAACTGTTTTCCTATTGGTCAGCGTGAATTTTTTTTTTCAGTTCTTTGGCTGTCATGGATAATATTGCTGTTTTGTACTTAAGTGTATAAAAATTATAGACAAAGTTTCTAGGCTGTTTGGTATTTCTGTAACTAACTTTGTGAGGAACTTTTACACTAATTTCCAAGATGAGTGTGCTATTTTACAATGTATGAGAGCTTCAATTTCTTTACTTTCTTGTCAAACCTTCTAATGCACATCTTTTACCCATTCTGGTGAGTATGAAATGACATCTCATTTCTATTTTATAAGTGATTTTACAGGTGCTAATGCTTTTGTCTGTTTACACATTGTTCGATTAAGAAATTTCAAGTCAAATTCTTGGTCCATTAATTGAGTTACTGATCCATTTTTTTCCTTTTTCTCCAATTCTTCTGTTTTGGAATAGGAATGTTTACACCATGTTATTATATATTGAAGATATGGTGCTCCTCATCCTCTCTGTCAACCTCTTCCTCTTCTTCCTTTCTCTTCTTTCTCCTCATTGTTGCTCTTTCTATACTTCCTTTTTCTCCTCTTCCTCTTCTTCCTTCTTCTTACCCCACCTCTTTGTTTCCTCTTCTTTTCTTCCTCTCTTCCTCTTCTTTATTGGACCAAAGCTTCATACTGTCCTAGTAAACACTCTACCACTTAAAACTGGACCATCCTAGTTTGTTTTTCACATCGGGTCTAGTGCTTTTACTCAGGCTTCCCTAGAATTTTGATCCTACTGTCATCACTCTGAGTAGCTTTAATTAAAGGCATGTGCCTTTATACTTGGCATATAATTGGTTTTGCCTTTTTTAAAAAAAATATATTTACTTTTTATTGTTGGTCATGGGGCCTGAACTCAGCCTGGGCACGGTCCCTCAGCATTTCAGCTCATGCTATCACTCTACCACTTGAGCCACAGTGCCCACTTCTAGCTTTTTCTACTTATGTGGTGCTGAGGAATTGAACTCAGTGCCTCATGCATGCAAGTCAAGTACTCTACCACTGAGCCACCTTTCCAGCCCTATTTTGTTTTATTTTCATGGCAACTCTCAGCTAAGAATTTTCTTTGTGTCTCTGTGGACATTTTGAAGCTGGAATTTTGAATGGTGTTGGAAGTCAAAGCAACAAAGAATTTTGGAGAGAGGCAATGCATTCTGTTAGCTCTCCATTTATGCTAGTGTCTGAACATGAATGTAGGTCTTTTGGAGACAAAAGTGGAGCGTTTTTGTATAAGGAGGTGTGTTTGGGTGCTGTGTTCAAATGAAATGGTTAAGTCATATTGTCACTTTGATTGGATTGAAAAATATGTAGGAGAGCAATAACATACACAACTAGGTGTATGGGCGACTGAGTTCCCAGAGAAATTTAGCTAAAGTGGAAAATCACATGCTGATTGTGCACTATCCTGAAGTCTGAGAACTTAGAATCAAAGGAGGAAAAATGAGAAACACACTTGTTCAGGAGTTCTCTCTCTGCTCCGAAATCACCATCATGTGTTACTCTTGGCTATTGTCTCTCAACCAAGATCAACTAAAACTCTGAACTATGAAGCAACATAGCCTTCCCTTCTTTTTTCTTTTTTATGTGCATTGTTAATTTTTTTATTATTGTGAAAATACTATGCAGAGGGGTTAAAATTACATGGGCAAGATAATGAGTACATTTCTTATCAAGCATTGTAGCCTTCTCCTTTGTTTCCCCTTCATAGCCCTTCCTATCTCACCCCACCTCCCCCCACCGAATCCTCCTTCCCCCTCCCCAAAGTGGTAAAGTTCGTTTTTCGACATAAGGACTTGTACATCTCATTGTTGCAATGGGTCCACTTGTATCCCTATTTAAACGATTTGCTTTTTTCCCTTCCCCTCCACAAGTTATACCAAAATCAAATACAGTGAAAGCAGGGGTTATAGTGCGGGGGGGGGGGGTGGAGGGACATACAAAGCAACAAAGAAACCAACCCCCCTTCCTGCAGGCATGCTTCCTTGAAGCTCTTTGTCTAACACGATCTCTCACACAGCCTCTGCAGAAGGTTGCGTGGCACCTACTGGCCACATAAAGATGTCCACTCAGCTGGAGATATCAAGAACCACTGGAAGTACAGAAACTTAAGCATTTGACCTTGTTTCTCTGGCTAGAGACTATTCATTGTATTTGCAGCCCCTTATTCTGTTGCCGATATCAAATCAGAAGCCATCTATCCAACACAGGCAGCTTTATTAGATGTTCAAATTGGTTATGGAAGTGTCCCGCCCACCTGCGCCGGCCTCTCTTTCCTGAACCTAGCTAAGGACTCCTTGCAGACACATCCTCATGGCTGATTTGCCTGCTGTGATCTCTGCTCCTTTCCAAATGCTTGCTTTGGCAGCTTCCCCTCCATTGTGCCTGTGCTTCTCGGACTGGGTTCCCATGGTGGTTGGATATTGAGCTGCTTCTTAGAGGAGGAAACAAGGGTTGTTGTGTACAATAGCAGGCCTGAACTGGCCTGGAGGCAGGACAGACGCTGTCCCAGGTGGGACTTGTCAGGGCACAGTGCAGGCATCCTGCCACTGGGCCCTGGGTCACTGTGGTGAGCAGCAGTCACACGTGGCCCAACCGCACTTTTTGGCTTTACAAAGGGCTGCTCTCTGTTAATAAACGAGTTTTTCTTCCTGCTTGATTTGGCTCCTCGCTGTGTCTGATTGTCTCCCAGGATAAGGGAGGCTAGGGAACGGGTGAGCACTGCACTGACCTTTCCTCATACCCCGTCTATCTTTGGTGGGACAGATGAAGTCCCAACACCTAGGTATATCTTTGCCAGTTCTTGGGTTGAACTCAAGGCCTGGGCATTGTCTGTAGCACTCTACTACTTGAGCCACAGTCCCAATTCTGGCTTATTCTGTGTATGTGCTACTGAGAAATCGTACCTAGGGCTTCTTGCATGATACACAAGCACTCTCTCAATAATCCACATTCCCAGCCCCCTCATCTTTTTCTTAATGGTAGTTTTTTACATCAGTATGCTGCCATTTTACATCCCCAAGTTTAATTTTCTGAATACTGGTTACTTCTACGAAACCTGATCTTCTCTTCTCCTGCCTGGTTTCTTACTGTTTCTGCATTGGCCTCATAATAAAATCTAAATAAAGGCTGCTGAGAGCGTCAGTGTATCATATAAGTACCCAGGCCTGGAAACCTGGAAGAGAAAAGCCATGGGCCTGAAATGAAGAGAATGAGGCATTATACACAAGGAGCATATCTGAAAAATAAATGAGTAAATATAAGGAGAAGCATTGCATAAGGTCTGTTTGCATTCAGGGAGGTAGTATACAGAATAAGTAAGTAGGGCACTGAAAATTTTTTGTGGCATTCTAGTGCTTAAACTCAGAGCCCGATGCATTCCTCAGCTGTTTTTCCCAAGGCTGAGGATTTACCACTGCCACAGCTCCACTTCCAGCCATCTGGTCATTAATTGGACATAAGCGCCTCCCAGGCTTTCCTTCCTGGTCAGGCCTGTGAGTCCTGCTCGTCTTTCTCTCTTAAAGCTGGAGCTCTACTCTCTGGACCACTGTTCCACTTCTGGTTTTTTGGTGGTTTATTGGAGATAAGAGTCTCACAGAATTCCTGCTCCGGCTGAATTTGAATGGCAATCTCGTGAACAGGAATCAAGCAGCTTTCTTCAGGAATACACCAAGGAGCTCCTCCACACAAACCCTTAGTCTAAATCTCAAGAGGCACTAGAGAAAAAGAGATACATGAAGACGCGTCTAGTTTGTTCTAGATACTTAAGGTTGGAGACACACAACACTCATAATTATTAGATCATTTTATAGGAGCAATGAAGACAGTTTGAGGATCGCTCCAGCTTTTGGGCCTCTCATCTTAAGACAACAAATTCACTGCAGCTCAATGCTAAGTGACAGAACTGGCATGTCCTGTGGACATTTGCTCCCAAATCCTGTGACACTCATTTCTAACTTTTGGCTACAAACCTGTGGCTGAGAGGAGAAGATGAGGAGAGAAAATCCTTCTCAGAGAAAACAGCTATAAAGAACATTGGGTAGTTAATTTATAAATTCAAACCTTTGGAATGACCTGTTAAGAAGTCAGATTGTCCAGATTAAAAAATGAAGAAGAAAAGAAAGAAGGTGCCAGTGGCTTCTCACTGTAATCCCAGCTCCTAAGGAGGCTGAGGTGTAGAGAATCTGAGTTTGAATCCAGCAAGCATAGCAAAATCCATGACACTGTTATTTCTGAGATCACAGAAAAACCCAGATATGGGGCTGTGATTCAAAGTTAGTGCACTACCCTTGAGCAAAAGGAGCTCAGGGACAATGCCTAGGCTCATAGTTCAACCCCAGGAACTGCCTCCTCAAAAAAAAAAAGCCTGTATCTCCATGTTTTTGGGTATGTATGAATGTATTCCTATAGGTGAAGCTGAAGAGTAGTTATGATGAACGGCACCAAGCTAGGAAATTTGTATTCAATAAAATGATTTAGTAACAGAGACTGCTTTCATGACAATGCATAATCCAGGGCTCCCCTCACTGTTCCCAGTGTAGCCTGAGGGTTTCTCTGCATCCCAGGCCTGCTGGAAGAAGTCTCTCTCATTGTCTGGACAGGCAGACAAAAGGCCTCACTCCTGTACAGCTGTATAACAACTCCATCTGGGTCAGATAGTGAGGATGATTTTGGGCGGGCTCTGAAGGTCAGCAGAAAAATGTCTCTTTGTACCCCAAACTATCTCTCTCCCCAGTGCTCTGGTTTGATAGGAAGCCTTCATTTGTGCCACCTCCTGTGGCAGGCCAAGTCTTGTGCACTTTTCCTTCCTTTGTGAGACTATATTCTGGTGTTCAGATACAGTGCTCAAGAGTCCTGCTGGCAGACAACTAGGGCACTGAACTTAATTAAATGTTTCATTGCCTGTGATGATGGGCCTATGATGCCTCTCCTAGGTTTCTGGAAGCTTGGGAAATCCAAGCACATATCTGATATCACAAAGCTTCCTGTCATCTTGGGCTGGTGAATATCATCAGGTTTTGAAACATTTGACCTCTCCTAGTTGGGCCCTGGGTGGCTAGGTTTTGGGGTTGAACACAGGGCCAGGGTGCTGACCATGAGCTCAGTGCAGAAGCCCGGTGTTTTACCATTTTGGGTAGCAGCATCACTTTTAGTCTATCTCTCTCTCTCTATCTGTGCATGTGTGTGTGTGTGTGTGTGTGTGTGTGTGTGTGTGTGTGTGTGTGTGCGTGCGTGTGTACACACATGGGCACACAGGGGCACGGGTACATACACCATTCTTGGAGGTTGAACTCAGGACCTGAGCACTGTATCTAGTTTCTCTTGTACAATCATAGCCTTCTCCCACTTGAACCACAGAGCTACTTCAGGCCTTTTTTACTGTTGTGGTCCTGGGAAATCAAACCCAGGGTTTCATATTTGCAAAGCATTTTCCCCTTAAGGCACATTCCCAGCCCTAAACTTCAGATTTGTTAGTTTGTTTCTCTCTTTTCTTATTATTGTAGGAGTTGATGTTTGGGCCTGGGTGCTGTCCTTGAGCTCTTCAGCTCAAGTCTTGCGCTCTACCACTTGAGCCAAACACCATTTCAGCTTTTCTGGTGGCCCATTGTAGCTAAGTGTCTCAAGGACTTTCCTGCCCAGGGTGGCTTTGAACAATGATCCTCAGATCTCATCCTCCAGAGTAGCTAGGATGACAGCATGAGTGACAAGCACCTAGCTTCCACTTCAGGTTTCTTAGTGGTGAATTGGAGATAATAGGCTCATGGGACCTTTTGTGTCTGGGATAATTTGGAACCCAGATCCTCAGATCTCAACTGCCTGAGTAGGCAGGATGAGAGACCTCAGCTATAGACCCCTAGGCTGTGGCATGTGCTTCAAGGGGGTCCATGGCTCCATGCGGTGGAGTGCTAACCATGAGCCCAAGAGGTAAGGGTCAGAGCGTAGGCCCCTATTTCAAGGTTCATGACAGAAAAAAACAGAACAATTGTCTGAAGTAGACAACTCACTAGTCTTCAGTAATACATAATTTTGTCCCTGCCATGGAGACATATCTGAGCTTCAATATTCTTGTCTGCATAATCATCTCAGTGGGGAGATCTTACAAGGACCCAATTAAAGAATGCACCTGGTGAAGGACACAGCACATGGCACTCTTTGCATGACTCAGCACATGGCATCCTGTGAAAGACTCAGAACCCAGCACCCAATGCAGGACTCAGCACACTGCACCTTGTGAAGGATACAGCACATAGTACCATGTGCAGGACTCAGCACAGAGTACCCTACGGAGGACTCAGTACATAGCTCTGTCCCACAAGCTGTCATTAGACTTAGGGCGCTCTAATCAATATCACCATTCTTTGAGGAACATTTCACAAACCACACAAGTTCACACCTAACAGTTTAGTGGGATTTTTTTTTGGGTGGGGGAGATTAGTCATGGAGCTTGAGCTTAAAGCTTGGGGATATTATTGTTCTAATAACATTTGCACAAGGCTAGAACTCTACCACTTTGAGCCATATTTCAATTGAGTCTAGCAGACTTACTACCAGGTTTTAAGGCCCCAGAGTGGCCAGTATATCTGGGGTTAAGCCAGGGTAAGCCAGGATGATGGGGGTAACCCGTGGAGCTGGGTTGCAGCAGTTTATATCTGGCTAAGTCAGGTTAAGTGGCAGCTGTCAGCACCAGACTCCTAGCTTGCTCTGTCATGTGGTATTTGAAGTCCTATCCTTCTATAGTTGCAGTTAGAACATTATACATTTTTTTGGCGGCAGTCCTGGGGTTTGAGTAAGGGTTTTGACACTGTCCCTAAGCATTTGTGCTCAAGGGTAGAACTCAATTGATTGAAAGATAGCAGAACTTCTGGGTTTTATGTTTATGTGGCACTGAGAAATGGAACCCAGGGCTTCATGCTCACTAGGTGAGCAGTCAACCACCAAGCCCCAGGAGTGAACGAGGTATAAATAGAGATTGATGTATATAAGCATTATATACACAGAAAGATGTCTGTATATTATTAATTTATAGATATTACTACCAATTATTACTTATTAAATTATGTCTCCATTTAATAATGTGTCCCAGTTAACAATTAATAAAGCATTAACTAAATTACTCAATATTTTGTTATTGTTTTCACATATGTACATACAGCCATACGCATAATTTCATATTTTATAGAATGAGACAGATATCTATATATTATTAAATTATGCATCATGTGTTACTACCAATTATTAGGTATTTATGTTTCCATGCAATTTTTATTCTGGTAATACTTAATAAAATGTTAAACTTAATCTACATCCTATAGTTTTTGTGTCTAATTTTATCCTAGAATGATTCACTACTAATTCGATCTGTTTTTCATTGATTGTAGTGAAAATTCTTCCTCCTATGACATTTTTTACATTTATGACATCCTATTACATATAGATTTGCATATATTACATATAGATTTGCATCTGAATTTATACATCCTACCTGTCAACGAGCACTTTCAAAAAAAAAAGTAAACATGTGTCATGCTCGGCTTCCCACTCCAAGATTACATTTTTTTGGCAGTGGTGGTATCTAACTCAGGCCCTAGAAGGCTCAATTCATGAATGGCTGACTGTCAGAACAGCAGCCTCTAGCCAATTCAGCTGCCAGGCACTTCCCAGGCCCTGAAATCGAACCCCGAATGTTGATCCCATATTGCGCTTAGTATACTTATTCATTTTATTTTTGTTTTATTCATTTACTTACCATTTATTTTATTGACTTTTATTACACATGAAATATTTATTACATTTATTACCTAGTATCCGATATAGATTTGCCTATATATGAAATTTCACACCTGATACCCAGGACATTCACAGAAAAGGAAAACATGTGTTGCCATGGGCTTCTTACTCCATGATTCAATTTTTGTGAGTGCTGGCATCTAAAGTCACAGCCTACAAGGCCCAATTCATGAATGAATGAGTGTCAGTATGCCAGCCTGAGGCATATTGAGCTGACAAGCATTTCCAGAACTTGAGATCCAGCTCCAGAGGTTGACAAAATTAGAACAGATAGACATGCAGATGGTAGTACACAAATAATTATTGATTTTTATAGAGTGCGAGAGATGTCTATACATTATTCCGTTACATAGGCTACATTCCTATCAATTCTTGGGTATTTAGTATACCTCCATGTAATTAAAATTATTGTTTTCATTGTTAATTATTAGTTAAATCAACCACTGTCCTGAAACTATTGTGTCCATGTAATTAATAGTATTCGTTGAATGTGTCAAAAATATTCATTAAAATCCATTGGCCTCCTAAAATCACTCTATTTATATAGTAATATTCAGAAACAACTAATTCAACCTTGCCATTCATAATCTTCCATCGGTGTTCCTATGAATAGGAAGGAGACTCTTAGGATCTCCCTCTATTGGTAGGGGTCAGGACCCGGCTTCAAACACAGGGCCTATATTTCCATGTTGGCCTATGGCTTCCCTGGTAGCCCACCAGCCTTCAGCAATGCCAAGTTACCAACATTCTTCAACTGTGTCATTCAGACGCAGGATGGTTACCTTGCAAAGAAGACAAATGTAAAACCGGTAGCCATCTGCAAGTTGCAAGTTTTTTTTTTTATCTGTGTCTCATTAATTATTTATTTTCTTGTCAGCCTTTGAGTCCCAGGAACCCAGGTTCGGCTATGGGTCCAGTGACTGCACCCGAGGATAAAGTGATCAAAGCTGAGGCAGAATTGCCATGACCTGAGTTCAAGCTCTGTGCTTGACAAAAGAAAAATACATACATACATACATACATACATGCATACATGAATACATACATACATACGTACATACATTAAAAATATTTTAAAAAATTATGAGACTCCTTGGCTTAGAATTCATGCCATTTTTTCTGCCAGGCCTGGGATTTGAACTCAGGGTCTGGGTAAATCTGCGGTACTGTGGGGGATGGGAAAGATCACCATTCTGGAAGACAAGAAAGTCAGGCCTGTTTCTAGGGCCTGAATTCAAGTCTTGGCACTCAAAAAAATAATATATTTATATATTTTAAGTACATGGTTTTTATTGACCTACACATTTTTACTGCATACTAACTGCATATTGCAGTTAGTATATTCATTTTATTTTGTGTTTTATTTGTTTCTTATATATTTTAGTGAATATGACTACACATATAATATTTTTTGCATCCTATTACATAAGACATAGATTTGCCTATGTATTCTACATCATTCCTGAGTCCCAGAAATTTCACCGATAATGAAACCAAATGAGGCAATTGGCTTTCCTCAGGATTAAGTTTTTGGCAGTTCTGTGACTTGAACTCAGGGGCTAGCAGCCCACTTCATGAGTGGGTAACTGTTAGCATGCCAGTCTGATGCAAGAGAAGTTGGCGGGCAAATTTGAGGACCTGAGATCAACCCATAGGACTGGCCAATATATAAACAGATAGATGATTAGACTGCAGTGTGTGTGTGTGTGTGTGTGTGTGTGTGTGTGTGTGTGTATGTGTGTTGTGAGCTGCTTTTGATCAAGGATAGCCGTTTACCACTGGAGCTACACGGCTCTACTTCTGGCTTTGTAGGCACTGAAGTTGGACAGGGATCTCAAGGACTTTCCTGCCTAGTGTGAATTTGACCATTATCCTCCTATTACAGCCTTGTAAGCATCAATGAGGACTGCTGAGAGCCACTGGTGCCTGCCTAATCATTGGTCTTGCTGTTCTTGGACAGACCAGTGAGTTCCCTATCCTTGAGTTAAAATGGTGGGAGCTGGAGCCCACAGTTGGAATCCTGGTCCTGCCAACTCCAAATGGAAGGAGATCTTTAGAAAGTCATTCCTAGCTATATGAATACCAAGGGAATGTGATGTATGTTATGATTGAATGGGCAGCTCTTAAATAATTCTAGGATAAAATTATACACAATTATATTATAGGACACTGGTCGATTTTAATCAATATTTCATGAAGCATTTAAACAATCATGTTCATTAAATGGAGGCATAATGAAATACCTAAGAATTGTGCTTCACATAGTATAAAGGTGCCATATTTTTCTACTAGGACTGGGATTGGAACTCATAGTCTGGGTAACTCTGTTGCACTGTGTGGAAATGGAAAGCTAGCCTTCTTGAAGTCAAGAAATTCGTTTCTGTTCCTTAGGTCTGAAATCGATCCCCAGCACAAGAATACATCCTATTTGTGTACATTTTAAATATATGATTTATATTTACATGCATAGGTTGACACCATATTGCATTCAGTGTAGTTATTCATTTTATTTTTTGTTTTATTCAGGTGTTTGTGAGGCACATCGGCAGCAAAGATGGTGCTGAGAGGAAGTTGAGTGGGCACAGCCCAATTGTTTACCTTAAAATCTGATTGGATAAAGCTTAGGTGCATGATAGGGTGTGACCTTTACAGTGATTGGTTGGTTCCTTTCCCTCCCCTTCCATGCCTCGCAGTTTTTCCCTTTAACAGGTGCTTGCTGTGTGGTAATAAAGGAGTTCTTGCTTGACTTGACTCCCCATTGTCTCTGAATGTCCCCCAGGCTAAGGGAGGCTGGGGAACGGATGAGTGGCACACTTACCATTCCCTGGCCCCATCCATCTTTAGGGGGCAAACAAAGACCCAACATGTATTGACTGTTTATTTTATTGACTAATATGGCACATAGAACATTGGTTACATTGATTAAATAGGATATAGATCTGCATATGTATTCCACTTATACCTGACACCCAGGACTTTCACAGAAAAGGAAAACATGTGTCACCATCAGTTTCTTACTTCATGATTCATTGTTTGGGCATGATGGCATCTGAACTCAAGGACCACAGGGCCAAATTCATGAATGTGTGTGAGTTAGTGTGCCATCCTGGAACAAATTGAGCTGGTAGACAGTTCCCAGGATCTGAGATCAAGCACCAGGTGTTGACAAAATATGAACAGATTGACACGCAGATTGTAGTACACTAATAAATAAATAAATAAATATATATATATATATATATATATATATATATATATATATATATCTTTACAGAGTGCCAGAGATGTCTATCAATTTTTCAATTATATAGACTACATTCCTACCAATTCTTGGGTATTTATTATGCCTCCATGTAATTAATGTTATTATTTTTATCTTCAATAAACTATTAAATAAATCAGTGTCCTGAAATTATTGAGTCCCTGTGAGAAATAGGATCCTTTTAATGTTTCATAAGATATTAAATAAAATCAATCAGCTGACTGAAATCATAAAGTCTAATTGTGTACAAGTATCATTCATGAGCATGTCATTCAACTGTGATATCGATAACATTCCATCATTATTCCTGTGGATGGGAACGAATTTCTGAGGATCTCTCACCATCTGGAAATGGCATAACTGTATTCGAAATGTAGGCTTATGTTGCCGTGCGGGACAATGGCTTCTCCAATAGCCCTCAATTTAAAAAGTATATTTAGTTCCTTGGTTTGCAATTCATGACATTTTTTCTGCCAGGCCTGGGATTTGAACTCAAGGTCTGGGTATATTTGCAGCACCGTGATGGAAGGGAATCTGAACATGCTTGAAGACAAGAAAGTCAGGCCTGTTCCCAAGGCCTGAATTCAAGCCTAAGAGCTGGGAAACATACTCTTTATATCCATTTTAAAGATAGGATTTATACTTCCATACACATAGTCAGTCCATATTTTGTTGGGTGTGGTTATTCATTTTATTTATTGTTTTATTCATTGATTTACCATTTATTTCATTGACTCTGATGACCCCCTCCAACATTTATTACATTGTTTACATCCTATCACAGCATCCAGATTTGTAAATATGTTCTCCATCATGCCTGACTCCCAGGACTCTCACAGAAAAGGAAACATTAAATTTTTGGCAGTGCTGGGATGTGAACTCAGGGTTTAGCAAGCCCAATTCACGAATGGATGAGTGTCAGCATGGCAGCCTTTAGGCAATGAAGCTGTGAAGTGGTTCCCATGTGCTGAGATCCAGCCCCAGGTTTGGCCAAAACAGTGATGCATGTATAGGCAGAGTGTGGTATACAAATAAATATATATTAGTAAGGAGCATCAGAGCAGTCTATCTATGATTGAATGGCACCTACTACATTCCTACCAACTCTTAAGCATTTATTATATCGCCATTGAAGGAATATTATTCTTTTCATGCATAATAACCTATTAATTAAGTTCAATCAGCATCCTAGGATTATTGCATCCAATTTTAGACTAGACCGAAGCATGAACTACTCTTTCAATTGGTATTCCTATGCATAGGAACTAGTCTTTTGTGATCTCTTGCCACTGGTAGGTGTCAGTACTGGGATTTGAACCCGGGGCCTATGTTCACAGGTTGGCCTATGGATTCCCTGATAGCAAGCCAGCATTCAGGTATGGCAGTTCAGGTCCACTTTGCAGCCATGTTATTCAGACCCAGGATGGTCACTGTGCAAAGAAACAAATGTAAAACCCTCAGCTCTCTGCAGCTTGCCACTTTTTGTGCTATGCTACGTTTTTTTTTTCCTGCAAGCCCTCTGGGCCTAGGATCCCTGGATTGACTATGGGTCCAAGGGTGCCCCACCCTAGGGTGAATGAAGCTGAGGCAGAGTTGCCATGACCTGAGTTCAAGCCCCGTGTTGGCAAAATAAAGAATAAATTAAAAAATTAATTAATTATTTAACTAAATTAAAAAAGAAATAGCCCTTGTTTTGAATTTCTACCAGTTTTCTTCATTAACCTGGGATTTGAACTTAGGGTCTTGGTAAATATGTAGCAATGTGAGGGAAAGTGAAGATTTGCCACTACTTGAGTTCAAACCTCATGCAAATCCAAAAATAAAAATTAAGTCACTGAGCTCAGCAAGGGGAGTAGTTGTGGAGTTGGGAGGGAAGGAATGGTAGGGGGAAAACAAAGGAGGATGCAACAATGCTCAATAGGAAATGTACTCATTACCATGCTCATTTAAATGTAACCCCTCTGTACAACATTTTTACAATAAAAAAATGAAAAAAGTAGTGCTCAGACAAGCATTTTGGGGGTAAAAGAAAGGTGTCTGAATCGATGTACAAAATTCTACAGTGTGTTTTTTTAAAATGTTCATTATGTAACTGAATAAACATAACTGCTTTCATTAAAAAAATTAAGTCACTGTCTTGGAACTGGGGCCAGTATTTCCATCATTGCTGGTATTGATCTCACCATCCAGGTAACTCTTTTGCACCATGGGTGAAGGCAAAGCTCCCTGTCCTTGAGGAAAAAAATTCAGGCTAGAGTTCCCAGCGTCTGAATGAAGGCCCTGCAATGGAAAAGCTATTTTTATATATGTGTAATATATGATATATATTTACATATGTATGTTTATTACATATATTATAATTTTTATTATTGATTTTGTATTTTATTTTTTACTTTTCATTTACTTATTGTTTATTGTATTTAGTATTATTATACACATAATATTTAGTACATGTTGTATATCTATTATAAATTTATACACAATAATTTAAGACCTTGACTGGTTTTTCATTAATATTTTATTAAGTGTTGAAATATGATACATAATTAAATGGAAGCATTTGTCACAGTCTTCACATGTTTAGACTCTCTTCCAAGTATGAACTTTGTCTTCTTTATCTTTAGAACCTTCCTATAGGAATTTTTTAGATGATTTATACTCACAAGCCATTTCTTGGGGATAGTCAAGTTGAAGAATAAATTTGTAAGGGTGGGGCTAGAAATGTGGCTTAGTGGTAGAGAGCTGGCTCAGCATGCATGAATGGTAAGGTTTGAATCCTCAGTGCCACATACTCAGAAAAAGCCAGAAGCTGTAGAGTGGCTCAAGTGGTACAGCGCTAGGCTTGAGAAAAAGGAGCTCAGAGACAGTACCTAGGTCCTTAGTTCAAGCCCCAGGTCTGGCAAAAACAAGAGGCCAGATGCCTGTGGCTCATAACAGGAACCTTAGCTTTTCAAGAGGCTGAGATCTGAAGATCACAGTTCAAAGACAGCTTAGGCAAGGAAAACCTGTTAGACTCTTATCTCCAATGAACCACAAAAAGACCACATGTGGTCCTGTGGGTCAAGTGGTAGAGTGTTCACCTTGAGCTGAAGGGCTCAAGGACAGTGCTCATGCTTGAGTTTGAGACACAAAACTGGAAAAAAGTGAAGGTTAAGCAAAGTCCTTTTCCTTTTTGCTAATTGGAATATACTCTGGAAAAATGATTGTTCACGTACATCAGAATTGGAGTTAGAGCTCAAAGTTCAAGTGTAGTCCATCCATATGCCCATCCTCTCAGACTCTAGCATTATAAACTTGTGTCCTACGTTTCTGAAAGGTCCAATGTTGAAAGGCCTAATATGCTGCCCAAGCCCTTTGTGATACGCAGTTGACTTGTAATGCAAAAGTTATTACAGTTCTGAACCTAGGAGAGCACCAGTAGCTCATGCCCATCACCCTAGCTCAGGAGGCTGAAGTCTGAGGATCACAGGATGAAGCTAGCCAGGGCTGGAAAGTCTATGACACTCTGACTTCTACTGCTGAAAGGTCAGATATTCAAGAGCTTCCTGTGTCTCCCTTGGTAATGAGAAGTTGCTTGCACTCTAAATTTTCTTAGAGTTCTTGAGTTATAAAAGCAGGAAATAAACATCATTGACCAATCCTGGGTTCAAATGAAGTTCTCAGCTTCCAAGCCCTAGTCCTGTTAGCAGGAAGAACTCCAGTGTAACAATATTTGAAGGCAGAAAACAGTTTCAAAAGCCAAACTAGGCAAAGAGACCTAGGCCTACAGGATTAGGAGGCAGAATGTACACACTCAACAGGGAAGTGAGCTGCAAAACCACTTCATTCCAGACGCGGCCAGCAATGAGGGGAAACCTGAAACATTTGTCAGAGTTACACCAGGGTCAGGATTTTCTCAGCTTCTTCAAACAATGACTAATTAACCTTCCTTCCTCAGGTGAAGGGAACCTCAGGCTATCTTCAGGTTAACAATAGCGAGCCTTGCTCTTTGGTCTTAGGGAGTGGGTTTTTGACTCTCCATCTGTCACATTTGAAGGCCCTTCTTCTACCTCTGCCAGTCCATTCACCTTCCTTCATTCTCCACATCATTAATGTAAATCCCCAGTCCAAGGAGAGGCAGGCCCCTTTCTTATCTGACTCCAAATACCTGAGTTATAACCTGGCTCTGCCCTCTTGACTCTGGGGCCCTCGGCTGCCTGAGAAGTGGGAGACAGTCTTCCTGCTCTGTGGTTGTGTGAAGACCATGTTGGTGTCCTGGCACACTGCAGAAGGCCTCATGACTGGGGAGTGTTCCCTTCTTTCCTCCTGACATCCAAGACCAATTCTGGCTTTTTCTTGAATGTGCTACTGAGGAATCAAACCCAGGGCTTCTTGCATACTAGACAAGCACTCTCACTAATCCACATTCCCAGCCCCCTCGTCCTTTTCTTAATGGTTGTTTTTACATAAGTATGCTACCATTTTATGTCTCCAATTTTAGTTTTCTGAATACTGGTTACTTCTAAGAAACCTGATCTTCTCTTCCCCTGCCTGGTTTGTGACTGTTCCTGCATTGGCCTCATAATAAAATGTAAATAAAGGCTGCTGAGGGTGACCTGCTTCAGGTAGATGGCTGCACAGATTGTTGTGTATATCTGTTTGTTAACACTCCTGGACCTTGAACTCAAGATCTGGGCACAGTCCTTGAGCTGCTTTACTTAAGGCTAGCCCTCTAACACTGGAGTCATATGGCTATAGTTCTGGCTTTGTTACACTGAAGTTGGACAGGGCTCTCTAGGACTTTTCTGCCTTGGGTGACTTTGACCATGATCCTCCTATCACAACCTTGTAAGTATCAAGGAGGACTTCTGAGAGCCACTGGTGCCTGCCTAATCATTGGTCTTGCTGATGTTCTTGGAAGGCCCAGTGAGTTCCCTATCCTCGGGTTGAAGTGCTGGGAGCTGGAGCCCATGTTTGAATCCTGGTCCTGCCACCTCCAAATGGCAGAAGATCCTAAGAAACACATTCCTATCCATATGAATACCAATGGAATGTGATGTATGTCATGATTGAATGGGAAGTTCATAAATGATTCTCGGATAAAATTGGAAACAATTAGATTATAATACACTGATTAATTTTAATTAGTACTTTATGAAACATTTAAACAATCACATTCGTTAAATGGAGGCATAATGAAACACCTCAGAATTGGGTGTCACAAAGTATAGAGGTGCCATTTTTTTCTGCCAGGACTTTCTTTAGTTAATTGTTATATCCCATTTTCTGAATGTAATTTGGTATATGAAACTAGGATATATTATAAATCAATTATTCAAACAGTTTTTTATCAGAAATGTTTATAGCAAAATATAGAGATAAATCCAAATTATATATATTTGAAGACAGTGCTTGGTTAGTCCTCTTCTCATATTCCCCATTCCCTTCATGAGAATAATACACATTGTAAGGTAATGCTTAGACTGTTTTGGTGAAATGGGTTGACTTTAAACCAGTGAGTTACTCTATGCTGCATTTTGTTTACTTTATATCCAGAAAATCTAAATTCTTACTTTATCATTTTCCTTAGGCTTTATACTCAGATTTAATCTCTGATGGGTGACAAATAAAGATATAAACATTTTTTAGCAGTGGCTAAATTTAGGCTGTGGAATCTAGGTACAATGCAACTCATGAAGATAGTCCTCATAAGTCATGAGACACTGGTATCAACATGTTAATCAATGCTTACTGGTGTCATGCTTATGAGATTTTATGTATTATAAACAGTGGTTATTAGAATGTTTTGGCATCAACATCATTTCATGGGTTAGGAACAGAAGAGAGACATTATACTCAGAACAAAATTTAAGGAGGAATCCAAAATTAGTTACCAAGATATACATCATGTAACATAATGTTTGAAAAATGCAAACTAAAGGAAATAATTTATGAAAAAACATGAACATTTACAATAAATACAGAATCACTATGACAGATTTTTCTTTTACCCCAGTTGCAATATGGCTTACATAATGACTTTTCTGGTGATATGTTTAATTAGGTTTGATATTTAGTTGGAGAAGTTATGTTATTTCATTTATTCATTTGTCAGATCAAAAATGAAATGAATTCCATGCCAGAGTCAACATCCATAATAATGTTACAGATGTATCCTGCTACTTTGCCCAAGTTTCAAATCAGCTTGAGAAACTGGGATCTTTTTTTGGATCTAAATAAAAAAGTATGCAATTTTGTCCGTACTAGAAAGATTTTGACCACCATTTGTTAAGCTATTATTTTCCAGAAAATACTTCTCTCTTTTCATGAGACTTTTAATTTTATTTATATCATGTGTTGATATTCTCCTTTAGATTACCCACATTCAGTCATCTACACAGTGCAATTTGGAGTAGTTTAAAGTTATATACACTCATGTACACTGCTCAGATTCTATTATTTACATATTTTTTCTTGTTAAATCAGTAGGAATTCGTTCTCAATATGGATAATATTGGACTTATTCATTGCTTTTCTGAATTTGTTAAGTATGTCATGATTTTGTTATTTTATTCTTTTAAATATGTGCAGATCTCACTCCACATACAGTCACATTCATTTTAAACAATTTGATCCATTCAAGGGATTTGCTACATTAGGTTCATCTAGATGAATTTAATTACATATTAATGCAACCATATTTCTGAGACACAGTTATCTTTATGTCTCTACTCCAAGTTAACATGTATTTGAGGTTTTTGTGCTTAAAAAAACTGAGCACAACATGTTTTTGTTCCTGGGGGACTTCTACTTCGTTGGTTGTTTTTTCAGTTGTGGTGACTTCAATATATGTGTGCATTTTATTTCAATTGTTTTGTGTCAATATTTTATTTCATATAACAGAAATTACAAAAATAGTCAATGATTTAGAATTATTCCAAATAGATTCTAAGAGAGACATTTGAAATTTTGTGACAACTGGGAATGGGCAGGTCTTCATAGTGGAGGGGATAGCAGAATAACAGACATTGTTTGACATGATTTTAATTCTTCCTCCTCTTGCCTCACTATTTCCAACGGTATTACTTCAAAGTCTTTAGTGGAAAGAAAATATTTTTGTCTGTATGAACTCAGAATTTTTTATTCAATTGGGACACATTGTACATTTATATTTCATTTTAACTCAAAAATCTTCTTTCCTTCATTTAAAATAAGAGTTGTGAATTTATAGTGCTAAAGTAGCATCTAACATAGTGCTAATTTATACGAAATGGTCCAAACTATTTTCACTTCACACTATATATAATATAGAGTGTAATAATAATAATGAGTAATATAGTATGTAATAATTGCCTTTGGGGAAAGTCAATTACAGTGGGTTTTTGTGAGATACTGAGTAATAGTAAAACATATTTGATTCTTTTAAAAAATTCCTAGTTACATCTAAAAATTACTCATAGTTACAAATCAATGCTGAACAAATAACATTGTTTATTAGAAAAACCCAGAAGTTTCAATAAGCTTGTTTTTTTAAACTTGTCTTGAATATGTCCTTTGGTGGCTCATGCCTGAAATCCTAGCTACCCAAAAGTGTGAGATCTGAGGATAGTGATTCAAAGCCAGCCTGGGCAGAAAAGTCTGTGAGACTCTTTTTGCCAATATATCTCTTGAAAACTAGAAACGGCACTGTTGCTCAAGTGGTACAGTGTTATCCTTGAGCTGAAGGGCTCAGGGACAGTGCCCAGGCCCAGTGTTCAAGCCCCATGACAGGCAAAAAAAAAATGGCATGGATTTTTACTTTATTATTTCATGATTTTTAATGTGAAAATATATACAGAGGGTTTTCAATTACATGAACAAACTAATGAGTACATTTCTTATCAAGCATTGTTGCCTCCTCCCTTGTTTCCCCTTCCCATCCCTTCCCATCTCCCTTTCTGCCACCCCCCCCCCGCCCCCTGTGCCAAAGTTGTAAAGTTCGATTTTCGACATAATGTCTTGTACATGTCATTGTTGCAATGGGTTCACATGTATCCCAATTAGTTTTTTCCTTCCCCTCCCCAAATTATACCAAATACAGTAAAAATACAGGTTATATCTTGGGGGAGGGACATAAAAAGCAACAAAGAAATCATCTTGTAAATATGCTAGAAACAACAGCAAGAAAGAAAAACCATTTGAGTCCTTATCCTGGTGTTCATTTCACCGACCATCAACTTGTCTGAAAGATGGTGTTTATCACTGACATATACTACTTATTGCAAATAAGGGAAACCAGGGAAGCTATGTTTCTTTGGCCCTGGATTAATTCACTTAACATAATATTTTCCAAGGCTTTCCATTTCCTAACAAATGCGCAATGCCATTTTTTCTGATGGAGGCATAGTATTCCATTGTATATATATGTGTGTGTGTGTGTGTGTGTGTGTGTGTGTGTGTGCGTGTGTGTGTGTGTGTATATGTATATATACATATATACATATATACATATATATATGTATATATATATATATACCACATTTTTTTATTGTAAAATACCGTACAGAGGAGTTACAATTACATGGGCAAGGTAACGAGTACATTTCTTATCAAGCATTGTTGCCACATTTTAATCAATCCATTCATCTACTGAGGGGCATCTGGGTTGGTTCCATATCTTGGGTATGGTAAATAATACTGCAATAAACATAGTGGTGCTGGTAGCTTTAGTATGGGCTTGTTTGTGATTATTTGGTAAATGCCCAAAAGTGGGATTGCTGTGTCATAGGGGAGCTCTATATGTAGTCTTTTGAAGAACCTCCATATTAGTTTCCAAATGGTTGAACAAGATTACAGTCCCACCGAAATCCTGTCCAGCTTCTGTTGTTATTACAGTTCTTCATTATAGCCATTCTAACTGGGGTAAGGTGGTATCTCAGTATAGTTTAGATTTGCATTTCTTTTATGGCTAAGGAAGTCGAGCATTTCTTCATGTATCTATTGGCTATCCTTCTTTCCTCTTCAGAGAAGTTTCTCTTTAGTCTTTAGCCCACTTATTTATAGGGGAGTTGTTTCTTTGAGGATTTGTTGTTGGGGGATTTAATTTGTTGAGTTCCAGGTATATTTTAGATATGAGACCCTTGTCCGTTGTATGGCTAGTGAAGATCTTCTCCCAATACTTGGGCTTTTTATTGTTCTTGCTAGCTCTGTCCGTTGCCATGCAGAAGCTCTGCAATTTCATGCAATTCCATTTGTCCAACCTTACTTTGATCTGTTGTGCTTCTGGGTCTCTATTAAGAAAATTTCAGCCTGGGCCAATGACACATAAATTATCTACTAGTTAGTCCTGCAATGTTTTCAGGGTGTCTGCTTTGACTCTGAGGTCTTTCATTCATTTGGAGTTGATTCTTATGCAGGGTGATATATATGGATCTAGCTTTAGTTTTCTACAAGTGATTAACCAATTTTGTCAGCACCATTTACAGACTAGGCTCTTTCTTCCATTCTATTTTTTAGCTCCCTTATCGAAGACTAGGTGGCTATAAGTCTGTGGCTTCATTTCTGGGTTTTCAATTCTATTCCCCTGGTCCTGAGGTCTGTTCTTGTGCCAGTACCAAGCTGTTTTGATTACTATGGCTTTGTAGTAGAGTTTGAAATTTGGTAATGATATTCCTCCACCACTTTCCTTTCTGTTAATGATCTTTTACGCTATTCAGAGTCTTTTATTGTTTCATAATTTTTTGTATTGCCTATTTTATTTTCTTGAGGAATGAGTTTGGAATATTGATAAGCATCACATTGAATTTGTAGATAGCCTAGGGAAGTATTGCCATTTTCACGATGTTGATTCTGCCAATCCAGGAGCATCGGAGGTTTTTCCACTTTCTAAGTTCCATTTTTATTTCCTTTTTTAGGTTTTTAAAGTTTGCATCATAAAGATCCTCTCATAAAATACCTAGGTATTTTATTTTTTATTGGTTATTATGAATTGAGTTGTTTTCTTGATTTCAGCCATGCTTTTCTCATTGTTGGCACACAGAAAAGCCATTGATTTTTTGATAGTTAATTTTTCCCCTGCTACTTTGCCAAAGTTTTGAATCAGCATGAATAATTTCGGAGTGGAGTTGGTGGGATTATTTAAATACAACATCATGTCATCTGCATATAGGGAGAGTTTTACATCATCTTTCCCTATTTGGAGCCCTTTTATGTTTGCATCTTGTCTTTTGCTGTAACTAGGCATTCTATTACTAAGTTGAAGAGAAGTGGAGAGAGTGGACATCCTTGTCTCGTTCCTGAGTTCAGAGGAAATGGCTTTAGTTTTTCACCATTAACTATAATGCTGACTATAGGTTTGTCATATACAGCCTTTATTGTATTGAGGAATGTTGACTGGATTCATAGTTTTTACAGAGCTTTCACCACAAAAGGATGTAGGATTTTGTCAGTGCTTTTTCTGCATCTATTGAGATAACCATGTGGTTCTTATCCTTGCTCTTGTTGATGTGATGAATTTTATTAATTGATTTGCATATATTGAACCAGCTTTGCATCCCTGAAATGAGTGCTGTTTGATCATTGTGTATGATTTTTTGGATGAATTGTTGACATTGATTGGCCCAAATTTTGTTGAGGTGTTTTGCATCAATGTTCATCAAAGAAATGGGGCTACAGTTTTTTTTCCTTGATGAGTCCCTGCCTGGTTTTGGGATAAGGGTTCTGATGGAATCATAGAATGAATTCTGTAATGAACTTTCTCTTTCAATTTCATTGAAGAGTTGGAGGAGTATTGGTGTGAGCTCTACATTGAAGGCCTTATATATTTCCGCTGTGAATCCCTCTTGTCCTGGGATTTTCTTAGATGGGAGGACTCATTGTTGTTTCTATTTCTATGCTTGATATGGGCATGTTAAGTTGATTTAACTCATCTTGTTTGATTCGGTATGTTAAGATTTGCTAGGAAAAGCTACATTTCTGCCAGGTTCTCAAAGTTATTCGCATAATGGTTTGAAAAGTATTCCCTTATAATTTTTTGAATCTTGGTTGTTTTTGTGATGATGTTTCCATTCGCATCTCTGAGTTGATTTTTTTTTTAAATTTGGGTGAGTTCTTTTCTTTTTCTGATAAGATTTGCTTAAAGTTCGGTCAATTTTGTGAATTTTTTCGAAGTAACAACTTTTTGTTTTGTTGATTCTTTCTATGATGTTTTTGGTTTCTAATTCATTTAATTCTTATTTAATTTTAACTATTTCTTTCCATCTACTGGATTAGGGTTTATCTTGCTGATCTTTTTCAAGGAGTTCAGATGTCTTATTAAATTGTTGGTTTCAGATCTCTCCAATTTGTTGTTGTACGACCACTAAGCTATAAACTTGCCTGTGAGTACTGCCTTTGCTGTGTCCCAAAGGAGCTGGTAATTTTTGTGTTCATTTTTTTTAATATCATGAACATTTGCATTTCCTTTCTAATCTCTTCCATTACTCATTGGTGATTGAACAGTGTGTTGTTCAGCCTCCATGTTGTACAGGACTTTCTTTTTTGGCTTTTAGTGTTGAGTTCTAATTTTATTCCTGTGGATGCTGTTTCTTGGCTTTTACTGTGGTCTTGTTGGTTTCCTATGTGTAGGACACTTTTGTCTTTTGTAGGGCAGGTTTGGTGGCGATATATTGTTTCAATTTTTCTTTGCTATGGGAGGTTTTTCGTTCACCTCCAGTTATGAAGGAGAGTTTATCTGGGTATAGTATTCTTGGTTGACAGTTGTTTGTCTTATCGCATGGCATATACCATTTCAGGCTCTTCTTGCTTTAATCGGCTCTACTGAGAAATCTGGGATGATTCTAATTGGTTTCTGTTTATATGGGATTGTTCCTTTCTCCTTGAGATTTTTAAGGCTCCATTCCTTGGTCTGAATTGATCCTGTGCAGATTATAATGTGACAGTGGATGTCCTGTTTTGATCTGGTCTATTTGGGGTTCCATAAGCTTCTTGTATCTGAACAGGCCTATCTTTTTGCATTTTGGGGAATTTCTCTGCTAGAATTCTGTTAAATAAATTTTCTAGAACATTAACTTCTGTCTCTAGGTGCTCCTCTACACCCATTATCCTCAGATTAGGCCTTCTGATGGTGTCTTCCAAATGTTGAATAGATCTATCATATTTTTTGGACTTGATTTGGAAGGTTGTATGTTCTTTCTCTATAATATTTAGGCTGTCTTCAATCCCCGAGATTCAATCTTCTGCATGGTCTAACCTACTCTCAAGACTTTCTACTTTGTTTTTTATTTCTTTTTCTTCTAATTGGTCGGCTTTGATGGCTTCAAATTCTTTGTTGGAGCTTTATTTTAGATCTTGTATGAACTTCTTTACTTCCTTAATTTGGTGTTCAGTTTCTCAAATCACTTAGTTGATTGGTTATGGTTTCCCTGTCTTGCTCCTTTCAGCATTCCATTTGTGATCTCCCTGACTTCTTTCAGCTGTCTGTTTATGGATTCCATGAATGCCTCTATTGATCTTTGTCTATTCTCATCCTGCTCTCATGATTCCTGTATTACTCTTTGATTAGTTTAGTCAAGTTCACGCAATTCTAGTAATTCTCTATGGCTGTCCTCAGCCTGCTCACGCATCTCCTGTATTTCTCTTTGACTATTCTCAACCTGCTTATGCAATTCCTGCATTAATCTTTAAGTAGCTTCCTAATGCTTAAAAGATTCTTGTATGAATTTTTGTTTGCCTCCTCACGCTCCCTATCATGCTCACACTGAGTCCTTTGCAAGTTTTCAATCATTTAATTCACCATGTTTACCAGTAGCGTTTGTACGGTTTTTATGGAACTCCTCTGGATTATTCATTAACAATTCTGTGACCTGCTTAACATGAGTGGGAGTTGAGATACCTGGACTTGCCAATTTTATTGTTCTTTTCGGCTTGTTCTGCCCATTTGGTATGAAAGTAATACCAATTTTGTGCTAGAACACTATTTTAAGACAAGCATCAACCAGAGTCTTGTAGTTGCACAATCAAAATGGCTGCAGATACAATCTAATTCAAAAGATACAATCTATTCAACATAAAACAACTATGTATTAATGGGCTACAAACAGCAAAAAAAGATTTGGCAATCCAGAAATTATTAGATTTAGGGAAAAATGTGGGGACAAATAGGACTAGAGGGATGTGGAGGGGTAAAAGGAGAGTAAATTTAACCAAATCCTAATCTCAGAGAGGGAAATGGATTGGACAGATTGACAGGAGAGAAATAAAAAAAAAGAAAATTGGAAAAACAAAAATTAAATTTAACAAGTGAAACACTTAAAATTACGTACTTTTAAAGAAATGATATTGACAGAAGAAAAGGATAGGATGAGTGGAAGGAGGGATAGAAAGGAAACATTAAAGTAAAAAAATAATAAAAATTAAAATTAGTTACTTGATAATTATGTAGGCATAAAGAGGTGATACTGATCTTAAAGAATTTAAGCCTAAGAGGTTGTGAATTGAGTAATAAATTTCTGGATTAAGTATGTACACAATGGGGGATAAAGTCTAATAATTGACTACAGGTATATATCGGGATGAGCAGAACAGCAATTAAGTCATGTAAAAAAAAAAGAGAGAGAAAAAATGAAAACAATAAAAAAGGCCCAAAAGGTCAAAAGAGATCAAACACACCCACATACACACACACACACACACACACACACACACACACACACACACACACACCAAAAATAAAAATTATGAGAAAAAAGTTTAACAGAAAACATTTTAAAAAAATAAAAATTTAAGAAAAGTTTCAAAAAAGAGTTCCTTAATTTTTTTTGGGGGGGGGAGCTGAATGGGAAGACCCTGTATCTCCTCTGTGTCCATAACAAGCCTCTTGGTGGAGTCTTGGTTCTGCTTGTGGGGTTTTCTTATGGCTTGATTGGTTTCTTAAGTCAGTTTGGGCCAGCAGAAACTGCTCTGTGTTAGGCATGTTTTTTCATCCTCCTCCCAGGCTAGTTCAGTGGGAGGGAGATCTGCTTGGAGTATCACAAAAGAGGAAGATGGCTGTTTCCTCTAATTTGGAGATGTTGTGATGAGGCTAGGTTCTGTTTAGGGTTGAGGTCTTTCAGCAAACAGTAGCTTTTCACTGAGGGGTTAAATCCTGAGACACTCACAGAGCCCAGCTTGGAGCTTTTCTCGGGGTTTATGATTACTGAATTTCAATTGTTTGTCTAGGCTGTTGTCCGGAGGGGTAGTCTCTGGCTGTGTTTAACTGGTGAAGTAAGTAACTTCTCTGTGGGCGGAGTTTTTTCTGCCTGGGTGGGATGACTTTCTCCTGGGCGGAACAGACATCATAACTGACATCATAAACATATTGTGTGATCATGGTATTTCCCCTGCCAGGTAAGTATGGGAAGGTGTCGCGACCACCTCGACCAGCAAGGAAGACATGACCCGGGTTTCTTCTCAAAACAGTTTATTCAGGAACCTTGTCTGCAAGCTTCTCTCTGAAAGCTTCTCCCTCCCCCGCACCCGCGCTGCGGTTATAAGCCTCCTGGATGGCCAATCCTGAGGTGCCACGCGGCATATACTAATAGGGTCGCAAACACGGAAGCAAGCCAGTAGCCAAGCCATAGCCATATAAGTTGTTTTTCACAGAGAGCACTCGCCATCGGGAAGGCAGAAGGCGGAAGCCAGTGCCATCTTTGGTCCCGGCCCCTGCAGCTCTCCACAGCTCCCCCTTTTTATTTTATTAAGCGACAGGTAAGAGTAGAGGTTGGGCCTCTGCTTAAAACATTAATGAGAGGACCCTGCACTGGTCTTCGCCTGAGGGGCGCCTTCCCCAGTGACGACCAGGCCTGTCTGATACCTTTTTTGCAGAGGTGGGATCTTGGACATCAACCCACTTGCAACCCAACATGCTCTTCTTGGGCTCACGCCGGGAAGTGATTCCCAAGTGCAGTGCATTTGCCTTACACCCTGTGCTATTCCTTTAACATGGCAAGCCATGCATAGGGGGACTGTCCGGCCTCAATGGCAGTGAAGGCCTGGACCACCATACCCATACTGCTGCGCTGCGAGCTCCTAATCCGTCATATGCACCACAGGCACAGCAAGATCACCAATGCCAAGATATAGATAAGGGAGCCCATTCCCGCCTAATCCTTCAAATGATCCACAGCTGTCAAAATCCAGGAGGAAACATCTTGTAACAGGGCATCATCCATCCGGGTGGATTTTACCGCAACAATGGCCAATCGTAGCTGTAACATCAATTGGTCGAATTCCCCTGTCCAGTTGCCTAAAAGATAACTTGACAGTTGTTTAGACAAATTTTCTGCCTGGGTATACTTATAATACTGAACAGCGGTAATACAAAGCCCTTCATATTTTTGAACACATCCCAGCTGAGCCAACTGCCACAGGATATTAACCTGCTCCTGCACAAGGTCAATCCTTTGATTTAACAGCATCAGTCCTCCTTTTAATTGTGCATTGGCCACTTGTTGTAAATCCAGAGCTCTGGCTGTAGTAGCCGACAAGTTATTTAAAGTCTGAGCTGTCTGCACAGTATGTGACATGGCGACAGCGGCAGCCGTCACACCCGCAGCAGCCACAGCTATAGCAGTTACAATGCCCGCAGTGATGCCAAAATCTCTCTTATGCCTAAACAAGGTTACAGCTTGAGAAGCATCTACTGGCACAGGCACCCAATGCGGAATGCATGCAACTATAGCTAACGGATACTGAGAACTCCAGCAGGTAGCATAATAGCAGGTTTCATTAGTACAAGCACACACATCATCTGAGCATACAGAGGTGTTGTTAATTACCAAGAACACAAAAGGGGAAACCACACACATGGAGGTAGGCTGATAGCTAAATACCGTATAATTTTTACTAAAATGACAATTGGCACCACAGTACAGGCAGTACTAGTCAAATTGCAAGTCATGTTTGCTATAAAAAAGTGACCCCCTTGCAGCATAACTATAGGTTCGGCCTGCAAGCAACTTCCATTAAGACCACATAACAGCCAATTATTAAAGGGATTAATTCCAGCCCTAAATAGTAAACTAGCATTGGACAAAACACTAGGGGAGAATGAAAAACGCTTAGACTCATCAGCCCAAACAACTTGTCATGATTGGCAACCTGTCCAAGGCCAAGCCTCCCCCATACGGTCAGGCAAGCAAAAGGGGGCCCATTTAGGTTGTTTTACACTCCACGGGTCAATGCTTAACTTTAAGCTTTCATAATCTCTGCCTAAAACAGTACCAACAAATCCAGTAGCATTTGCCCAAACCTCAGTTGATCCCGGATTCCCATACAAATATCTAAAATAAGCGGCAGGGGAATGAGTCAAGGCTATGCAACTACCATTAAGGGTCGCATCACTTAAGCAAAAGCATAGTGTGCCCATCAAGCTAATATTTCTAGCTTCACCAACCCCTGCCATTTTTTTATCCTCTGGGTAAAAGGGAAGGTTAAGAGTCTTATTTGTGGTGAAAAATCTAGTGAAAAGAGAAGCGTCATGTCTCATGGGCATGGGCCTCGGGAATGCAGACAGTATCCCCCATCTCGCTACCGCCTGTCCCTGTTGGATCATCAGGAGCTGTATGATCAGCAACGCAATCTTTTGTTTCTTCCGGGTTCCGTTCATCTTGGATTCGCCGTACAAGTCATTCAGGCACCCACACTGGATCCGAACCATTCTGGTGAAAAGCACAAACAGATCCTCATGCCCATACCAGCACGGGGTCAGGCCCGTTCCAGAGCCCCGTGAGCACATCCTTCCACAAAGCCGATCCTAAGGCCGAAGGAGTGGAACTGTTATTCCTATCCGCCGCTGAGCGACCAGCGTTAACCAAATTCAAAAAATTTAGGGTAAAAAGTGTCATGGCTATTCTTTGTCTTGCTGTAGCCATCAGGGGTCCAGCTCCCCCTTTTTGTTTTTGTAACATTTCCTTGATAGTGCAATGACCTTGAGGGTTATAGGGCAGTCCATGCACCAGGGTAACACCCATTTGAGTGCAAAAGGAAACAAAGCGCTGCCCAGTATAGGCCGGACCATTATCGGTTTTTAGCTGTTTTGGCATTCCCCAGGCCGCCCACGCTTCCAAGCAGTGAGATATTACATCAGTAGCCTTTTCCCCTGGCAGGGGGGTGGCAAGTACAACACCCGAAAAGGTGTCAACAGAAACATGTAGATATTTTAAGCGGCCAAATTCAGGTACATGAGTTACATCCATCTGCCATACTTGTAAGGGTCTTAAACCACGTGGATTAACTCCAAACGTAGGGGGCTTATGGTAAATAATACATCGGGGACACTCCTTTATCACTTGACGTGCATCCGCTCTAGAAAGGGAAAAGTGGCTTTGTAAAGTCCTGGCGTTTACATGAAATTTGGCATGAAAATCTTTTGCTAAGTCAACAGAAGAAGCATGGTGCGCCCAATCAGCACGAGTGTGTGCATCAGCTAGGGCATTACCCTTTGTCAGTGGTCCTGGGAGGCCCGTATGTGCTCGAATATGCATTAGAAAAAAGGGTTCCTTGCGTTGCCATATAAGGGATTGTAGCAGGGTAAAGGGAGCTAGAACAGAACTGGTAGCCTTTATTGTACCAACCGCTTCCAATATTTTTAAAGCATTTATTACATAGGCTGAATCTGATATTAAATTAAAGAGACAGGGGAAAGCTTTAAATACTTCAATTACAATCATCAACTCAACAATCTGTGGGTTACCGGGGACAAATTGATGCTGTACGGGGTCTTGGTTACCTGCAATGTATACCATCCATAAAAATATTTATAGCCCCTCTAATAGGCTTTCGGGCAGTTACCTTTGGAAAAATCACTGGATGTTCCTTTACAAATCTTAGTAGGTGGTCTTTGGGCAAATGATTATCAATATCTCCTGGAAACATGCATCTCAAAATGGACCAATTATCAATAGTGGCACATAAAGTCTGAACTTGGTAGGCACTGTAGGGAACAATGGTGGAATGCGGATAAACTCCAAAAAATTGTAAACTCTATTGAACTCCTTGCAGAGCTAAGCCCCCTACCCCCTCAGGGTAATACTCCAGTGCCTTTCCGGGGGAAACATGAGAGTGTAACCACATCAACGGCCCCTTTTGCCAAAGTACCCCAGTTGGTTGGGTCTCAGTGGGAAGAATGCATAAATCAAAGGGTTGGCCATCTTGTAGCCTGTTTAAACAGGCGGCACTTAAAGCCTCCTCCACCCTTTTGAGAGCAAATCGGGCGCTCTCAGTCAGGTCTCGTGGGAAGTTTAAATCTCTATCTCCTTTTAGCATATCAAATAAGGGTTTTAATTCATAATTTGGCAATTTTAAATACCCCCTTATCCAATTAATATCCCCCAACAATTTTTGAAAATCATTTAAATTCTTTAAGTTATCTTTTCTCAGGGTCAGTTTCTGGGGCATGATCGACCTGGGACGTATCTTGGCTCCCAGATACTCCACCACTCTGCCTGTTTGTATTTTTTCTGGCGCCGGATAAAGACCCTGTTCCCTTAAGGCAAAAACCAATTCTGCATAGGCCTTTTGTAACCCAGCCTCTTCCTTATGAGCTATCAAAATGTCATCCATATAATGGACCACCCTTAGTTTTGGATGCCTTTTTTTAACAGGAGCTATAGTCCTGCCAACAAACAGCTGACACATAGTGGGGCTGTTGGCCATACCCTGAGGCAGCACGACCCACTCATATCTTTGGTCAGGTTCCTCATGGTTACAAGAGGGCACAGTAAAGGCAAAATGCTCACAATCAGCGGAATGCAAGGGGATAGAAAAGAAACAATCTTTTATGTCTATTACCATAATAGGCCAATGGGCAGGAAGTGCGGAAAGCAAAGGGAACCCTCTTTGTACAGGGCCCATAATTTGCATCTGTGCGTTTATGGCACGAAAATCATTAAGTAATCGCCATTTACCCGACTTCTTTTTTATCACAAATATTGGAGTATTCCATGGTGAAACTGAGGGTCTCACATGGCCCAGGGCTACTTGTTCTTCTACCAGTTTATGAGCGGCTAAAAGCTTTTCGGAGGATAGAGGCCACTGAGCTACCCATACCGGTTCCTCCGTCTTCCAGGTAATGCGAACTTGATCCTCAGCAGCCCCTATGAAAAACCCAGCCCATGTCTATCAAGTTTTTGGTGGACATCAATAGGCTCTTTACAGCCTTGCAAGTTTTTTGCCAGTCCTTGCCCTGGGCAGTAGCCCATTTGTAACATCATTTCCTTTGAGGTAGGAGAATATTCATTACTAAGGCAACACCCCATCTCTTTTAGTAAATCTCGACCCCACAGGGAGACAGGCAATTCTAAAACGTAAGGCTGGATGTTTCCAGAGTGTCCCTCTCCATCCTTCCAGTTGAGGGGTCTTGCACTTATGTCAGGAGCTTTGGCATAGCCTAACCCTCTCAGGGTTTGTCCTGAGGCCTGTAATGGCCACCCTCTTGGCCAATCCTTTTTTGCAATAATGCTACGATAGGCCCCTGTGTCTAACAGTCCTATAATCCTTTTTCCTTCAATCTCCAGTTCAAGCGTGGGTCTCTGGTCTAAATCCAGGGCTAGGTACACTGACTCAATTCCGGAGGAGCCAAAACCCTTTCCACCTCTCTCAGACTGTATGGCAGGAAATTTTTCAAGCAGGCTAGGCAAGAGTAACAGTTGGGAAATTCTGTCTCCAGGGGAAATTGCTACAATGCCTTTTGGAGCTTCTACCATGATTTTAACTATACCTGTATAATCTGGGTCAATAACTCCTGGGTGAATTTTAAGCCCTCTAAGGGCAACGGAAGACCGGCCAATTAGTAACCCCACTGTGCCCCGTTCCAAAGAACCTTGAAAATCTTACTCTACTAACTGAACGCCCATTTGCAGGGTTAGTACGAGTCTGGTGGTGGCGCGGAGGTCCAGTCCTGCCGAGCCTGTAGTGGCTCTACGCGGTTCTTGGGATACCTCAGGGTAGGCCATCCTTCTTGGGAAATTTCCTCATTTGGGCTCTCCATTGCCCCATATATTTGCGGGCCCTGGGGACGGGGGCCCCTCTGCCCGTTTTTTGGCTGCGTGATGGGGCCCAAGGGCTGGCCGTTAACATCTTTGACTGATCTACATTCATTGGCCCAATGCTTTCCTTTTTTACATCTGGGGCACTGCCCTGGCTGTTTGCCCGTTGTAACTCCTCCAGCTCTTCCGGTTCATTTTCTCTCTGGGCAATCTCTCTTGAAATGACCAGCCTTGCCACACTTGAAGCATGCTCCAGATGTCACTCCAGAGTTTCCCCCATGCCTATTTGAATACTGGAGTACTGCGGCGGCAAGGTCTGCATTAGTTAGAGGTCCTCCCAGCTCTCTGCACACTTTCATCCATGCCTCCAACCCTCTATGTTTATACGGGGTAATGGCGGCTTTACGTTCTTTGGTGCATTGCTCATAGACTAATTGTTTTATAAGAGGCATGGCCATGTCAGGGTCCCCAAAAATTCTGCCTGCTGCTTCCACCATTCTGGCCACAAAATCTGAAAAAGGCTCGGTAGCCCCCTGCAAGATCTTGGTGAGATTGCTGCTAACTTCCCCTTTATGTGGTAGTGATTTCCACGCCTTAATGCAAACATCATTTATCTGTTGATACACTTCAGGGGGATAACCTGTCTGAGCATTAGCAAAGCGGCCTTGTCCTAAGAGCATGTCTCTGTCCCAAGCCTGGTGTCCGTTCGCTTGATTGATGGCTGCCTGTTCATTACAAAATTCCAGCATAAATGCCCTCCAATCCAAGTATTGGCCTGGACTCAAACATGCCCATGCTAGGCTCGCCCAATCAGAGGGGGTCATGCAGTATCTCTTTATAGCTTCCACTTGAGCTACGGTAAAAGAGGCTGTAATCCCATACGTCTGAACAAACTCAGCCAGGGACTTAATTACTTTAAATTCTAGAGGCTCATGGAATCTCTGTTGATTATCGTCTTGAAAAACTGGGAAGGCGAGTTCTGCTCGAGCAGTTCGCCAAGTGTCCGTGCAAAAAGTATGCCCATTGGCTCCATGTTGATATGGAGGAGGATCTAAAGGGGTCTGACCGGAAGTTCTTTCTATGTCCTCATTAAGCACAGGTTGGCTTAGCTTACGTTCCTCCTTTTTTATACGGCTCTTTTTCATCTGTTGAATAAGTGCTCTCACGTCTTCCTCCTCTAACTCGCTGGAACTTCCTCTGTCCGATTTTAGCTCAGACAGATCTGGGTATAGTTGTCCCCTTTTGCCCTGTCTACTGTCTCCCTTTTCACTGATCGCCTTCTCTGGCCTCTCCTCCTGTAACTGCTCCAGTGCTGACTGTCCATTTTCTATAACCTCACAGCAGTGCTGGTCCTCCAGGCAGCCCCTAATCAATTTCCAAATGGGGTGGACTCCTGTTTTTAATGTGTCCTGTTCATAGGCAAAGTCCAAATCCTTCCCTAATTTGTCCCATGAGGCTACTGTAAGGCTCCCGGACACTATGAACCAAGGAGCCACAATATCGCATTCATCAAGGAACCTCTGAAAGGTACCCTTTTTTAACTTTAGTCCTTTCGAGCGTAGTAGCTCTTCCAGGGCCAGAAAAATTGGATGTGACGTCGTGGTGCCCATCTCAGTTATTAAAAATTTTATTTTCTTTTACTTTCACTTTAGGCCTGTATTTTATTTCTTCCTGGGTTCCCGCTCTCTCTTTATCTACAGAAAAGAGCCCCGTATTATGCCTGATTTAATCGTGGATTCCCACTTACCTGGGAACTTACCGGTGCACCACCCTGACTGCCAGGAGTTCTGAATCCCTTGTGGAGTTAGTTCCCCGTACGGGCCACCATTTGTAACGACCGCCTCGACCAGCAAGGAAGACACGACCCGGGATTCTTCTCAAAGCAGTTTATTCAGGAACCTTGTCTGCAAGCTTCTCTCTGAAAGCTTTTCCCTCCTCCGCACCTGCGCTCCGGTTATAAGCCTCCTGGATGGCCAATCCCGAGGTGCCACGCGGCATATACTAATAGGGTCGCAAACATGGAAGCAAGCCAGTAGCCAAGCCATAGTCATATAAGGAGTTGTTTTTCACAGAGAGCACTCGCCATCGGGAAGGCAGAAGGCAGAAGCCAGCGCCATCTTTGGTCACGGACCCTGCAGCTCTCCACAGGAAGGGATGGGAAGAGGAAACAAAGGAGGAGGCTATAATGCTTGATAAGAAATGTACACATTATCTTGCCTATGTAATTGTAACCCCTCTGTACAGTGTTTTCACAAAAAAACCTATTGTTACTTATTATAATATCATAAACCTATTGTGACCTCATCACCATTATGGCATCACCAACTAAGTATAACATCAAAATATTATTATCACTCAATATTGTGACATCATATTGCCATTTTGATATCATTGTTCCATTGAGTTTTTCAAACCTATTTTGACCTCATAACATTTTACAAAAATCGTGGCCTTTGAGACTATTAACATGTGAACTTGTACACTTATAATGCATGAAACACAAGGCAATCCAATGAGGCACATTGAAGATAATTTTATTTACACTAGAACTGGGCGTGCATTTACCTTGTCTTGAGCCGTACACTCAGTGACAGCCCAGCCCCAACCACCAAACCTCAGACGTCCAATAGGCATAGTTAATTGGTTTGCAAAACACCCAAATTACCATCTCCACACTCCAAACTTCAATAGGTAAGGCTTTTTCCTTTTCCCTTATTCCTTCCTTCTTTAAAGACCTTTCCTTCATTTCCCTTTTTCCCTTCCATCACTTCCTTCTTCTCTTTAGGCATCTCCACTACACTTCTCTGCCTGGTGGCCAATTGGCTTCCTTCCCCTCCTGCTCGCCCTCATATTCCTCTTCTCCCAGGTCTTTCCCCTCCTGCTGTCTCACCATTTCCTTCGTTGCAGGTCTTCCCCTGATTTTCTCCAATTCCATTGTTCTGACCATGCAGCCTATATATAGGTTGAACTCCTCCATCACTCCAGTGGGTCTCCTACCTAACAGTTTTCAGCCATCACTTCACAAACTGCCTGTTCCCCAATCAATTCTTCACAGCTCATCATGTGAGGATGACATCCTACCCCCTCCATCAGCATGCCCTGCTCACTTGTGTGGCATGCCCCATGCACTCCAGTGGGCCAGGTCATGGGGCAACATTGATTAGTGGGCCCTGCTCATTATTAGGACCATGCTGCTTTATGTATCCCCCACTGTTTTTCATGTCCAATCAAATCCTTGATTCCTTCTTACCAAATCCTAAGTGTCGTTGGTGGGATGGTTTGTCCCAGGTGGTATTCAAGGAGCTTTGAACTCAATTCCTGGGCACTGTCCCTGAGCACTTCTGCTCAAGTCTAGCACTCTACCACTTTGAGTTATAGAAACTCTTGCAGTGTTTTCTGGTTGGAGATAAGAGGTTCGAGCCAACTTCCAGCCTGGCTCTTTGCAGGTTAGTTGGGAGATGGAGTCTTAGGGATTTTTCAGCCTGGGCTGGATTTGAATTGCAACTTTTGTCATTAAAACCCTTTGTTATTTCCAATTAAAGAAACAAGGAGATCAAATAGAATAAGTAGAGCTTACCTAGTCCTTATCAAGAATTGACCAAATATTCTGCAATGATAAAACTTGTTAGATGGGAGAATCTTAACACAGATATGCCCAATATTTTAGAATCACGTAGTCAGTACTAGCCTAAACAACACAAAACAAAAAAGACAAAACTCAAAGTCTAAAATTTTAGACAACAATGTTTAGACATCTTTGCTAACAAAGCACATCAGATGGTTGGGCCTCAGTTACCAGAGTCTGTGAAAAGAGCAACTTGTTAGCAAGGCACAGTTGAATAGATGGATGGAGGAGAAGAAAGCTTGGTGGTAGGGTAAGGATTGGAGTGGGCCAAATCCTTCACCCACCATTTGGCCAAGATGGCGAACTCAAGATGACAAATTTCTAAAAAGATGCAAAGAAAACCTGAACAAAAAAATCAAGCCTAGTTTGGCTAGCCTTTTAGAGGGAACCCATGTCCCTCGCTTCATGGCACAATACAAATAGTTGTAGAAAAGACAGGGAGAGTTATAGAAAGTTGGACATGATTAACAGAGAGCAAAGAGATCCTGAAAGTGAACAGACTGTTGACCATTTACCATTGCAGAGGCAAAAATTGTCTAAATCTGAGAAAAGCATAAAAAAATTAGGTGCTCTGGCTATCCAGGTAGCGCAGGAGGCATTTTAGAGGGGTTTCATGGCTTGGGCATGACTCGTAGCACCCTGTTAAATGTGTAGGAGAGTCAGTCTGGTGAGTGAAGGAGAGCTGACCAGGCAGAAGCGATGTCCCTGCTTCCCCTAGAGCTTTAGAGAGAAATGGCCAAGACCCCTTAACCAAGCATCCTCGGATTCAGAGGTGACCAGCCTTTCAGCTAAAGGCCATAGGAGCTCTCTGGCATGTCGCCACATCTGAACAGAGATTGAGCAACAGAGAGCTGTAGAGAGTAGTTTCACTCACCAGAGAAGAGAAGTCTTGTGGACGTGGATGTGAAGGCCAGCAATGGTATTGGTGAAAAGTCTCGCGTGGTGTCTCAAGGCAGTTTAGTTCACAGAAAAGAAGTGGTTAGGAAATTCTAACATTTCCAACTCAAAACATCATCTGAGTCACAGCATCAAATGTAATATTAAATAGTTAGGTTTCATTCAGTAGCCTATGAAGAGAATACCACACACCATGAAGGCAGGAAAAGAAGTTTATTTACCGAACTGCTGCCCCCACCATACATGGTGGAGAAGCAGGGCCAAAAAGGAAAGGGGGGATAGCAATTTGTATTTCTGTAGAAATTCATCCACCTCTGCTAGGTTTTCCTTCCTTTGTGAGTAGAGTCTGGAATTATTTCCTTATGATTGTCTTAGATATTTGTTGTAATTTTTCCTGTGATATTTCTGATAATATCGATTTGGGTCTCCTCTCTTATTTTGTTAGCTACTCTTGCCAGTGGTCTGTCAGTTTTATTGATTTTTTCATAGAAACAGTTTTTGTTTTATTAATTTTATTTATAATTTTCTCAATCTCTATCTCATTAATTTCAGCTCTTATTTTGGTTATCTCTTTCTGTCTAGCAACTTGAGGTTCAATTTTTTTCTTGTTTCTGTAGCAGTTTTAGTTGTATCATAAGATTGTTTACTTGGTCTCTGTTTCCTTGATATGTGCACTGAGAGCAATACATTTGTCCCTCAGGACTGCTTTTGCTGGGTCTCATAGGTTTCTTTGTGATGTTTCTTCATTTTCACTGAATTGTATGAACTTTTTAATTTCTTCTTTAACTTCTTTTGTTACCCAAGTATTGTTCAACTTAGTGCAGTTTCATTTCCATGCGTTTAAGTTTTTTCTACTTTATGTCTTGTTATTGAGAACTAGTTTGATTCCACTATGATCAGATAGAATACAGGGTATTATGTCGATCCTCTTGTATTTACTTACATTCCTTGTATGAACTAAGAAATGATCTATTGTAGAAAAAGTGAAGGGGTTGGCAAGAGTTAGACCCTGCTGGTGTGAATGACTGTAATTGTAATTACTCAGGAGGCTCAGATCTGTGTATTCAGGTTCAAAGCCAGACCAGGCAGTAAAGTTCATAAGGCTTTTCTGGGCTTGTTCAGCCCCACACCCTGCGTCATGTCTGGGGTTGTTCACCACATTTGCCACCATGGGCTCGGCTGGGATGCTTATGCAAGCCAGTATGGAGAGGCGCTCCACCCTACCACGAGTCAAGGGGTTAACCAGTGCTGCTGCCTCAGGCTAGGCTAGGCTGCTTATGCGGGCCAGTATGGAGAGGCACAAACCGGCATGGGTCTGGAGTTGTTCACTACAGCTGTCCCTGCCACAGTTATCACTGCCACCCCGGGCTGGTCTGGGCTGTTCCTGTGGGCTAGTGCCAAGAGGCATTGTGCACAAAGTCTGGATGGTTTGCCACTACTGAGAGCTGCTGCTGCTGTTCCAGGTTAGGCTAGGCTGTTTACACCAGCCAAACAGAGGTGCCACACTGCGTGTCTAGGGTCGTTCACCACTGCTGACAGCTGCTGCTGATCCTGACTAGGTTGGTCTGCTTGCACCAGCCAGGCAGAGGTGCCATGCCAGGGAGGTTGAGGGGAATCTTCATGCCGATTCTGTCTTCTGAGATTTCAGTTTGTATTCTCTGGGTTGGCACTGGACCTTGGGAGACTTCTGTGAGCCTTGGGATGCTTGTGTGTGTGTGGCCCTCCGAGGGTCCAGAGCCAGGACACTTAAGCAACCTGGCACAAAGTTCCACCACTTAAGCTGCTCAGCAGGGAGCCCCATCACCAACAAAGGGTGGGGGAAGGTTCTTCCCACTTTACTGTCTGTGTAGGTTTTTCCCTTTTCTTTTTTCACTTTCTGTATCTCTCTGAGTAATCGCCTTTTTTTTTTGTGGGTCACTTGCAGAAACAGAGCATTGAAATCCAAACTCTGTATTTCGTTGGGGAGATCTGTGGTGTTTTCCTGCTGTTCCATTGCCATCTTGGCCTCTCCACTTCAGGTGGAGTTTTTCTTATGTGGCTGGTGGTCCTTGGTTACCAAAGGATAGGTCGATAAAAGAATATGTTGTAAAGCCTGCAGATTGTAGTTAGACATTTCTGTTAACATAGCCTTCCGAAGTTTAGGAACCGAAGGGGGTGGTCTACCCTAAAATATTTCAAAGGGATTAAATCCATTAACATAAGGGCTACATCTTGCTCGAAGATAAGCAAAGTGGAGGAGGCTCACCTAGCCATGGACAGTCTCTGTATTTAATTTAGTTAGTTTCCTTTGAGGGCATATTCATTCTTTCTAATGCCTTGAACTCTGAGTTATATAAATTGATTGTAACTTCCAATTTATTCCTAGAGTGTTAGTGAATAATTGAGAACTTGGGCCATGAATGCAGGGCCATCTTTGGACCCCACAGCTAAGGGTAAGCCAAATCAAGGAATTATAACATGCCTCAGCTCAGCCTGAAAAAGTGTCCACTATTACTAATAGATACCCATATTTTCCAGGCTTTACCTCTGTGAAGTCCACTTTCCCAAATTCACCATCTGAGTTTCCTCATGTAAGAATTCCTTCCATAAGTTCCAGCTTTTCAGCATTTACCTGTTGGAAATTACCTACACACCTTACAATGTATTGTCACGCTAAGGCCCCACTGGTTTTCAGAACAGTTTAAGGTAGTGGCCTCGGGCAATTTACCAGGGTACAAATATCTACACGTAAACTGACAGAAAGCTTGAGCCTGTATGCTTTTTTCATAAGGTCAGTGTCAACATTTGCACACTTATTAGTACTGTTTTTGCTTCTTCCTTTAATTTTAATGACTAGTAGCTCTGGAGATCCCACTGGTTTTAGAGTGATCTCCCAAGCCACCTGATCAGCTCAGATGTTTCCCTGTATCTTGAGGTCTCTAGTTTCTTTAACTCTTGTACAGTACTCTGAACCTTGGAAACTTCTTCCCCTTTATTCTCCTCCTTTTCTCTCAAACTTGCTTTCAAAATCCCACTCTCCTTCTCAATGTGCTCCTTAAACTGTAACTGTTTTGGCAGGGTCACAGGAGAGTTCCTTTGACTGGCCAACTGCTTCTCCTTCTCACTACACCTTTGCTCTTCAGCTCCTCCCTTAAGTTCACAAAGGTGCTATTGCAAGGTATTTTTTCCCACCTCCACCAGTTCCATTGAGACATGATGATTCTGCATTACATTTATGGTGAAGATCTCAGCAGTCTTTCGGGGCTTTTACGCTAGAAGTTTCTCTTTCTAGTTTTCCACTTCAGTGTATTTTGTGACAGATATTTCAAATGTTTTTTTTAGCCCTTCTATTTTTTTTCCTAATGTTCTTTCCCTTTCCCCAGCATTATCAATCAGAGCATGTGGCCCTTTAACTCTTTCTCAAGAGCCTGATAGTTTCCTGTTCACTTTTCTTGGCCTCATCTATGACAGCACTTCTCCGTCTTCTCTGCTAACTACTCTTTCTTTCTCTCTCTGTTGCTTTGAATTTCTGGAGACAATTTTCAAAGCTTATAATCGACATGTAATTCAGCCTAATACATTCTTATATCAGGTCCAGCTCATTTTTTATGTCCACATTTCTTAATGCACCATCAGGATCTCTGCTTGGCCTCGTTTGTGGTTAGCAATGATGGCAGTATTTCTGTCTTGTGCTTCTGTCGGTCTATGATCACCTAATTTCCCTCATAATGATCCAGGCTAATGTACTTGAATTTCATTTAATTCTGAGTGTTTTCTAGGTTCCTTTTGAGGATTTTCTTATCTTTTTTCTTCTTCTCATATTTATTTATATATTTATTTATTTATTGTGAACATACTGTACAGAGGGGTTACAACCACATTGGCAAGATAATGAGTACATTTCTTATCAAGCACTGCAGCCTCCTCTTTGTTTAGCCTTCACAACCCTTCCCAGCCTCCCCCCAACCCCCACACAGCCCCCCGCACCAAAGTTGTAAAGATCGTTTTGGACATAACAACTTGTACTTATAGTAGCATCAGGTCCACCTGTATCTTTAAACGACTTGTTTTTCCCCATCTCCTCCACAAATTATACCATCAAATATAGTGAAAGCAGGGGTTATATTGTGGGGGAGGGATATCCAAAGCTACAAAGAAATACTCTTATAAATGAGTTAGAAACAAATATGCATGCAAGAAAAAAAACATTACAATACATATCTAAGGGTTCATTTTCTTAACATCATATTATCTGACCTTTCCTGCTTGACTCATACATACACTAGATATTGCAAATAAGGGAAACCATGGGACCTATGTTTCTTTGAGCCATGCTTGGTTCACTTAATATAATTTTTTCCTTTCCATTTCCTAACAAATGGGGAAATGCCATTCTTTCTGATGGAGGCATAGAATTCCATTGTGTATATATTCCATATTTACTTGATCCATTCATCTACTGAGGGGCATCTGGGTTGGTTCCATATCTTAGCTATGGTAAATAATGCTGCAATAAACATAGTGGTGCTGGTAGCTTTAGTGTGGTCTTGTTTGTAAACATTTGGATAAATGCCCAAAAGTGGGATTGCTGGGTCATAGGGCAGGTCTATGTGAAGTCTTTTCAGGAACCTCCATACTGCTTTCCAAAGTGGTTGAACAAGTTTTACACCCCCACCAATGAAGTAAGGTTCCCTTCTGTCTACATCCCCTCCAGCATCTGTTGTTAATAGAGTTCTTGATTATAGCCATTCTAAATGGGGTGAGGTGGTATCTCAATGTTGTTTTGATTTGCATTTCTTTTATGGCTAGGGAGGTTGAGCATTTTTCATGGGTCTATTGGCCATCCTTCTTTCTTCTTCAGAGAAGTTTCTCTTCAAGTCTTTAGCCCACTTATTTATTAGGCAGTTGTTTCTTTGAGGATTTGTTGTTGGGGAATTGAATTTTTTGAGTTCCAAGTATATTTTAGATATGAGACCCTTCTCCGTTGTATGGCTAGTGAAGATTTTCTCCCAATCTGTGGGCTTTCTATTGATCTTGCTAGCTATGTCCTTTGCCGTGCAGAAGCTCTGCAACTTCATGCAATCCCATTTGTCCAACCTTTCTTTGATTTGTTGTGTTTTCGGGTCTCTATTAAAAAAATTTCGGCCTGAGCCAAGGAGGCCTAGGGTTTCTCCTATTCCATCCTGTAATGTTTTCAGAATGTCTGCTTTGACTCTGAGTTCTTTGATCAATTTGGAGTTGATTCTGGTGCAGGGTGATATAGAAGGATCTAGTTTTAGTTTTCTACAAGTAGTTAACCAATTTTGCCAACACCATTTACTGAAGAGGCTGTCTTTCTTCCATTCTATTATTTTAGCTCCGTTATCGAAGATTAGTTGGCGATAGGTCTGTAGGTTCATTTCTGGGTTTTCAATTCTATTCCATTGGTCCTGAGGTCTGTTCTTGTGCCAGTACCAAGCTGTTTTGATTACTATGGCTTTATAGTAGAGTTTGAAATTTGGTATTGATATTCCACCAGCAGTGTTCTTTCCGTTGAGGAGCATTTTTGCTATTGGGGTCTTTAATTGTTCCATATGAATTTTTGGATTTCCTCTTCTATTTCTTTGAAGAATGAGGTTGGAATTTTGAATCGCATTGAATTTGTAGATACCCTTGGGAAGTATTGCCCTTTTCTCGATGTTAATCTTTCCAATCCAGGAGCATGGGAGGTTTTGCCATTTTCTAAGTTCTGTTTTGATTTCCTTTTTCAAGATTTTAAAGTTTTCATCATAGGGGTCCTTCACATCTTTGGTTGTTAATTCCTACGTATTTTATTTTTTGAGGGGCTATTACAAATGGAGTTACTTTCCTAATTTCAGCCAAACTTTTCTCATTGTTGTCATACAGAAAAGCCATTGATTTTGGGGGGTTAATTTTATACCCTGCTACTTTGCCAAAGTTTTGAATCAGCTTCAGTAATTTGGGAGTGGACTCTATGGGATTCTTTACATACAAGATCATGTCATCTGCAAAGAGGGAGTGTTTTATTTCTTCTTTCCCTATTTGGATCCCCTTTATGTCTGCATCTTGTCTTATTGCTGTAGCTAGGCATTCTAATACTAGATTGAAGAAAAGTAGAGAGAGTGGACATCCTTGTCTTGTTCCTGAGTTAAGAGGAAATGGCCTCAATTCTTCAACATTAAGTAAATGCTGGCTGTATGTTTGTCCTATACAGGCTTTATTGTATTGAGGAATGTTCCATGGATTCCTAATTTTTCCAAACCTTCATCATAAAGGGGTGTTGGATCTTGTCGAATGCTTTTTCTACATCTATTGAGATAACCATGTGGTTCTTATCCTTGCACCTGTTGATATGATGAATAATAGTAATTGATTTGCGTATGTTGAACCAGCTTTGCATCCCTGAAATGAAACCTGATTGATAATGGTGTATAATTTTTTGGATGAATTGTTGAAGTCGATTGGCCAAAATTTTGTTGAGAAGTTTTGCATCAATGTTAATCAAAGAAATATGTCTATACTTCTCTTTCATTGATGAGTCCCTGACTGGTTTTGGGATGAGGGTTATGATGGCTTCATAGAATGTGTTCGGGAATGAACTTTCTCTTTCAATTTCATTGAAGAGTTGGAGGAGTATTGGTGTGAGCTCTGCTTTGAATGCATTGTAGAATTCTGCTGTAAAACCATCTGGTTCTGGAATTTTTTTGCTGGGAGATCACTTATTGCTGTTTCTATTTCAATGCTTGATATCGGCCTGTTAAGCTGGTTTAACTCATCTTGGATTAGATTTGGCATGTCAATATTTGCTAGGAAAAGGTCCATTTCTGTCAAGTTCTCACACTTATTAGCATAAAGTTTTGAGAAGTATTCCCTTTTAATGTTCTGAATCTTGCTTGTTTCCGTGGTGATGTTTCCATTCTCATCTCTGATTTTATTTATTTGGGTGTGTTCTCTTCTTTTTCTGATATGATGTGCTAAGGGTCTGTCAATTTTGTTAATTTTTTCGAAGAACCAACTCTTTGTTTTGTTGATTCTTTCTATAGTTTTTTTGGATTCTAATTCATTTAATTCTGATTTAATTATAATTATTTCTTTATGTCTACTGGATTGGTGTTTATCTTGCTGCTATTTTTCAAGGAGGTTCAGATGTCTCATGGAATTGTTGGTTTCAGATCTCTCCAATTAGTTGATGTAGGATCTCAGAGGTATAATCTTGCCTCTGAGTACTGCCTTTGCTGTGTCCCAGAGGAGCTGGTAATTTGTGTGCTCATTATTGTTGAATAGCATGAACATTTGAATTTCCTTTCTAATCTATTTCATGACCCACTCGTGATTCAGAAGTGTGTTGTTCAGCCTCCATGTGTTTCTGGACTTTCTTTGGTGGCTTTTGGTGTTGAGTTCTAATTTTATTCCCTTGTGGTCAGAGAGAATGCAAGGTATAACTTCAATGTTTCTGAATTTGGACAAGTTTGCTTTGTGGCCTAAAATGTGGTCTATTTTAGAAAATGTTCCATGTACTGCTGAGAAAAACGTGTATTCTGATGCTGCTGGGTGAAATATTCGGTAGATGTCTGTTAAATCTAGTTGATCTATGCAGCTGTTTAGATCTGTGGTTTCTCTGTTGAGTTTTTGCCGAGTTGATCTATCTAGTGGGGACAGTGGTGTGTTAAAATACCCAACAATTAATGTTTTTGGATCTATGTGCGATTTGAGGGAAAATAGTGTTTCTTGGATAAATGTGGGTGCTCCATTGTTTGGCGAATAGATATTTAGAATTGTAATATCCTCCTGAAGGAGAGATACCTTAATTAGTATGTAGCGACCTTCTTTATCTCTTCTAATGAATTTTAATTTGAAGTCTATTTTATCTGATATTAGGATTGCACCTCCCGCCTTTTTATAGGGGCCGTTTGTTTGGTAGAATTTGCTCCAGCCTTTAACATTGAAAATGTGTTTGTTTTTACGGGCAAGATGTGACTCCTGAAGGCAGGAGATAGAAGGATCTTGTTTTTTAATCCAACTAGACAGTCTATTTCACTTAATTGGAGAGTTCAGTCCGTTAATGTTAAGAGATAGGACTGAGAGGTATTTGGGAGTTCCTGCCATGTTATCCATCTTCTTAGGGGTTGCAACACTGTGTTCTTCCTATGGTTCTTGGATTCTCAGTTTGGGTGCAGTTTCTTGGCCTTTATTGTGGTCTTGTTTGTTTTCTATGTGTCAGATATCTTTAAGAATCTTTTATAAGACTGGTTTGATGGAGATGTATTGTTTCAATTTTTCATTGCTATGGAAGGTTTTTATTTGGCCTTCAGTTTTGAAGGAGAGTTTAGCTGGGTCCAGAATTCTTGGTTGATAGTTGTTTGTTTTTATTGCTTGGCATACATCATTCCAGGCTCTTCTTGCTTTGATTGTCTCTGCTGAGAAATCTGAGGTGATTCTAATTGGTTTCCCTTTATATGTGATTAATCTTTACTCCTTCACAGCTTTAAGGATCTTTTCTTTGGTCTGAGTTAATCCTGTGTGGATTATAATGAGATGGTGGGATGTCCTATTCTGATCTGGTCTATTTGGAGTTCTAAAAGCTTCTTGTATCTGAATAGGCCTATGTTTTTGCTTGTTTGGGAAGTTCTCTGCTAGGATCCTGTTAAACAAATTTGCTAGACCATTAACTTCTGTTTCTAGGTGCTCCTCTACACCCATTATCCTTAGATTAGGCCTTCTGATGGTGTCTTCCAAGTGTTGGATAGATCTATCATTTTTCTTGGACTTCTCTTGGATGGTTGTATGTTCTTTCTCTATAATATCTAGGCTATCTTCAATCCCCGAGATTCGATCTTCTGCATGGTCTAACCTGCTGTCAAGACTTTCTACTTTGTTTTTTATTTCTTTTCCTTCTAATTGGTCAGCTTTGATGGCTTCAAATTCTTTGTTGAAGCTTTGTTATAGATCTTGTATGGACTTCTTTACTTCCTTAATTTGGTGTTCACTGTTTGTTCTCAAATCACTTAGTTGATTGGATATGGTTTCCTTGGACTCCCATTCCTTTTGTTGGGTTCCATTCATCATTCCCTTTGTGGTCTCCCTAACTTCCTTCAGCTCTTTGTTAATGGATCCCATAAATGCATTTAGTGATCTTTGTGTATTGTCATCCTGCTCTCTCAATTCCTGTCTTACTCGTTGCTTAGCTTCCTCCCGTTCATGCCATTCTTGTAGTTCTCTTTGAGTGTTCTCAGCCTCTTCACGCCATTCCTGCCTTTCTCTTTGAGCATTCTCCAGCTGCTCATGCTGTTCACCTTTTCTCTTGCCTTTCTCTGTGAGTATTCTGAAGCTGCTCACCGACAAATCTTGGCGGAGCTGCTAGCTCCAATTCAGGCCTTGGAATAAAACTAGAGTCATTTAGCAGGTCACAAGAACTTAATGGCGTGACCTGCCAAACTCAGCTCCACCCAGGGAAACGTCACCCAGTTCGGGCGCCAGCCCTAGGAGTGGCTATTTTCACGGGTTAATCAGAGCCAGAAGCTGCCCCTCCCTTTAGCGGCCTCGACATCATTAAACAGAAACCCTGGGGGTGGCTCCAGTCTGGGTTTTGTGAGTTTCTCACAAACTAGAACTCAGGAAAAGCTACTGTTTGCTGAAAGGCCTCAACTCTACACAGAACCTAGCCTCATCACAGCATGTCCAAACTTGAGGAAAAAGCCATCTCCCTCTTTTGTGATACTCAAAGCACACCCCCCTCCCATTGAACTAACATGGGAGGAGGATTGCAAAATCCTGGGTAAAGCAGAGCATTTTTCTGCCTGTCCAAACAAACTGACTTAACAAACCAACTAAGCCACAGGACCACAAGCAGACCAGAGACTCCAACAAGAGGCTGATGACAGACACAAGGGAGATACAGGATTTTTCCCAATCCTCCCCCAAAAAATGAAAGAACTTTTTTTCCCTCTTGTTCTTTTTTTTATACCTTTTACAAAAAGTTTTTTCTTTTCTAAAACTTTTTTTAATTTTTAATTTTTAACTTTTTTCAAAAAAATTTTTTTCTAGTAACTTTTTTCCCCCTCTTATAATCTTTATTTTCGGGACATATGTGTGTGTGCATTTTTCTTTCTTTTTTAAAAAATTTTTCTTTTAGTTTTTTGCTTAGCTCGACTGAAATTCTGATGTTTTTTTCTTTCTTCCTTTTCCTTCTCACCTTTTCCTCTCTTTTGTTCTTCTTTATGGGACTTAATTGTTGTTCTGCACATCCTCACATAAACCCGTAGTTGACTATTAGACCCTATCCCCCATTGTGTACACACTTAATCCACAAATTTATTACTCAATTCAAAACCTCTGAGACTCAAATTACTTAATAGCAATACTACCTCTTAATACCTATATAATATTTTAAGTATTTTTATTTTTAAATTTTTCTCATCTCCTTTATATCCCTCCCCTTCTCTCATTATATTCACGTTCTTTGAATAGTTTCTTATCCTATCTGCATATTATTAATTTTTATTTTTCTATTTGTTCTGGTCTCTTTTTTTCCTTTCTCTTTCTTCTTGTTTTCTCTCTCTCTACTTTCATCCTATACAACCTATTTCCTGCTTTGAGACTAGGACTTAGTTAAGTTAACTCTCCCTGTACCTTCCTACATCACTCTATTCCTACTTTTTATCCACATATCTCCCTAACCCTAATAATTTCTGGTTTTCTAAATTCTTCTTTGCGTTTCATAGCCCATTAATATATAGTTGTTTGATGTTGAATAGAGGTATCTGTTGAACTAGATTGTATCTGCAGAGTATGGACTGTGCAAATTCAGACTTTGGTTGATGCTTGCCTTAAGTTAGTGTTCTAGCACAAAACTGGTGTTACTTTCATCCCAAATGGGTAGAGTAAGCCGTAAAACCACAAGAAAAATGGTAAGTCCGGGTATCTCCACTCCCACTCATGATAATCAGGGGACAGAATAGATAATGGATAGTCCAGAGGAGAGTTCCCAAATAGCTCTACAAACACTGCTGGCAAACATGATAAATGAAAAGATTGAAAACATACAAAGAACTCTGTATGAGCGTGAGAGGGAGAGAGAGGAGGCAATCCAAAGGTTTATACAGGAATATCATGAGCATGAGGAAGCTATTCTCTTTTTTGACTCTCACAAGTTTATATCTTCAAATCTTTTCTTCAGGTCAAATAATTGTCTCTGTTTTCTCCAATGTGCTCTTCTATGTGCTTTTAACCTCTTGGTTGGTTTTGACTGGCACATAATGGAGATTCAGTCTTTTATAAGCCTGGATTTTGAGATAGAAGTGTGTGAATTTTTCTTTGCCACATTTCTTCGTAAGTGCAGAGGGCTGCTTTTTAAATTGAACATAGTTATAATTCAGAGCCCCAAGCTCCTTTGCGTGTTACTCCAGAGATATGAACACATTTTCCAGGTGCTTAATGTGATTACATAACCTGCTATTTCCTATCTTTCTCCTCCTTGGACATTCCTTTTCCCAATGTCCATTTTGCTTTCAATAAGCACACTGATCTAGTCCTAGAGGTTCCCTACTGCCATTTGCAAATGAATTGTACTGTCTTTGCCAAGGGTCTCTTGATCTCTATTGTGGTGCTCCTATCAAAACTCAACCCCCTTTCTTAGAGTCTTTTTTATCCAGGGTATCTCTGTTATCAAACACCTACTGGGCAATTACTTCCAACTTAGAATACACCTTTCCCTCAAAACCTTCTAACTTTTGAAGGTTTTTTAAAATATCTGGAGCTGACTGGGTAACAAAGGCCATATTTAGGGCTCTTTGATTCTCCAGAGCTTCAAGATCTATAGTTCTATATGTCCCATAGGCTACTGGGAGACGTTCCAGAAAAGCATTAGTGTACTCACTGGGCAACTGTACCATCTCACTCACCTTAGATTGATGACTTGGCTTTCTAGCCACTGAGGTATCCCTGCTAATCAAACCTAGCAATAATAGGTAAGCACTTCCATACCTCGATCACTGTTAGTCTCAGCTTGGGTAAGTCTGTGGAAAGACTTGCTCCTAATGGTCTGGTTAATAGTGGGGCTACTGTCTGGTCCAAGGACTACTTTCAAGTCATCGAGCAGGATTCACTCCCTTTTCTACCAGGTGAAAAGCACCTGTAAATTTGCTGACACTCATTCCGGATGTGCTTATGTGTAAAAATTACTGTCTCTAATGAAATAATGAGCCCCTGGTTTTTTTCTGAAAATGATGGAGTTTGCTGTTCCCAGTTATACAAGTCACTAGTTGTAAAGGGAACATATATTAAAAAGGGGGCCTGCCACCCATCTCCTTCATGCCTGTCTCAAGGGTAATAATGGTAACATACCACATTGTACCACCTCAGGCTGGTACACTTTTGGTATGGGAGGACTTAACATTACAGGTGCTGATGGCAAAGAATAGGAGAGAGAATACATCAATGCATCTTCCTCTGAGGGACTCTATAAGCCTTGGGGAGAATATTTTTTGGATATAGGAACTTTAGTCCTTGTTCTCCCATCCTGAGAAAAAGAGTAAACAAAGGTGCATACAGGACACAGAGAGAGCTATCAGCATACACAAACAGACCAATAGCCACAGACACTTAACTTACATGTCCCATACCTCTGAATGTTGACCTCTACAGGAGGTCTCAGATGACAGAGATAATGTCCCAGATTGCCTCTTGAGGAGGCCACAGATGACCTCTGGAGAATGTCACATATGTCCTCCCTAGGAGGCCTTAGATAATCTCTCATGGAGGTTCCAAATGTCTCCCCAAGGAAGTGTCAGATGACCTCCAATAGAGGTCCCAGATGTCCTCTCAATGAGGCTGAGATTACCTCTCGAATAGCTCCCAGATGGCCACTCAAAGAGGCCATATATGAACCCCAGAGGAAGGTCCAGATAACCCTCTTGAGAAAGTCACAGATGACCTCCAGAGAAGGTCCTATATGGCTTCTCAAGGAAGTCCCAGATGATGTCTGAAGATGGTCATACATTTCTCATCAAGGTAACCCAAACTGACCTCCCAAAGAAGTTTCAGATGACCTCAAGAGGTGATGCTAGATTGCTTCTTAAGGAAGCCCCAAAGACTACTTTTGAAGAGGTCTCAGGTTGCCTCCTGAGGAAGGCCCAGATGACCTCTGGATAAAGTCCAAGATGGCCCCTGGAGAAGACCCTAGATGACCTCCAGGGTAGGTTTCAGATAGCTTCTCAAGGAAGTCACAGATGTACGCTTGATGAGGTTCCAGATGGCTTCCCAAGGAAGCCCTACATGACCTCTCAAGGAATTCCCAGAAGTCACAAATGACCTCCAGATGGGGTCCCCAAAACAGGCTGGCAAGCTTTCCCAGACACACCCTTAGAGGAACCTAAACAACTTTTGTCAATGTTGGTCCTCCAGAGACAAACACTCGAAGTAGACTCTTAACTCTGAGGGTGGACACTTTCACCTATGGGGATTTTTCCCTGGGGCCACGGCCTGATGCTATCTGTGGAGCACATGGGCAGCAAAGATGGCGCTGAGAGGGGATTGAGTGGGCAGAGCCTAATTTACTATAGAGCACATGGGCAGCAAAGATGGCGCTGGGAGAGAGTAGAGTAGGCAGAGCCCAACTGATCTTCTGATCAGTGCGTAACCAGCCCGTGAAGGCTCAGGTGCTTGTTAGGGTGTGACCTTGACAGTGATTGGTTCCTCTTCCTCCCTTGCCATGCCACCTGCCCTTTTTGGCTTTAAAAAGGGCTGCTCTCTGTTAATAAATGAGTTTTCTACCTGTTGGATTTGGCTCCCTGATGTGTCTGATTGTCTCACGGGCTGAGGGAGGCTGGGGAATGGGCAAGCGCCTCACTTACCTTTCCTCGGACCCCGACTGTCTTTCGTGGGATGGACGAAGACCCAACATCTGGCCCCCAATGTGGGGCTCGAAAGGAAAAGATACCTGCCGAGGCTAAGCGGTCTCTCGGGGTAAGTGAAACCCTAAATATGGGTAATGCTATATCACCGAAGAAGGAGGAAGAAGCAACATTAGGCCTAGAAGGAGTACAGGAGGAGTTGGGAAGTGAGAAGGAAAAGGAAAGGGTCAAATCCGATTGAGAACGCACTGAAACGTGCACAGTGGAAGTCAAAACGAGGGTAAAAATTACCCCCTCTTATCCAGCTGATACTGATGGTCCTAGGCCCCCTCCCTATTCCCCCAATTGGATTGGAGGTACAGTGCCCTAAGAGACCTATGAGAGGGGCTTGCAAGACCCAGACCCCTATGAACATTCCATGGAGGGGCCAAGGGCCGGGGAATAACCTACTTGGAGACCTCCTCTGGAAAGGAAGGGCCACTCAAGAGCCCAGACTTTAGGAAACAGGATTTACTTCCCCAAGCATATCCGGTCAATCTGGCACCAGGAGCTAACAGACCCTTGAAATTCTATCCATGGGAAGCTAAGGATCTTAAAGAGCTCCGCAAGGCAATGGCAGAGGATGGTCCAAACTCTCCCTGGGCCCAGACCTTATTACAAGACATTGCCTATCACCCGTGTGTCCCTAAGGACTGGATGGATGTGGCCAAAGCCATTCTTACTACTTCTCAGTTTATTAAATGGTGTGCTTTCTTTAAGAAGGAATGCAGAGTGTGAGCGGAGAGTAACCAGCAGGCTGAACCAGCAATACCTATTACTTATGCCATGCTAGCAGGGACGGGGGAAGGGTACTCCACCGGCGTCCAACAGGCCGCAATACCTGGCCCGTACTGTGACCAGGTGAGGCAGGCAGGACTTGACGCGTGTTACAAACTAGATGATGGGCCCACTGAGTCCCCCATGGCAGGAGTGAGACAAAAACCGGGTGAGCCTCTACCTGATTTCATAGACTGAGTCCAACAGAGTGTTCACTGCAAGCTGCCGGCAGGGAACCTCCAAGATCGTTTGTAAAGCTGCTGCTCTGGGAAGGGATGAATGCAAACCACTGCATGGCCTGCGTGGGATTGAGTGAGAGTTCCCTGAGCAGATGGGTGGTGGCCTCATAGGATGTGGGAATGCAACAGCACCAGTCCCAATCACTAGCTTTAGCTTTACAGGCTCAGGCATCTACAATGACTGAGGCTATTACTCAGGCACTGGCAGCCCAGTGCCAAGGAACCCCAAGACCATCTGGGAGAGGGACTTGTTTTAAATGCAGGCAGGAGGGGCACTTTAGGCGGGACTGTACACAACAATCCTCCGCCAACCAGCTGGGGGGAGCCAGACTGCCCCCTACACCCTGCCCCAGGTGCAGGAAAGAATACCATTGGAAAAAGGATTGTCGATCCAAGTTTGATTTAGATGAGAAGCCTTTTCACTAGGGGAAGGGCATCCTCCAGCTCCGTTAACTCAAGGAGGAACCCCCTCTGCTGTGAGGCCCAGGCAGCCTCATGGCAGGGCAGCTCAGGTCCATTGGACTGTCCCCCTGGTGGACGGACTCCGCCCTAAAATGAGTATTCTCATAGGCGGAAAGAGGTTTCACTGCTTAATTGACACAGGGGTAGACCGAACCACACTCAGGGAGGAGGAAGTGCCCTTGGACTGGAAGCTTGCACCTGGACCCCCGATATTGGGGGTAGGGGGCAACTCCCAGTACAAAGAGACGGTTGCCCTTATGACATGGACTAGCCCAGATGGAGAATAGGGAAAGATACACCCTTTAGTGGCAAAGAACCTCACTGCCAATTTACTAGGGCAAGACATGCTAAGACAAATGTATGCCGTGGTCACTACAGACCATCGAGCATCATATGATGATATCCTGGATGGGGAAGAAGCACAAAGGCTTAAACAGGATCTAGAGGGAATTAAGGAAAGGGATTTTTTTTAACTTTCATAATTACAGAGAAGAACATAGGGGACCCGCTCGTGTGCAGCCCCAATCCTAAAGGCCACTGCCACCCGAACTTGAAGCCCTCCACCTTCTGGTGGAGGAACAGATAAACCTCGGGCATATTCGCCCTTCTATAAGTTCTTGGAGCACACCCGTATTTGTTATTCAAAAAGCCACCGGGGCTTGGCATATGCTCCATGACCATAAGGTAAATGAAAGGATGGAGCTAGTAGGAATGCCCCTAAGAGGCAAGCTCTGTCCTCCTGCTATACCTTCAGAATATACCTTGGTTGTGATAGATATTAAAGATTGTTTTTCTTCTATCCCTCTGCATCCAGATGACTGCGAGAAGTTTGTTTTCTCCATCCCTTCTCTTAATTTTTTCCCAGCCTGATAGGAGTTTTGAATGGACGATGCTGCCACAGAGAATGGCCAATAGCCTGGCCTTTTGCCAACAATACTTGGCCACACTTTTAGGGCCTGTGCTGGGTTCAGATACCTCCCTTGCCTATGCCTACATGGATGATATAATTCTGGAGCACCGAGACCCAAGCTGCCTGGAGGGCCTTCTGGCCCAGGTTCTAGCCATATAAAAAAGGGGTTTTTACCATAGCCCTTAATAAAATTCAAACGGTAGCTCCTTTTAAGGTGTTCGGGAGCCACTTTACCTTGACTCAGACCAGCCCCCTTAAGCCTTTGCTGGATATTCCAGCCTCTCTGACCTTAACCCAACTTCAGAGTCTTTTAGGGGAAATCAATTGGCTGTTGCCATGGGTCTCTGTCCCTAAAGATAGTCTTGTGCCCTTATTTGCCCTGCTAAAAGACAGGATGCCACAAGAAGTTATTACAATTACAATAAAAGGAAATGCTGGCTGTAATTATGGCCCTTCAGGACTTTCAAAAACCTTTTAATTTGTATTCTGATAGCCAATAAAAGAAAAAAGGGGGAGTTAGCCCCCATATACAGTTACAGATAGCTTTGTTTACCATCAACATTTTAAAATTTTTCAAAAGGGGCAACTGAATCCAGATTTCAGAAGCACTGGGGACAACTAAACCCTAAGCCCCAAGTGAAAGTCAGGTAGAAGGACCCCCTGACACAACAATGGAGAGGACCTGACCCCCTAGTTACTATGGGCAGGGGATTTGGATGCGTTTTCCCCATAGGGGGGTCTGCTCCCATTTGGATCACTGCCAGGAACCTTAAGTTTTTACCCATCTCCTCTATACAAGAAGATGCCCAAGAATAAGCTAACCAACAAGGAAAGAAAAACAGCCATGGCCAAGGCTTGTGTTTTAAAGACAGAAGCCAGAAAGACAACTACTAACCATCCCCAAGGGCAACCAGCCCTTGAGAAGCTCTTGTGTTCTCTAACAATTGCAGATGGCCATACTCCAGCTGTTGGCTGTCCTGACTCCCAATCCTGTGAACAGCCCTAAGGAATCTGCATCAACCTCAACAGGTGACCTGGGCAGTGATCAACGCTGGCAATGCAGAAATAGTCAATAACACCACAAGAGAAGCTGTCCCTTTTACCTGATGGCCTCACCTTCATTTTGATCACCACCCTATGGACTGTTTAATATTTTTGTAGTAGTCAATTCTTTTAATGTTACCTGCTTTAATTGTTCTTTTACTAATTGCTTGTATAGCAACATTGAATCCATATTTATTGATAAACAACCACCTTTTGTTATGCTTCCAATTTAGATCTTGTCCAACCCCACAGGCAAATAGCTGGGTTAGAACAATCTCCACCTCTGGACTCTGAAGTGGCAAAGAGTGATATCTCATCCTTCACTAAGGTTAAAGGACTAGTGACATTTCCTGGCCTGGTAATGTTTTGCTGATGGTTTTTTCTATGTCTTCCTTGCATGTTACGTGCACTGCAAAACTCTTAAGAGCTTAGCCAGGCAGTTATCAAGCTCCAAATGAATGAATTTCCCCTCCCCCCCGAGAGGAATCGCAGCCAGAGATGGGTAAGAGGGGGTGTCAGTCTGACCAACCTAAGACAGGGCTTTCAGCTTTGCTCTGAAGAAGTTCCAGATGACGGGTAAGGCAGACAAGGCGATCCACCCAACCTAAGACAGGTGGGTTCGCTTCTTTAAACTAAGACAGGGAGATGATTTTGGGAGCCATTGAGAGCTGACAGTAAAGCTCAAAGGTCATCTTGACCTCTGTGCTAGCTTAAAGGCATGTACAAGGAACTGGCTTACTTAAAAGACACCGGGTGCCCAGGATTTAATTGAACTGCTTCGGACATTTCTAACTGTGGTGGGACTGATATTTATTACTGTGCTAGGTGCGGATGTGAGGTAACTGGGACAGGCTGTTGGATCATGCACAAGGGCCCTCCCTATCCTTGTCTGGCGAATCTCGACCCCCAGACTTGCCTGGAACCCCCTGTGTAGCTAATGCTATCCTTACCAATGTAATCTTGTTAAAAAAAACTTTTACAGAGGAGGGAAAAGGATAACTAAATGGGAGGTGGGTCTGCCATTAAAACAAAAAAAAAAAAAGGGGGAATCTGTGGCGCATACAGGCAGCAAAGATGGTGCTGAGAGGGGTTTGAGTGGGCAGAGCTTAATTTACTGTAGAGCACATTGGCAGCAAAGATGGCGCTGGGAGAGAGTAGAGTGGGCAGAGCCCAATTTATCTTCCAATTAGTGCCTAACCAGCCCTTGAAGGCTCAGGTGCATGATAGGGTGTGACCTTGACAGTGAGTGGTTCCTCTTCCTCCCTTGCCATGTCACCTGCCTTTTTGGCTTTAAAAAGGGCTGCTCTCTGTTAATAAATGAGTTTTCTACCTGCTGGATTTGGCTCCCCGCTGTGTCTGATTGTCTCCCGGACTGAGGGAGGCGGGGAACGGGAGAGCGCAGCACTTACCTTTCCTTGGACCCCGACTGTCTTTTGTGGGTCGGACGAAGACCCAACAGCTATCCAAATTGATTATCTTGATGCGGTTTCCGAAAATTAGGAACTCTGTAGTTCAAGAGAATCCATCGAGATACATTTAATATAATAAATGTTCTCCAAACCACCACCCCCCAAATTATGATATCCAAAGCTCCAAACATCAAAGGGCAAGCCATTTTCCCCTTTCCCTTTGTCTCTCCTTGGCTACAGAACTATACATCCTTCCATGTCTTTCCATTTTTCCCTTCTACCAGTTCCTTCTTCTCTTCAGGCCTCTCCACTCTACACAGGTCTGACCTGCTTTGCCTGGGTCGTCAGTTGCCATCCTTCACCTCCTGCCCCCCTCAACTTCCTCTCCTCCAACGTCTTTCCCCTTCTGCTATCACACCACTTCCTTCCTTCCAGGACTTTTCCCTTTTTCTCTTTCAAGAAAATATAAAAATGCATGAAGATGAAATGGTATTATATAAGAAAAAAGTAAACATTCTATAATACATAATAGAATAAATTCAGTAACATTGCAAGGCAACAAGCTAACCTATAAAAATCAGAAGAATTTTCTCATATAGTAAATGTCAACTCAGAAAATTAAATTAAGAAAAATAAACCTAAGATATGATTTACTGCAACACAGAAAAAAATCCATTGAAGATACAAAATCTAGATTCAGAAAACTGGAAGACATTAATGAAATAATTGAAGAAGTAATAAATGAATATAAATAAATATATCAATGTCTTAGAATAAAGATTATGAAAATGCCCGTCTTTCCATAAAATGCCCTTCCTCCTCAAAGTAATCAACAAATTCAGTAAAATCCTTACTAAAAATCCATTGTTATTTTTTACAGAAATAGAAATAAAATTGAAATTTTTGTAGGCTGTCATAAAGGACTCCAAAATAAAACAAACTATGTATGAGTCAAGCGGAAAAGGTCAGATAATGTGATGTCAGGAAAATGAACCCTTAGATGTGTATTTTAATGTTTTTTTTCTTTCATGCATGTGTTTCTAACACATTTATAAGATTATCTCTTTGTTGCTTTGTATGTCCCTCCCCCACAGTATAACCCCTGCTTTCACTATATTTGATGTCAGTATAACTTGTGGAGGAGATGGGGAAAAACCAGTTGTTTAAGGATACAGGTGGACCTGTTGCAACAATGAGAAGTACAAGTTGTCATGTCCAAAACGAGCTTTACAACGTTGGTGCAGGGGGGGGGGGGCGGAGGGGGGGAAGGAGAAGGATTGGGATTAGGGGGGGAGGGGGGAGGCTGGGAAGGGATGTGAAGGGTAAACAAAGGAGGAGGCTGCAATGCTTGGTAAGAAATGTACGCATTATCCTGCCCATGTAACTGTAACTCTTCTGTACAGTATGTTCACAAATAAAATTAAATTAAATTAAAAAAAAATAAAACAAACTAGAGATCACATCATCTGGCTTCAAAATATTTTTTTAAATCTATAGCATCCAGACTTACTGTTTTGGGGCAGAAAGACTGACACAAAGACCAAAGTGACAGGACAAATAGCCAAAAGTTAAAAGTTTGGTGAATATCAACAGCTTTTCTTGTTTTTGTACAAAGAGAACATACAGAAAAAGAGTCTCTTTAATAAATGGTGTTGGGAAAAGTATATGTCCAGATCTACAAAATTTAATACATAATATAGCATACACAAACATTAGTTCAACATGGGTTGAAATTCTTCACAGAGTACCTGAAAATATAAAAATAGAGGAAGAAAAACAGTGAAAACACAATTAAAATGATGCATAACAATAGTTTGGGGGAAAGATTGTTGGGATATGATCTAAAAAACATAAACAACAGAGAACAATCAAACATACTTACATCAAACTAAAAATCTTATGTGCAGCAAAGAAATTCATCAATAGAATAGAAAAGCAATTTATAGAGTATGGGATATAGATGCCAACCATATATCTCATAAAAAAATAATGGTCAAAATATAGAAGGCATTCACAGAAATAAAATGAACTAAACCTGGAAAAGGTCTAACTAGATATCTCTGATTGGAAAAAAAGCAGCCACTAGGTGTATGAAGTATAGTCATACTTCATAAAAATTTCAATTTTAACATATATTTTATTAAAATGAAAATATGAAATACTTTGTTTCATTAAACAAATTGTTAAACTTGGGTGAATTTTATTATTATGTCAATTATAACAGTAATGGTTTCTTAAAAAATGATCACAATAATTCTCAGGCAGACTATATTAAAGAGAAAAGCTGCATTGATTCTAGCATATTGTAACATATCAGAGCCATAAGACAAAGCTAAGTCAGCTTATCATACGGAGGAACCAGGACAGGATGATGGTCAAATAACTACAACTACTAGTACTACTACTACTAATAATGATAAATAAAACATGAAGTTAATGCAAGCAATCCTAGATACTCAGAAATTAAGATCTTTGTGGACTGGGTTAGAAATGTGATCCTCAGATCTTTGCATCCTGAGTATTAAGGAATACTGACAGGAAATTCCTTGAGACTCATATCCAATTAACTAGCAAAAATACAGAAATGGAGCTGTAACTCATGTAGTTGAACACCAGCATTTTACTCATTACCTAGAAGGAACATTACTCATAAATGAATTTGGTGACTATAATCATTTTTTGAGCTGATGTAAATATCAGCTCAGACATCCTGAAGGATGTCCAGCTGAGAACGAAGAGTTTGAATAAAGTGTTTGAGTAAAATCAAAGTATGATATTGTAATCTGGATTGTCACAACATTGAGGAACCCCTATAAAATCTGTGATTTATTTTTCCTCAAAAGGATTTCACCATATTACATTTAACTATGTCATATTACTTCTTCAGCCTTTGTTACCTGTGTGAAGAGAATTTATTCCTTGAAAACAATCTTAGACTACATTATCCTTTCTCACTTTTTCTTAACATGTGCATTACTTTCTGTTGTTAAATTACCAAACAACCTCTGTTCCTGAGGGCTCACATGACAGTTCCACAATCTAAGGCTAATCCATTTGACCTTTTACATGCTCTTCTTCACAGTTTATGTTCTGTAAATGTTTAATTTAATTCATTTTTTTATTTTATTAACGTGTTTATATTTTGCGAGGCCTAGGTCTTGACTCAAGGCCTGGGTAAAGTCTCTGAGTTTCTATTTGCTCAAGGCTAGCACTCTACCACTTGACACATAGTGCCACTTCTGTTTTATTTCTGTTTATGTGGTACTGAGGAATCAAACCAAGGGCTTCATGCATACTAGGCAAGAACTCTACCACTGAGCCACCTTCCCAACTCCAAAACGTTAGTTTTGAATTCTTCCTCTTTCCATATCTAGATTCAGAGGATTCCTTTGTCTTCCCCCTTTCCTTCTGTGACTCTTCATAGGAAAATCTGAAGCCTGAAATACACTTCCCATTTTTCGTGCCCACTTTAGAAAGTCAGTGGAGACTCACGAATCCCTCATTTCTCTGAGCTTTTCTATCTGTTGCAAGATCATTCTTTTTCTAATGATGCATGCCCTGAAACACAGATGACTCTTGTCCCTAGCTCACAGATGACATATTTTATTGATGTGAAAAGTTAGTCTATATGTTTATAGATGGCGTATAATCCTAGAAAACTAGAATGTTTATGCTAGAGGAAAGTTAAATCATCTGTCCAATTGACTCATAAATGAAGGCAGTTACAATACATGTAACCTTGTCTTTCTTAAAGGAAGAGAGCTACTAAATAGCAATGCTGTTTTCAATTATCCTTCTAGACAATAGTCAAGTACAAAATAACAGGACCTCAGTGGCTTTCTACACCAGTCATTGATTTTATATTCATCCGCAAGTTGGGTGCATTTTGATCTGCCTGGCTGAGCTTCTCTGGCCTTATCAGAGCTAGACAGAACTCTTCATTTCAATTGGGTTTTTGTGCCTGTTGTACAGAAGCTAGATTCATAGAATAATGGTTTCTTCAGATATGTTGATAACATGTCAGAACTGAAAATACAAAACACTGGTAAAAGTTAGTAATGCATTTTCAGACCTTGATGGAAATAGATACATTTTAAATCTACTCACATACTCCATTAGACAAAGCAGTCCACACCAGTGAGGCAAAGGACATTGACACCTACAGGTATAAAAGATCCCTATGACATAATCATAAGCACTATGGAGAAAAAAGAAAAGATAAAGTACACAAAGTAGTCTGTACCAGAAATATCACAATGTTGTTACACAAAAAATGAAGACTCATTACACTCACTCTTTCAAAACAGGTTTGGTGAAATGAAATTTGGGTTTGTTATTTTTAAACTGAATAGTATGATTCTTTGGAAACTGTCTTAAGCTAAGTCACACAGAAAGCATTAAAGATAATGGAGATACTATTGTGAATATCACAAATATGGAGGCAATAGAACATGAGGTTGCCACATGCCTTGGGCTTTTAAGTAATTAATATTAACCCTAAGGAACATTTGGAAACATGTAAAAATATCTTTGATAAATTTTGATAAAGTTTTGAATCATATAGAGACCAGCAGCATTGTGGGACATGGTCCCATGGGTAGAAGAGCTTCCTTAAATAATTATTCAGTCAAACTGTTAGCACTGCTGTAAATTCTAAATTCCATATTATTCTTATGCGAAGGAAAAGGGAGAGAAAAGGGTCATTCTATAAACCCCAGGGTGTCTCTTGCCACAATTCTCTTTTCTATGGCATGTAGTTCTAGTGATTGTAGATCGAATTCTTCTATTCTTTAGTAAACTGTAGAAAATGGAAAATAAATTCAAATAAACCACAAACACGGAACATAAACTCATCCTTAATGTTTTTGAAAGTGTTAAGGTGATTTTACCTTTGTGTTAAGTATAATGGAAGAGATCAGATAAATGTCAATAAATCTCTAAGTTCACATTCATTTAGAAATCCTGCTTCCAGAGCTATTGTTGGGGTGCTTGAGTATGTGCTTTGAGTTCCAAAAGACTTCCACAGTCTTGTGTCCATCTCAATGTTTAAAAAGATCTTCAAATGTAACACCTAATGAAAATCATTTGATAAAAATAATATTTAATTAGACACCAATGGCTGGCAATTGTGATCCTAGCTACCCAGATGGCTGATATTTGAGGATCATTGTTCAAAATTAGCCTGGGCAGGAAAGGCTGTGAGCCTCTGATCTCCCATTCATCACCAAAAAACCTGGGAATAGAGCTGCACCTCAAGCTGTACAGTTCTCACCTTGAGCAAAAAAGAATCTCAGGCTCAGCACTCAGCCCTGACTAGCTCAGGATTAGCAAGCATACACACACACACACACACACACACACACACACACACACACACACACAATTGTTTTGATCTATGATACATATATCAGTTGAATTATGGGAGTAAGAAAATGCAGAAAAATTCTAAGAGAAATACTAAATAGTAATTGTAGGACTAATGACCTAATGACTTGCAGTGATTGAAAGCTTTGCTGTTGGAGACATCATAATGAAAATGGTCTATTTACAGACAACCTGAAACAACTCTACTATTTGCTATCCTTTGTAAACATAATTTTATCATATGGAGTAGTAGATCAATAAAGACCATAGCAGTATGTATTTTATGCACTTTTTTATTATGAAGGTGATTACAGAGGGGTCACAATTATATGTCAGAGTACATTTCTTTTTGAATAATGTCACCACTTCTCTCACTCCCTGGTTTTCCCTCCTGATCCTACCCACAGGTTATATAGTTCAATTTCCACATAGAGTCTAATGAGCACCACTGCTATGTATGCTTTTAATTTAATATAATTTAATTTGATTTTAATTTATAATAGAAGTTTCAAGAGCCAACTAAGACATTAAGTAGCCAGGCACTGGTGGTTCAAACCTGTAATCTTAGCTACTCAGGAAGCTGAGATTTGAGCATCATGGTTCAAAGCCATCCTTGGCAGAAAAGTCTGTGAGACTCTTATGCAATTAAATCACAGAAAAGCCAGAAATGGCAAAATGGCTCAAATGCTAGCCTTGAAAAATTAGAGTCCAAAACAGCACCCAGGCCCAGAGTTTGAGCCTCAGGACCAATCTATACTTCCCCAAACAACAACAACAATAACAACAGAAATTAAGGTAAGTATTTGAAATATTATTATTGTGTGAAAGTAGTGGTCCTCAGATGATGCTCTCCAGGAGGCAAAGACAAAGCTCATTTGAATAATCACTCAGACAGTAGACTTGTTCCAGGAACATTATCAACTCCCTTACTCAGAACTACAGTTAGGTTCATAGCACCAGTTGAGCAAAGATAAAACAGTTGAACCTAACCCTGTGAATATATGCATGTGTTTCTATCAGTGAACATCCATAGCCGTTATGAAGAATCGCACCCAGCTAACAAATTTGCTTTGAATAGAATGATGTCATAGCACAGAGAGTGCTTTCAAGACAGTGCAAGTTCCTAGTCAAAGAAATTTAAGACCGTGGCTTGGAATTTGTACCATTTTTCTGACAGGCCTGGGATGTCAACTCAGGGTCTGATTAACTCTCTGGCACTGTTGGGGAGGGGAAACTCACCATCGTTGAAGACAAGAATTTCAGACCAGTTTCCAGGGCCTGAATTAAAACACCAGCACTGGAAAAAATAATATTCATAAATGAGATCTATTTACATGCATGTGTTTACTCCCTATGACATTTATTACCCTTATTTATTTTATATTTATTTTAATTAGTATTATTACATATATAACATTTATTTCATTTATTACATCTTATGACATGGATTTATTTGCATATAGAGTATACATCAAAGAGAAACCCAGGACTATCACAGAGAAGGAAAAAATGGGTCAAAATTGGCTTTTGACTCCACATATAAACTTTTGGCCATGCTGGGATTTGAACTCACAGCCCACAATGCACAAATCATGAATTGGTCAATTGTAAAACAAAAGCCTTTGGAAAACTGAACTGCCAGCCACTTCTTAGGATCTGTGATCAAGCAATAGTAGTAGCGGATAGATAGATAGATAGATAGATAGATAGATAGATAGATAGATAGATAGATAGATAGATAGATAGATAGATAGATAGATAGATAGATAGATAGATAGATAGATAGATAGACAGATAGATAGATAGTGTAGTTTGCTATGTATATGAGAAAGAATGTGAGGATATTAAATTATATATATTATGAATTATTAGTTATTAAATTATGCCTCCTTTTAATGAAATGAAGTATCATGGTTGAATACTTATTAAAGCATTCATGTAAAAGTAGTCAGTATTCCTTAATTGGGAGAATCATACCATGGTGCTAGAATGGAAGACATTATCCAATACTTTTTGTGTGGCATTCTATAAGATAATAATGAATTAACTGCAAATTTAATTGTTACTTTTATACCATTCCATTAGGCATTCCCATGGATAGGAATGATTTTCTTAAGATCTCCTTCCATTTGTAGCTGGCAGTCCAGGCACTTCAACTCCAGGCCTGGGTATTTTACTTCAAAATACAAACCATTTGAATGACACTGTGAAGATTTCAGATTGTCAGGATGAAAGAAAAGAATGAGAAGAAAAGAAAGCCAAGTGTCAGTGAATCCTACCTGTAATCCTAGCTCTTCAGGAGGCTGAGAGGTAGAGAATGCCAGTTTGAATTCAGCCAGGACAGGAAATTCCACCACACTCTTTATTTCTGGGGGATTACAGGAATAAAAATTCCCATGAAGGGCGCTATGACTCAAGGGCAGAGCAGTACCCTTGAGCAAAAGGAGCTCAGGAACATTGCCTAGGCTCATAGTAAAACCCCCGTATCTGCCAATTAAAAAAAAAGCCAGTAACAACATGTCACCCCATGTATGTAGATATGTATTTCTATTGGTGAAGGTCTAGAGTTCCTATGATGAAAGGTATCCAGCTCGGAAATTTGCTTTGAATAGAATGATTTCATAGAACAGAGAGAGTTTTCAAGACAGTGCATCTTCCGGGGCTCCTCTCACTGTTCCCATTGTAGCCTGAGGTTTTCTCCACATCGGGGACTGCTGCAAAAAGTCTTCCTAATTGTTGGAAGAGGCCTCACTCCTGTACAGCTGGGTGATAAAATACTCCTTCTAGGCCCATTAGTGAGGAGTGTGGGTGGGCTCTGAAGGCCAGGAGAAAAAGGCCTCTATGTACCTCAAGCTATCTCTCTGCCGAGAGCTCTGTTATGACATGAAGACTTCATTTGTGCACCTCCTGTGTCCAAGTTCCCTGCACTTATCCTGTCTTTGTTAGAATATGTTCCAGTGCTGAAATAACCTGCTACAATTAATTCAAGGGTCCTTCTGGCAGACAACTAGGGAGCTGAACCTAATGAAATTATTCATTATTGGCAATGATACCTCCCTGGGTTTCCAGAAGCTTGCTAAATCAAAGCACATGTGTAATAATACTAGGCTTCCTGTCATCTAGAGCTGGTGAAACTCATCAGATTTTGAAACTTTGACCTCTCCTAGTTGGGCCCTGGGTGGCTGTGTTTCAGGGTTCAACACAGGACCTGGGTACTGACCATGAGCTCAGAGCAGAAGCTCAGTTCTTTATCATTTGGTGTCACAGCTTTACTTCTGGTATCTGTGTGTATATGTGTGTGTGCATGTATGTGTGTTCATATACTGGTCCTGGAGCTTCAACTCAGGACCCCAACCCCTGCAAAGCTGTTGCTGCTACCCAATTTCCTGCCACTGCAACTCAGCAATTACAGTCACAATTACCCTTTCCCTGGTATTTCCTTTCTCTGCTACTCATTTGGCTACCCATAATTCTTATCATCATGGTTCCAGCCACCTGATTCCTGACACCCTTTTCTCTGCTACCACATTCCCAAACAAAGCAAGGCAAGAGTAGGCACAGACAGTTGACTTCGTACTCCTCTTGCAGGCACAATGGGACTTTATTCTTCAGGTATTTATCCTGAGGGACTAACTAGTGGTGGAAAGAGAAGAGGTTACTCAGAGGGGACTAAAATCCAAGGATATCAATTTATAACTTGTTGCTAGGAAAAGCAGTCCCTAAGGTGAAAGTTAATGAGAAAAGAAAATTTGACAAAAATATTGGGGATGATATAAAAGGTTTAGCTTAGTCTCTTGTGTCAGTGATATAAATTATTTTATGACATAGATATGTAACTATTTTGCATTTTAAAAAGTATATGAAGATTCAGATTTATGTGGTACTTATATTAATTTATGTAATAGTTGCATATGATCATGTTAATGATATTCAATAGTTTATGCTTTATGATATGCTTATTACTCTGCAATATGAATTGAGCTCTCTAAAAATAAATGGAATTGCATTGTCAAATACTACAAGGAGATTACTGAGGCTAATACCAAAACGAAAGCTGGTAAAAAAAAAAAAAAAAAAAAACGAACAAAGCTACAAGTTTGAAGGGAAGGGGTCAGTGGTAAGAGCTATGATAAAAGAGAAATTCTTCACCATGGAATCTTGGAAGAATAGAATGTGTCTTGTTGAATTACTAGCTTTTTAAACATTCTTAGAAAGCAGAACATGATTTTTGATTCTTGCTTTTTGGAACCTCTTTAATGAGTAGTTAAACAAAAAATGATCGAAATGACTGAAAATCCACTGACATGAATTATTAGATTAACATACTCAAAGTTGCCTTGAGATGCAGGCAGGCTGGATTCCTTTCCTATTAAATTAATGGAATAAGCTTCCTTTTGAATGGTTGGACAGTCCATGACACTTGTTCCAAACCAAGAAAAGATACTGGAGAGAAAAAAAGATGAAGGAGACTCTAAAGGCTGCTGAAATTAGCATATTTCCCATTTGGACATTAATGGGTTGTTACTACAAAGAATTAGAATTTCATCTTAAGATAATTTCAAAATAGATGTGCTAAAGGATAGCTTCGAAATGTAATATTTAATGTTGTTGGATTACTTGAAGATAAAGGTTTACAGAAAACTTTAAATTCCAGTGAACTGTAATGTACCAATAAACACCTAGAAGAAATATAATTTAAAAATTCACCTGTTCAAAGCAAACCCTGGCAGGAAAGTCTCTGAGTCACTTATCTCCAAATAGGAAGTGGCATTGTGGCTCAATTGGGAGAAAGCTCCCCTTGTGCTCAAGAATTCAGGGATATGTTAATACCCAGACCCTGAGTTCAATCCCCATGACTGACAAGAAGAAATTTTAAAGAATTAAACCATTAGGGACAGAAGGAGACTCAGTGGAAGAATGTTTGTCTTGCATGCATGAAGTCCTGTGTTAAATTCCTCAGCACCATATAAGCAGAAAAAAACTGGAAGTGGCACTGTGTCTAAAGTGATAGTGCGCTAGCCTTGAGCTGAACAGCTCAGGGACAGCACCCAGACACAGAGGTTAGGCCCCCCTACCAACAACAACAACAAAAATTAAAGCCTCAAACAGCCTGAAGATATTTTCCAGAATAATGAATGCAGCATTATCCGTTTACATGACTTAGTGAATTGAAACCTAGTTTACCAGGGGAGATGGTGGGCATTTTGTGTGTGTGCCAAAGCCTACAAAATTATTTTGTACTTTCCCAGGGAGGGAGAAAGGAGGAAATGAGGGGGGGGGGTGAGGTGTTTGGTGGACTTGCCCTTTGATTCACTGATTGTTTTCTGGAGTTAAATTCAGAGAAATTCTGCTTGCAATCCTAGTTGCAAGGGGAATGAAGAAGCCATGTCCTGGAAGTGGTTTTGTCCTCTCCTTGGCCTGGTTCTAACCACCATTGGATAATCCAAGACCCACTTCAGGACCAAGATGCCTTGAAGACTACTGATCCATTGAGCAGATGGACCTAACCGCAGCCAGAATAGGCAGAAAATGCAATTCAGAGGGCAACACTGGAAATCTACAGCAGGCAGAGATTTTTTTATATATTTTTATTGTAAAAATACTGTACAGAGGGCTCAGAGTTACAGGAATAGGTAATGAGTACATTTCTTATACAGCATTGTTACCTCCTCCTTTGTTTTTCCCCTGCCATCTTTTCCCTCCCCACATCTCCAACTCCTCCCTCCTCGACCCCTGCCTGACATTGCAAATTCATTTTCGACACAGTGTCCTCTACATCTCATTGTCACAATGGGTCAACCTGCATCCCCATTTAACATTCTGCCATATCCCTTCCACTCTCCAAATTACAAATATATATGATATATATGATATATGATATATATACATATAATATATATACATATATATACATATATATATATATGTATATATATGATGCAGAACACTTGAATCAAATACAGTGGAAACAGGGCTATACCGTGGGTGGATGAACCTACAAGAGAATCGCAGAGTGCATTATGAGCATATTAAAAACAAAAGAAAGAAAGGAAAAACCACTTGTGTCTCTGACTTGGGGTACATTTCGCTTAACATCATCTTGTATGGTTATATGTTCTTAGTCTTTGATCTTCTTCGCTTGTCCTAGGCATGTTCTAATCCTTGCAAACAAAGGTAAAACAAGGTAAACCATGGGTCCTATGTTTCTTTGGGTCTGCTTACTTCACTTAATATAATTTTTACCAAGTCTTTCCATTTCCTAACATATGGAGCAATGTCATTCTTTCTGATGGAAGCATAGAATTCCAATGTGTTTGTGTGTGTGTGTGTGTGTGTGTGTGTGTGTGTACCACATTTTCTTGTTCCATTCATCTGCTGAGGTGCATCGGGTTTGGTTCCATATCATAGCTATGGTGAATAATATTGCAATAAACATGGTTTTGTTGGTAGCTTTGTGATCATTTGGGTAAGTGCCCAAAAGTGGGGTTGCTGGGTCATTGGGGAGCTCTAATGGAGTCTTTTGAAGAAATTCCATACTGCTTTCCAAAGTGTTTAAACAAGTTTACACTCCTACCAATAATGTAGTAGGGTTTCCTTTTAGCCACATCCCCAACAGCATCTGTCATTATTACATTTCTTGATTATAGCCATTCTAACTGGAGTAAGGTGCAATCTCAATCTGATTTGCATTTCTTTTATGACTAGAAAAGTTAAGCATTTCTTCATGTGTCTAATAGATATTTTTTATTTCATCTTCAAAGAAATCTCTCCTTACGACTTCAGCCCACTTAGTTTTTGGGCAGTTGTTCCTTTGAGGATTTTTTGTTGGGGGAATTTATGATTTTGAGTCCTAAGTATATTTTAGATATAAAACTTTGTCTGTTTTATGACTCATGAAGTACTTCTCCCAGTAAGTGGGCTTTCGATTATTTGCTATCTATGAGCTGTACCTTGCAGAAGCTCTACTGTTTCATGCAATCCCATTTCTCCAAACTTCTTTGATTTGTTTTGTTTCTGGTTCTCTATTAAGAACATTTTGGCCTGTGCTAAAGAGCCTTGGAGTTTCTCTTATCCTTCATGTAATGTTTTCACGGTGTCAGCTTTTATTTTGAGGTCTTTGATCCATTTGGCCTTGATTCTCATGCAGGCTGATATATATATATATATATATATATATATATATATATATATATATACATATATATGTATATATATGGATCTTGCTTTACTTTTCTACAGGTATTTAAAAAATTTTGCCAATACCATTTACTGAAAAGGCTGTCTTTCTTCCATTCTATTTTTTTTAGCTCCATTGTCAAAGATCAAGTGGCTATAGGGCACTTGGTTCATTTCTGAGTCTTCAGTCCTATTCCATTGGTCCTCAGGTCTGTTCTTGTGCCAGTACCAAGATGTTCTTATTACTATGGCTTTTCACTATAGTTTGAAATTGGAGCTGATATTGTTCCAGTGCTGTTCTTTTGGCTAAGGACTGACGAACCTACAGTCAGCAGTATACTTAATGGTAAAAAGTTAAAGTCATTTCTTATAAATTCAGGAAAGAGATAAGTATGTCTGCTCTCTCCACTCCTCTTCAATTTAGTATAAGAATGCTAGCTGGGACAATAAGACAAGATGCAAAATTAAAGGAAATCCAAATAAGGGAAGATGAAGTAAAACATACAAGATGACCAATGGAATAGAATTGAAAACCCAGAAATCAATCTACAGACCCATAGGCATCTAATTTCGATAAAGGAACTAAAAAAAAATAGAATGGAAGAAAGACAGCCTGTTCAGTAAATGGTGCTGGCAAAATTGGTTAACTGCTTGTAGAAAAATAAAGCTAGACCCTTATTTATCACCCTGCACCACAATCAACTCCAAATGGATCAAAGACGTCAGAGTCAAAGCAGACACTTTGAAAATACTACAGGATGAAATAGCAGAAACCCTAGGTCTCCTTGGCACAGGCCGAAATTTTCTTAATAGAGATCCAGAAACACAAAAGATCAAAGACAAATGGGAAAGATGAGATTGCATGAATTTCAGAGCTTCTGCATGGCAAAGGACAAAGCTAGCAAGATCAATAGAAAGACTATGGATTGGGAGAAGATCTTCACTGGCCATACAACGGACAAGGGTCTCATATCTAAAATATATTTGGACTCAAAAAATTAAATCCACCAACAACAAATCCTCAAAGAAACAAATGCCCAATTAATAAGTGGGCTAAAGACTTAAAGGGAAACTTCTCTGAAGAGGAAAGAAGGATGGCCAATAAATACATGAAGAAATGCTTAACCTCTCTAGCCATAAAAGAATTGCCAATAAAAACAACATTGAGGTACCACCTCACCCCAGTTAGAATGGCTATAATCAAGAACTCTAATAACAACAGATGCTGGAGGGGATGTGGACAGACGGGAACCATACTACATCATTGGTGGGAGTGAAAACTTGTTCAACCACTGTGGAAAGCAATATGGAGGTTCCTCAAAAGACTCCTCATAGAGCTCCCCTATGACCCAGCAATCCCACTTTTGGGCATTTACCCTAATGTTTACAAACAAGACCACACTAAAACTACCAGCACACCTATGTTTATTGCAGAATTATTTACAATAGCTATGATATGGAACCAAACCAGAGACCCCTCAGTAGATGAATGGATCAAGAAATTGTGGTATATATACACTATGGAATTCTATGCTTCCATCAGAAAGAATGACATTGCCCCATTTGTTAGGAAATGGAAAGACTTTGAAAAAATTATATTAAGTAAAGTAAGCCAGACCCAAATAAACAAAGTTCCCATGGTCTCTCTTATTTGCAGTAAATAGAATATGTCTCTGTCAAGCAGAATAGGACAGATAATTTGATGTTAGGGAAATGAACCCTAAGATATGTATTCAAATGTTTTTTTTTCTTTCATGAGATTGTTTCTAACACATTTATAAGATCATTTCTTTGTCACTTTGTATGTGCCTCCCCCATGGTATAACTGTATTTGATGTCGGTATAATTTCTGGAGGGGAATGGCAAATACAAATCATTTAACTAGGGATACAGGTGGACCTATTGCAACAATGAGATGTACAAGTCATTATGTCAAAATTGAACTTTACAACTTTGGTGGTGGGGAGGAGGATTGGGTGGCGGCGCAAGGGGAGATGGGAAGAGATGGATCCTTGAATCAAAGTAGGAGGCTACAACGCTTCAGAAGAAATGTACTCATTATCTTGCCCAGGTAATTTTAACCCCTCTGTACAGTATTTTCACAAAAAAAATAATGATTTTTTTTTAAAAAGAAGAAAAAAAAACCTGAAGATGACATGATCTTGTATTTAGTGGACACCATGGACTCCACACCCAATTTACTTGAGCTGATCAAAAACTTTGGCCAATTAGCAGAATATAATTTTGTTTCAATAAAACCAACCAAGAAAGGAATAAAAAATAAACAACAAAGGAATACACAGTTGGAAATTTGGGCTAATTTTGTCATTATGTTTTGAGAAGTCAAGTTCACTATAAAAATGTAACTCATATATAATGCTCTGTTGTGTTTAAATTGTTGTCTTAATTACAGAACATTTCTGCATGCAAAAGAGCTTATGATTCCCAACCAAAAATTTGAAAAATTAAGCATCATTCTGTTAGATTCCAAAGAAATGATGAAGGATTACAAAAGTTTAAGCCTGGAGAAATAGGAAAGTTCATTTAATGTAGGACTTTGTGGACCTGGCTAAATTAGAATTTAGATTTAAAATAGATGTTTTTTTGTTTGTAATTTAATATTCTATAGGATACTACAAAATTCTATTCAAGTAAAAGATTTAATTTACAAATTCACAAATGATTCTGGCATTAATTGACTAGAGCAGTTTTTCAAGTGAGGTATAATAAGAACTTAGTTAATAGATAATCCCAACAGTTCATGTGTAAAATGATAATGTGAATAATCTAGAAATATTGCCAACAAATTGATGATATTAATTTATAAATATAGAAAAAGAGCAATCTTTTGAGACTTTGGTGTAACATGGTATGAAGAGCGTAATTGTGTGACATCCTTTTTTTTTCTACCTATACATAACACAGGAAGAAATTTCCTTAATTATGTACTTCTGTATACAATGAGAAAAATGCTAGGTTTGAGGTTTTTTTTTTTTTTTGTTTTTGTTGTTTGGTTTGTCCTAGGGCTTAACCTCTGGGTTTGGGCATTATCCCTGAACCTGTTTTTGGGCAAGGCTACTGCTCTACCACTTGAACCTCAGTGCCACTTGGGTCTGGCTTTTCTTTATGAGTTTATTGGAGATAAGAATCTAAGGAACTTTCCTGCCTGGGTGGGCTTTCAACCATGATCTTCAAATCTTAATATTAAGATATACAGATCTCCTGAATATCTGTGATATATAATATATATATGTAATAAAAAACATAAAATAAAAATAAAAATAAATAATGTTTGCTAGTGTTCTGATCTCAAGAATACCACTGCGGGGAAAATGATGTAGCAAAGTTTAGTGTAGTATTCTTTCCACAATAGGAAGGGCATCACATTAGCAGAAGTGTAGTATTTTTTCACAATAGTGATAAACTAGTCATGATGTGAATTTAGGGAATTTAAGGTGCACCTTACAAGTTGGAAACTGTTGGGCTAGGATGACTTTACGGCATAAAAACTTGGGATTGACTGTCATAGAAATAATCGCTTACTCTGATGAACAAATATTTACTCTTATGGAATCATTTATTGGAAGTGGCGCTGTGGCTCAAGCGGTAGAGCACTCACCTTGAGTTGCAGAGTGCAGGGACAGCGCCCAAGAACAGAGTTCAAGCCCCACGACAGACAAAAAAAGGAATTAATTATTATAGATACTTCATAGTTTTATCTTCTACAATAACGTGTCTATTTTTTCTGTTGACTTTTAAATATGAAGTGCCTCATTGAAAACTGCATCTATTGCAGAATTAAATAAAATGCAAAGAGGTACTATTTTGAATGTCTCTGGTATGGCATGTTCAGAATTTGAAAATGAGTAGTTAGTAGTCATAGGAATGTTGAGGAACAGATATATTCTGTCCTCTTAACAATTAGGCAGTTTTCAAAGTTAGGGGTTTCCATAGAATTGAACTGTTTTCTGCTTTAGTATAAGACAATACTAAAATGATGTTTTTTTCAAAATAATGTCAAGTATATTCTGAAAATATTATGTAGTTTGATAACATTCCAGTTGATGTCACTCTGATAAAGAAAGAGCTAATTCAAATTAGCAGCCAAAATGTTCATTTTTAAAAGATAATACATATAGAATAATACTTACTATAAAAATACAGTGAAATTATATTTTATGTAGCTCATTTTTAACTTAATTTTATTGTGAAGGTGATGTATAGAAGGGGTTGCAGTAATTATAAGGTATTGAATATATAACATGTCAAAATTTTTACCCCCTCCCACTTTTTCTCACACTTTCCCTTCACCCCAATACCCCTCACAAATTGTAATGTAAATTTCCAACATGTTGTCCTGTGAGTGTGTCTATTGTATTGGTTTGCCTTTTGTCCTTTGTCTCGCCATTTTATTGTTCTGCTTCCCTTGCCAAATGAAGATAAATGTACATACAACACACAAGATACTAAAATCAAATTCAACAGTGGACAAACCATAGGGGAAAACAAAAAAGAAAAATTAATCACATAGTACATTAAAAATAACAACCACAAAGAAAAACCTCTCTTTCCATACCTAGGAGTTTATTTTGCTCAGCATCATTTTATATGGTCATTTATACATAGCTATTGAGCCATTCTGCTCATCTTCTAGGACTATCTAAGATAATTCCTAGTTAATACAAATGTGGGAAACCATAGAATCTGTTTCTTTGTGTCTTGCTTATTTTTCTTAGTAGGATTTTTCCAAGTCTTTCCATTTCCTTATGAATTGGAAGCATAGACTTACTCTGTACATATATAAACCACATTTTGTCACTTCATTCATCTACTGAGTGGCATATTGGTTTAAAACATGATTGCATGTAAGTATCACTTAAGACCATTCAAAAATGACAGATGGCACCTCACCAGATATACTAATATCATGATTTCTAAGTAAGATAGTATTTTATGATGGTACAAGTGTTGAGATATAGGATGAATTTAAGGTCTATATTGCACTGAATTAGGCAGGAAGATATCCAATACATGTAGGATAAAAATGGTAGTGACAAAATATTTCCCTTGAGAAAGATATAGGAGGCTGCCAGAAGTATGAAGTAGTTCAGATAATTTTGAAGAATTTAGAAATGCAAGCTAAATTATGTCTCCTTAAATAATTGTTATGTAAGTGGAAGGGCAAAAGAAGGGTAAGAGAAGAAAATAACTGACAGCAGATCATTGTCCCAAGTTAGAGTATAAAAAGACATAATCTATAACTTCTAAGTTAAAATGAGACCAATATAATCCGTCCCACTTAGTTTAGGTACATGCAAAATATTTACTTGGCTTTTCTCTACTTAAATGCTCCAAAATAAATGAACACTTATGAGAAAAGTTATGTGATTGCCATTGCTTCAACTTGAACACTAACTGTGATCAGCCCTCTTTTTCTCACTTTGCACTTGGAAAATAGTCCCTAAGTTGATGATGTTGTGGCTGATTAGAGTCAGACTAAGGAACCTCTACTTATACAATTATCCCAGAATAGTTTAAAGAAGTTTTCTGCCCAAGATATCCAACTACGTTGTCTGAACCTGTACTTTGAACACACCCTCACACCTGAGCACATTATTTGAAATTATACTTAAGCTTTTCTTGGCACATTCTACTTTGTGACTTTGTCTTCTTTGCACATTCTTTTTGAGTTCAGAATTGCTCTATTTCCATTTCATCTGTACAAACTGCTAAGAACATTGTTCAACTACCACTTCTTGTTTGTACATGCCCAGTCTATGAATGAAGGTACTTTGTCCATGTTAAGTAATACGGTAATACTCAGCCTCTGAGGAGAAAAGTTCCACAATATAACTCTATGCCCACATTAAAGGATATAGAATTTAAAGCATTTTCAGACAAACAGTAATATTAGAATTGAAAGGCTTCTTAGGGACAATATCCTGGAGTTCATTAGTTTACCCAGGAGAAATATAAATATCCACAAAATCTGGAGCTATTTAGTAAGTAACCAAATTAACATTAGATCCTAGATGTTGTGTTAATACAAGTTGGGATTGTATTATTGTTAAATCAGAATGCTTCACTTCTTGACAATGTGTATGAGAAAATGAAAGAAAGGCATTAAAGCAAAATGTCTTATCATTTTAGGAATTTAATCCTAGTGGTGAGAGTAATATCAGAACTTTTCCATTCAATAAAAGCTTGAAGTTTATAAGATCATTTTCCTACATATAAGAATTTGTGTCAGGTTGGTTGACAGGGTTATTTCAGCATGGAGATAAACCTAACAAGAATTTGATTTCAATAGTGTATATGACAGTTATGATGTGTCAATGGCTATTGAGGCATTTTCTATTCTAAAGAGGAATCAATTCCAGGAGCCTTCAGTCAAATCAGTAAAGCTGTATGTTCAACCTAATACTTGGTGTTACTTTTACTACATTTATAATGAGTAGGCTGATAAGATATCCAAACATATCTAAATATATTTCAATAAAATCCCAAACTGATATGGATAGGTGGGTCACTAATTGGAACTGTAGGAAAAATTAGGTTTGTCTGTGCTGTAGTTCAATCTATAGTCTCCTGGCTAAATAAAGTTTTCAAAAATATTCACAGAATACCACTAAGAAAAGTTCATGACAGTTATATGTATATAATATTTCTAAGTTCAGGATTAAAGCATTTGTTCCCAACATTTAGAATCAACAGGACATGTTGAATTTATGGATCCAGAATTGTATGTCTTCACATTCATATCTCTACATTTTATCAATATGACTTTCACCAAAATACTGTTCTTATTGAACTTGTCTATATCCTTTTACTTTTCAAATCCAAATAGTAGATTTCCTTCAATATCTTCCTGAAAATTCTTTCCTTCCTTTTCTTCTGTAAATCTGTGTTTATTACTTTTTTGTTTCCTTATTTATCTCTTTCCTTCAATCTTCTCCACACTAGTACTCACATTGTTCACACTTTCGTCAAAACTTTCCTTTTCCTCTTCCCTTTAATAATGTGCCTGATTTTATTATTATTTTTCATATTCATGGTCGTGAATATTTTGATGATGTCCAAACAGACCTATCTTTGAATCTGTTTAAAATAAACCTTAGAACTATCAGATAGGTTTTTTCCTCTAAATCCATCTTTTCCACCTATAATCCTTATCACCAAGAATGTAACTAACACAGTTAGGAGACAGAGATGTGGAAAAACTTTAGATTTCCTCTTACCCCACCACTATCCATTAGATAAGATGAATGATCAAGATTTTCTGTTTCTGTCACTAATGTAATTTCTATGTACTCCTTTATATGCCCCTGACACCAGCCTATTGCAAATACTCAACACCAGTCACTCAGTCCTAAAACAACTGTTTACAAAGTATGCATTTCTCCCCATAGTCTTTTCATATTGATCCTCTCCATTACCCAGTGACACTTCTTGTAAGCACACAGAGTGAAGAACTCAGACAAAAATTCTAGTATCATTATTTACTCACAACATTGATTGTTGGTCTTACATTTCTCATCTGTAAATGGATGTAATCTACCAGAAATATTGAAGAATATATTTGTTGAATTCGAGAGCAAGGAAAAGGAAAAGTGAAGAGTCCTTACATTTTCTACCTTAGCTTTCAAATAAGGAAAGAGTCGAATTCAGTTTGTTGGTATAAAGTCAGAAATAGTTTCATGCAGAAGTAAAAATAAATTTTAACTTCTGGCTCTACAGCCTGTGTTCTTTTATGGTAACTTCAGATATGTAAGTAGTATTATGTAAATTGTGTCATGTCTTTACAGCTGTACTGAAGAACATACTCTTAATATATCATTGGAAAACATTGGTTATTGAATGGTATCTAGAGAAGAATGTTATTTGATCTAATCACACTAAGTTGGAACCTACATCTTAGTCCATCAAAATGTGGAAATAGATGATTTTAAAGAAAATAATACCAACAACAACAGTGAGTATACATTAGAATGACTCCTGGAATAACATTAGGGTTTTTACTGTCTCTACCTGTTTATGAGATTTTACTCCTTGATATTCAAACTTTTCTTTTGTTATTCTGGTTTTTTTTTCTTTTTTGGTTCGTCATGGGGCCTGAGCCACAGTGCCACTTCCTCTTATTTCTGCTTATGTGGTGCTGAGGAATCAATCCCAGAGCCTCATGTAGGCAAGGCCAGCACTCTGCCACTGAGCCACCTTCCCAGCCCTTCTCCTGTTATTCTTATTGTATGTAATCCAACGCTGTTTGTACCTATGCATTCAATGTGGGAAATCCAGCTTCAAAGATGTCTAAGTTTTTTATTTCCTTTTCAATCACAACATCGTCATTATCAGGCTACACTGTGGTCATCATCTTCTCCATCAAAATTATTATTAGCATTATAAGTGCTTATTATTGAATGTCAGATATATGTCTATGATTTTATTATTATTTATCTTTTGATTAATAAGTTTAATGTTACCACTGAGCATGCATCCATATTGAAATTTTGAACAAATGAACAAAAAAATTAAACCATATCAGGTAGCTTGACTATGTGCTTATAACAAATTATGGAATAGAATTTTTGAAACATTGCAAATTCCTAATCAGTATGATTTAACTTCCTCTCTCCCCCTAACTACAATCAAATATTTAAGAGTTTGGGCAGAACCCTATCAAGTAATATACTGTAAATGTTACTAAAATATCATGTGTATATCTAAAACTCCCTTGAAAGTAATAAAATCTACTTTCTATAGAAATATTAATTATTTTAATCTAGGAAACTTTTAGAAAAATATACTGTATATCTTTGAAATGAAAAAGGTCAAAAAGAGTAGCATAAATATTTTAGAGGAATTTGTCTCCGATATATATATATATATATATATACATATATACATGTATATATATATATATATATATATCTGTCTTCTATATATATGTAAATGTTATGTGTAGAATAGTACATTTTTAGAGATTATTTGTCCTCAGAAATATATACATATATCTAAATTTATGTGTAGAATGATATACATTATAGTGAAACAAGCATCTTAAAATATATTTTTAACAAAAACTTCATGAAACCAAGTGCTGGTAACTCACCCTTATAATAAGAGCAATTCTGGGTTCTGAGATCTTAGAATTGTTTGTGAAACTAGCCCAGACAGAAAAGTACTTGTTAGATTCTTATCTCCAATTAACCACTAAAAACAACACCCACAACAACAAAATATATCACATTAATTTTACAAAAGCATCTTTTAACTGCTGTGAACATTTCTTAGAAACATGAATACATACCCCTGGAAAATGTTAAGTAAAAAGTATAGAATATTTACGTCTATGTTAAAGACTTGACTATTTAGATTGTTTAAGATTTAGGTAATGATTAGAAGTTAAGAATAATGATAGGTAGGTCATATATTGGGACTGGTTTTTATTATTCTATTTTACAATACTAATAAAATGATATTTATAATGATTATATAAAATTACTCTGGCTTGGTATTTGAATTATCATAAGTGATAAATATTTTTAAATGAGTATCAAAGGAGTATCACTTTTTTTGTAACTTCAAAACAAGTAAGAAAATGATTTCAAGGCTGGTTCACTCTAAGTCTATATTTGTTTTCTTGTTCTAGTTTTCATGTTAATAGAAATTAAAATTCCAAAATTTAATGGTTATTGGCATTCAGGAACTTCTTCACATACACTAATATTGGAGTCCATTAAGTGGAATTGTTTTATTTCATTTGTTACTTTCACAAATAAATCAAGATGATTGTGTAGTTTGTTCTTTTCACTGCTTTTGGCTCTTATCTTGAGAATACATTTTTCATAGCAAAGTAGAGATAAGCAATTGGATTGAGTAATTAGCATATGACTTTCAAAAAGTGCAGATGGATAGATTTGTGTCTTCTGTCATTTCCTAAAAGTTTCTTCTAGAAAAGTTTCTCAATTACTTAAAAGTTTTTCCCCTTCCCCTCCACAAATTATACTGACATCAAATACAGTGAAAGCAGGGGTTATACTGTGGGGGAGGGACATACAAAACAACAAATAAATAACCTTATAAATGTGTTAGAAACAATCTCATGAAAGAAAGAAAACCTTTGAATTCATATCTTAGGGTTCATTTCCCTAACATCACCTTATCTGACCTTTTCTGCTTGACTCAGACATATAGTAGATATTGTAAATAAGGGAAAGTATGGAGGAAAAAATAGGCATACGGGTGGACCCATTGCAACAATGAGATGTACAAGTCGTTATGTCAAAAAGAACTTTACAACTTTGGTGGGGGAGGTAGAGGGGAGGATTGGGTGGGAAGGCAGGGGAGGTTGGGAAGGGATAGGAAGGGGAAACAAAGGAGGAGGCTACAAAGCTTGATAAGAAATATACTCATTATCTTGTCCATATAATTGTAACACCTCTGTACAGTATTTTCACAATAAAAAAATAAAAATAATAAAAAAATAACTTAGAAGTGATTCATAATTCCTAGGTATTCCAGTTATCACATATACTTTTGGATTGAGATATCGCTGTATAAACTCAAACTGACAAAATACCCTCAAAATAAACAGAAAACATCTTTGTTTTAAATGCAGTAGTTTACAAAGGGTTTTTCACCAACACCAAAAACATCTTTTTAGCTATTCTGCATTTTGTGTGAAAGAAGTTTTAACAATAGTTTTTTTTTTTCCTGACATGCAATTCATTTACAATATATTATCTCCTTTTATTGTATACATTTTAGTGCTTTGGAAATGAATTGTACCTTCATAGGTTTTCAAAGCCTAATTTTCACAAACTTGCATTTCTTCAAATAGAAATGCTGTAAATTTTAGAACAGACATTAAGATAGATATAAAATTCAGATACAGGAATTTGTCCAGCATACATCCTCTATAGTGAGTCTTTTCAAAATATGTTTTTGGGTATCATTTCCAGGGTCTCACACATACTATTCAAGTTCACTGTCAATTAACTACATTCTCTGTCCAAAAAGTTTTTTACTTCTGTTTAATTCATTCATAGAAGTGTAATGCCTGGATCCTTTCACCTTTTGAAGACTTGAAACCTTGTTTGCTAAAATGATTGCAGTATTATACAAATCGATCACTATGAGAAGTATATCAATTTCTCCACAAATGCATTACTATATTTTGCATCCTCTTTTTATATTATGGTCATACTAGTGAGTTTTCTATTCATTATTTCTTAGACACTAAAGAGGAGATTATTTCATATGCTCCTCCTATTGACTATTAATTTACATATGTTATTTAAAGAAATGTCCTATTCAGGAAAAAATTTTATATAGAATTAGAAGATATAAAAATACTTAAGTTTCAGCCAGGCGCTGGTGGCTCATGCCTGTAATCCTAGCTACTCAGGAGGCTGAGATCTGAGGAACGTGGTTCAAAGCCAGCCTGGGCATGAGAGACGGTGAGACTCCTATCTCCAATAAAACCACCAGAATGCCGGAAGTGGCACTGTAGCTCAAGTGGTAGAGCACTCGCCTTGAGCTGAAGAGCTGAGGGACAGCACCCAGGCCCAGAGTTCAAGCCCCACAGCAGACCAAAAAAAAAATACTAAAGTTTCAGAATCATTGTAGCATTAACATTGTAGCATTAACAAATATGTGTGCTCTATCTTTTGGATATGGTTTCACTTCTGTTATAGTGGCCTTTGAATTATGAAAAGTTATGACTTGATATAATCTCGTTCTTTCTTTTCTTTAGCCACTAATGTTTTCCATGTCAAATTTTTAGAAACCTTTACTGATCCAATGTCATGAATTTTTACATTTAGGTTTTATATGTTTTTACATCTCACATTTAGTTTGATAATCATTCTTTATAAGGTTTGAGGTAGGCCAGGTGCCTCATGCCTGTAATCCAAGCTACTCAGGAGGCTGAGATCTGAGGATCATGGTTTAAAGCCAGCCCAGGTAGGAAAGTCCATGAGATTCTTATATCGGATAAAGCACTAGAAAATCGGAAATTTTGCTGTTGCTCAAGCAGTAGAGTGCTCATCTTGAGCTGAATAGCACATGGACAGTGCCCATGCCCAGAGTTCAAACCCCATGACCAACATACAAAGAAACAAAGGATTGAGGTAGTAGTCTAAGATCATTCTTTAAATCTAGAGAGGCAATAGTGCCAATACAACCATGTAAGATTCTGTTTTTATTTCATAAAGTCATAGCATCCTTTTCAAAATCTGTGGACCATAAAATTAAGAAATTATTTTTGAAAAATCTGTTACCTTCTTCTATGTGTTTGTTCTTATAGTACAACTATGTTATCTTCACTAAACATGGTAATATGATTCAAAGCTACTATGAAGGCTCAAGTTAAACCATTTTACGAGATTGTTCTGATTGACCTGTATTCCTTGAATTTACATATGAGATTATCGAGCAGGTGGATCAATATTCTCCAGAGATATCTAGACGTTTGAAAGGCACTCATATTTCACACCTGGTGAAAACACAAACCCTGATATTATATATAGAAAAATGTCTTTAGAGATTGCTCAAAGCAACTAAAATTAATTTAGGAATGAGTTAAGATTTAGATAACATTATAGCATAACAAAGTTGAATGATAACGACTTGAACTGTACTGCAGAAGTGAGAGAGAGGGGGAAGAATGGTGGACCACATAGGAGCTGTATTTCATTGGTATTGTTTCAAAAAACAGAAAAACTTTAGAGAAGAGAAGGAGAAAAATAAAGTGTCCTGATTCTAGTTTCTTTTTAATCCACCTGATAGTTTGGACTGAAAGTCAGATAACATGGAAAAAATAAAATAGAAAATAATGCATTGAATAGAGCTGTTACAATGTAAAAAAGTTGTAATAGGAATATAATTAATTTCCAAAGAAATAAGAGAAAGAATAACAATAACAATTGCTAACGTGTATAGAAGATGGATCACATTTTATCATATATAATTTTGAAAAAGCATACTAGGAATGACAATTTAAAAATCATAACGTAAAACACAATTTGTATTATTACTAGACAGTATAGTTCAGTGATAAAACATTGGCCTAACATATGTGAAGCAATTGTGTGATCTCCCAAGCTTTACAAAGTACACACAAAGCACACACACAAAAAATCCACATAAACACACACACACACACCAAATACACACATTTGGAATATTGTTATTATCATATTAAACAGAGGAAATTATCACAAATAATAAAATTATTTTAATATATGAAATCATAACATTGTTCATACAATTTAAAAGTTTAGTAGAAATAAAATAGTCACAAGATACTTGGATCCTTATAGATTAAGTAAATTGAAAATTAAGAAATAAAAGACGTGAAATTTGCAAACAAGCTTTAAATAATAACCATTTTGAAACATGTATCCTTTTATTTTAACCAAAGATTGATGTTACTGGTTTTTTAACTCAAGATTTAGAATATGATATCCAGGTGCTCTATATCTTGCTAGGGATGGCTATATCTCTAATCATTTCACTCTGGAAATGTTATGATAAGGTCTCATAGTTTCCCAGTCTCTCCCGAATTACAAACCCTATTTATACATCCCACCATAGTTAAAAGATGGAAACCACAAATCACTATGCACAGCTCAAACATTTTTTTAAATTCAAGTACAAATATTTCCAAAAACTCACCATTTAATGAAGCCTTTTTAAATAAAGTATGTGATTCTTGAAAATACAGTATTTATTACCTGGAAAAATATGTTTAGAACTATAAGAAAATAAATTTATTTAAATTCACCAACCATATAAAATTTAAGAAAATAATCTTTAAATATTCACATGTTAACTATTTTGAAAGCAAAATATATGTCTGAATAATTTACATGTGTTAAAATTATGCAAAACTAAATTAACTAATCCTACAACTCTGAAAAAAAAATTACCCTAAAGAAACAAAAGAAAATAATTAAGTTCAAAATTTGAAATTTAGAAAATAAAATGACGTATACTCTTTAGTTGACTTAAGTAACTGTAAGCCCTCTGTATATCAACTTTATAATAAAAAAATGCATGAACAAAGAAAGAAAAGTACCCAATGGGCAATAGCGACAGGAAAAGCATCAGTAGTTTTTTTTTGAGTGTGTAAAAAAATCAATGGAAGAGATAACAATATTCCTTCCATAATAAATGTACTCATTACCTTATTTATATCACTGTATCCCCTCTGTACATTACCTTTACAATAAAATTAAATTGAAATTAAAAATTAACTAAATAATATACCTATTAAGAATTTGTAGAGAGCTAGGAAGTTGTCTCAGTGGTAGAGCTCTTGCTTTGCATGCTTGAGTCCCTGTGTTCGTTTCCTCAGCATCACATAAACAGAAAAAAAAAAAAGCCAGAAGTGGCGCTGTGGTCTAGTGCTAGCTTTGAACTAGCCTTGAGGAACAGCGCCCAGGCCCAGAGTTCAGGTCCCACGACTGGACCCCCCACCTAAAAAAAAAACAGAATTACTAGAAACCATTTGTTAAAATCTTTTTAAAAAACTGCCCTAAGTACCCAAGTAATATAATTTGATGATACTATTTAAATACTTCAACTTCAGCAGAGAAGCCAAAAGTTTAAAAACTGTTACAAAGTAAAGTAATAAATCAGAATATATTACTACTAATAATAATCATAAGATGAATTTATAGTGGTAGTCAATATGTAAGAAATGAGGCAATTTGCCATTCGTTTGCACTTAATAAGTGAGAAAGAATTTTCTAGGTCTTTTTTTCTTTTTTTTTTGTCGGTCGTGGGGCTTGAACTCTGGGCCTGGGCGCTGTCCCTCAGCTCTTCAGCTCAAGGCAGCGCTCTACCACTTGAGCTACAGCACCACTTCCGGTTTTCTGGTGGTTTATTGGAGATAGGAGTCTCACGGTCTCTCCTGCCCGGGCTGGCTTTGAACCGCAATCCTCAGATCTCAGCCTCCTGAGTAGCTAGGATTACAGGCGTAAGCCACCAGCGCCCGGCTCTAGGTCTTTTTAAATATATAATAAGTTTAATGAAGAAACTATTCACCATATGATAATTAGATGAAGCTGATATTAGAGCAAAGAGCAGATTGTACTAAGTTTTTGCATGTTAAAGTATATACTTATTTTGGTTGTGGGAAATTGTGTTAAAATTGGGGTATTGTTTTTGGTAGACTGGTGTCATATCAGTGGTTAATTTTAGGATAAGGGTTCCCTTTCCACAAGAACATGCACCTGATCTGTCTTTTTAGCCTGCCCATTATCAAAGGCATAGGAGTTGCACACCAACTTGTCTAGATTCCTACCTTGGCTGGCCTGGATTCTGCAGTCCTTCCAATCTTAACCTGTAGATAGTGTAGGGTGGTGGAAATGATCCAATGCACCCAGCTATAGATTGAGAAGGAAGTCCACTAAACTTTTGGCCTGGGTTCTGTTCTCAAGCCTCCTCAGTAGGTCAGAGTTCAGATGGGAGCCCTTGGTGCCAAGCAGTAAGAGTATTTCTTAAAGCAACTAGACATATATATGACTTAGGCATGTGAACACCTCAGGACAAGAATAAAAGAGCAGTGAAGCGTAAAGGATAGCCCCAATTTTAACTAGCTACTTGGAGGCTGAATAAGTTTAGCTAGCTACTCTGGAGGCTTAGATATGAAGACCACTATTCAAAGCCAGTCCAATCATGAAAATACATGTGATTATCTCCAAAAAACCTGAAAGAGAACAATGGCTCAAGTGGTAAACCCCTATCCTTGGTCACAGAAACTTAAGGATGATGAATGAATGAATGAGCTCTTGCACATGTGTGTGTGTATATACACATGCATGTACACACACACACACACACACACACACACACGTGAATGTTTCAATGCGAAGTTCTTTTTTTTACCTTGCTGTACTCTATTTCCCTGTATTAGTTTACAAACTAACAAAATCAACTAAGCATCTATTTACATACAACTCATCATGTTTCTCTAAGTCAACTCTCTTTTTGGAAGCATGCTTTTATTTGACCCAAATATAAACTATTCAGGAGTTTGATTATTCTCCCTCAATTCTGTAGAATTAGGTGATTGTTTAGTTTCCTCCAAGCTATATAATTTTGTGAAATCCTGCATCAAGCAACGTATTTCTTTCACTAGAAGGGAAGCCTCTGTCAAACAATTAATAATAGGTTTTTCTTCTCTTTGCTTGCATCTGTAGTTTCATTTTCTTCATATATTTCATGATCTGTCTGTGTATGACAAAGACTGCTGTGAAAATAAAAAGACCCTTCGCAGCACTTATAATTTATATACCATCCATAGATATGAAGGTGTTTAAATATTACTGAAATTGCTTTGGAACAAATCATGTTCACCTTGACTATCATGAAAAAGAATTGATTTCTCAGCACTTTAGGTAAGAACTTGATTGAAAGAAACAAAAGGAAAAGTGAGGAACAACTCAACACATACATTCAAATGGAACAAAACAACCCAAGAAAACAAATTAATTCAGTATTCAAGAACTGCAAAGACTTAAAAAAAAAACATCAGCTATGACAAGCTTATGAAAATCCTGACTACGTGGGAGTCTACTGTTGTGAGAATAGAGGTTAAAGCCCAGACTGGACAGAAATATCTGTAAACAATGCCTTGCACCTATTATTCTAAATTACAGGAAAAATAGCATAACGTGATCTGAGCCCAAGGTCATACACAATTATATGAAAAATAATCAGGAGAATTTAGGGCTACAGACATGACAAAATGGTAAGAATACCCATTTAGGAGGCACAAGACACTCAATTTAAACTTTAATATTTGGGCATTGAAGTAAAAAGCTATGATTTTAAGTAATTGGAATAATTGTAAGATTTGAGTATTTGAGTGGAAAAATGCATGAGAGAGATAGAATGAACCCATGGTGCAATGCTTTCAAGTTAAGTGAAATTGTGTTATGGTACTTCAGACAAAACAGAGTTACCTTGCAAATGAGCATGGTTGTGCATTTGGGTGATGGAAATACTTTACTTACACAGATGTAAATTAAATAGATTTTATTTGGGTAGATTGTACTTCTTGAACTAAGAGCCTAGATGATGTCCCTGAGATTTTTCTCTCAAGGCTACCACTCTACTAATTTGAGCCACAGTTCCAATCCTGATTTTTTGTTGGTTGTTTGGTGATAAGAGGCTCCTCGTCATTCTTGCCCAGGATGGCTTCAAACCATGATTGTCAGATCTCAGCCTCCCGAATAACCAGGATGCCAGGCCATAGCCTCCAATAGTTTTAATAATATTATTTGAGACTATGAATTAGTGCTGAAAATGATTTTAAATATGATAATAGCTAATTAAATTGCATATTTCTTACTTTTACTCTGTCATGTCCCTCATTCTCACATTAGGAAAGTATATAGAAGGTTCTCACTGAATTATATGTACAATTATGAAAAACTTGTATTGAAAGAATATGGGCATAGTGTGGTTTTAGCTTATTAAGACCTGTAGGGGGAAGTGTGTTTTTGAGGACTTGCAATACATTGTGATGAAAATGAAGGGAGGCATGTGCTTATTCTGGAAAACTAGCTAGAGGATTGCTCCCATAAAGGTAGTGATGAATTCTTCCAAATGTTTACATTAAAATGCACTATTCACCATAGCCAAGTTACGGAAACAGCCCAGATGCCCTTTGGTGGAGTGATGGTTGGAGAAAGTGTGGCACATACACAGAATTGGATTACACCCATCCATTTTGAAGACTTACATTATTTGCAATGAAATGGATAGATCTAAAAATATATTAAGTGAACTAAGTCAGAGCCAGACACACAAAGTACCCATGTTCTATCTCATATTTGGAAGCTAGAAATTTATACAAGTTTACACAAAAATATTAACCAAAGCATGCTATTTGCAGAGGAGTATTTCAAAGGTGTAATTTCTTATAAAATTGAATTTTACTCCAAGAAAATGAATACCAGGAAACTATCACTTGGAAGATGTGAATGGAAGTCAAAAGGAAGGAATAAAGAGAGTTATGGAGGAAGAGAGTGAAGGCATAATATTCAATGCAGATGTATGAAACTAGAAAAAATTAAAGTGGGGTGAGGTTTGGAAGGGTGTGGAAAAGTTATATAAAATCCATTATATTAAAAAAACTGATTTTATATTTCACACAGTGAATCTTACTGGAATTAATTGGTAATTTGACACATTAATTGATATTTATTACAATAAATAGATTGGAATATAAATAATCAGGATTAGAATATATATTAGAATATAAAAAGTATCAAAGCAATGTTTTTGGTATAAACTTGTGATACCTTCTAAGTGTTCTTGGTCTTCTGAATTCACATGGTAAAAAAAACAATGTTGTTTTCCTCTAATTTATAAGGGATTTTACTCTGCTGCTCTGTTTATTGTTTTAACTCGCTGGTCCCAAACTGTTTTTCTCCATATTTCTGAAGCATTCCTATTGATTATACTCAAATTTTGCTGATATGATGTCTAAAAGGCATTATTCTTCTACAGGTTCCACGCGTCCTAGGATCCCAGTTATCTGCATGATCAGATAACTAGGGCAAGAGATCTCACCTAGGCCCATGCAACATGCCAACAGAAAGTAATTGAAAACCCATTTCAATGTCTCATTTCCTTTATTTCAGGGCCCCAATTCCTTGAAATGCAGGAATTAACAGTAAGTAATTGGGAAATACAAGGCAACTTAAAATGCAAGATGAAATCACAAAATGTGAAAGTACAGTAATTCAAACTTTCAATTTTCAGATGACCACTCCATATGAGTGAACAAGACCAAAAATGTCACAAGATTATTTGTAATATCCCTCTCCTAATGATAAATGAATGATTTCAGTCCAGCATCAACAGGCCAAAAAATAGTTCCTGGAATGATAGATTCATAATTGGTCTACCAATGCTAGGAATACTTGACATAGAGGTCAAATATAATTCAGAAAAATACATTAATTGAGAAGATCCTTAGTGCTTCAAAACACTGGTACTTCAGGAAACCTTGGTTCTGTAGTGTAAAAATGTTGTCATTCTCAAACAAATGATAAAATACATTTAATCTCCTGAAAGTATATTCCTTTTCAAATAAACTTTTTAAAATCACATTTACCAAAATAACACTTTACATGTAGATGATATTTAGTGACTTTACTAGTTTTTCAAGTGTAGGGACAAGTTACAATAGAGTTGATTTATTTACCCAGCAATAATGCCAAACAGGTTCAACCATTCATTAAAGTGTAGAAATAGGACCCCCCCCCCCCACCATTTGTGTTTTTCAGTAGGTGCCTTTGAAAATTCATTAAATAGATCAGCCTCCCATATTTCAAACCAAAACATTAGCTAATAAAGTAAATTTCATCACATAATAAGTACATTTATAAAAGTCATGAATAGTTGCCTTATCATATGGTTTTTTATGTTTTCCCTATCTGTCTAACATAGTAAGAAATATGACTTTAAGTCTTGAATATGGGTACTCATCACAGATTTGACAAACATAAAATCTGTCTTCTATTTCTATCTTATTCCTCTTCAGTAGTAAATTTCAGTTTTCTTCTTTTTCAAAACTTATAGGTAGTAGAAAATTTTATCCCATGTAAAATAAAATAATCACAAACCACTGTACAAAGCCATTTATAAAACTGATAGGAATACATTCTAAGCCATTTTTAAACTTTCTTGTTGACTACAGATTAATCTTCCAAATAGAGGAGAATAAAATCATGTCTAGGTGCTTCATGTCTCCAGTCTTGCAAATTGTTACTTCAGATGAATGAATTATGGAAATATAAGCTGACATCAGTTTAAGTATATGCAGAATTGAAACTCCATGGAATGTATATAAACCTTTCAAAGGACTAACAGACACTTTAAAAGAATGACTATCAGGAAGTTGAAACCAGAGAGGAATAATAGTCAAGTCATAGAATGAATGAAAAATGGAACAAGGGGCAAGTACAGTTAGAATACTCATTGTACACATGTGAGAAAGGAAGTGGTAAATCGGAAATAAATCTTGTAGAACAGGTTGGTTGAAAATGATATAAGGAGTGACTCTGATCCAGGAACATTGAACAATTAGATGGACATATTTAATTGTAACACACTAGAACAACTTTTTGAAATTCAGTGAAAAAAACACAACAAAAAACAAAAACTCAATAAAAGCACAACGAAACAGCAATCTCTATAGAGTATTATTATGACCTCTCAAAATTTTAAATGAAGGACAATCTTGAGAAAAGCATACAAAGTTGTTTAAAGTGGGCAGTTTGGGGTAGAGGAGAAATTTTAACAGATTTAAATAAATTGTCTAAATCACCTACATTTGCTGCAAATATTTTCCTCTGCGAGTTCTCTTGGTCTGAACTGGATTCTTCAGTCCTGAGCCACACTTGATAGCGTGTGAAGATAGAATGGAAGAAACAAGATCAAGAACCCATTACTCCACTGGAGACGAAACAGTTCTCTATGTTTTCTCTCATTTCTATTGACTACTTTTATTCATAAGTTTAAGTCAAGTAATTTGAATTATATTTTTCCTCCTTTGTTCTGGCAAAGTAATTGTTCAAAATAATTCACTAAATATTATTTGACATTTTTTTTCTTATGCTGTTTACTTATCCAAGCTAGTCAATTAAACTTCCCCCTTGTATTTGGTTGCCACGGAATCCCAGCATCAATATTAATGAGGACAATCTCTAATGTAAAACTTTGTCTCCAAAATACCAGTCCAACAAGCTGTGATCACAAATATTTAGCTATATTTTTTTTCATTTTTCTTTTACCTTGAAAGTCTTCTTTTGTCTAAAGTGCCCTCAAAAATAAGTATTCCACCAATTTTTGGTTCAAACACTTATAACCTCAAAGATACATTTTGCTAACAAGATGCTTAGAGGAAACCGAAGAATACTGCACTTTTATCTTCTCTCTTAAGACTCTCCTTAGATACAATATCAGGAATAGTGAAGTTATTTTTCCAAAATTATTTCAATAGATTATTTTTCTCTTGTCTTGCATTTGCTCAACAAGATGTATGGAGAAGAATAGAGTTAAATTGCCCATAACTTGGATGACAGTGTCTGTTACAAAAGTACAATGCTCCTATGTCCTATTTCTCTGTCCTCCTCTTAAGTCTTGCCTGATTTCCAACTTATCACAGATTCTTGGCTTCAAGTCTAGTGAAGGTGAAGGACTATAAGGCCTCCCCCATTGCTACATTGTAGGGCTAGATCTCCGGCAGGAGGTAAGCATGAACGATGCACACAAGGAACACATGTTGGGAGAACAAGCTTAAGCATGTCTGTTTATTTCTGCACAAGGGTTGGGATTTTATAGCCCCAGCTTTCCCAACCTCCTGAGTCCTTCCCAGCCAATTACTTAGTGGGGAGTTGATGATGGGCACTGCTTGGGGACAGGCACTGTTTGGTCCTCGGGGGGCATGTAGGGAGCGTAGACAGCTCATGGATGGCAAGCTAGGCAGACATGCCTGTGGGTCACGTCTTTATGAGCAGGAAGTGTGCTTCAACTGCTACTCTAGCTGACTCAACCAGATGTGACCGGTTCTACCCACAAATTTCCCCTTTTATTTTAAAAGGACCATCATTATGGTGATCCGTCGTTGGAGGCATTTTTGTCAGGAGTGCAAGCATTTAATAATTCCTAGGAGAGTAAGCCCTACAAGTGTAAGGCCTCCCCAGATGACCAGAGAGGATGGCAAAAACCATTGTTGTAACTTTTTAAGCACATCTTCTAAAAAGGAGGGACCGGGAATAAGCTGTATGGTGGTCTGGTTTAGGCAGGTAACATCATGCAGCAGGTTTTGGGTGAAGTTTAAGTACTTAAGGGACCAAGGGCCTTTGATCTAGTTACTAAGTTCAGTGACATTGGGTGCGGGAGTGGAAAGCTGACAGAAGTAGTCATAGCATTATATAGTCTTCCTTGTTGTAATCAAAGAAACGTAATCTGTTCTTGGAGCAAGTCTATTTGTTGTTGGAGCACAAGGAGGCCTCCCCTAAGATGATTGGCAAATTGCAAATGTTGTAATTCAATGGATGACAGTTGAGGGATGAGCTGGTTTATCTGTTGCACGATGGGCACGCTTTGGAACAGCAATATAGCTACGGTGGTAGTTGAAGTAACTGTAGCGATGATTGCAGACCTGATTGCAATGATCAATCCTACTGCTCTTTTAGTGCGCAGACGAATCAATTGAACCTGGGAAAACTGAGAGTCATTAGTAGCCAGAGCAATAAATGGGGGAAAACGTACCAAACCTGCAATAGGATATGAGTCATTGGGTTTCCAGTGATTGCTGAGAGTGCAAGTAGTGGAGGAGTTGTCTCCTAGACAAAAAAAGAACGGTGCTCTAACCACTACCATTCCTGACACCTGGTCATATCCAGATTGGTTACAGCAACAAGTATTGGCCAATAGGAAAGGGATCAAATCTAGACAGGAATGTGATGAGCAAACAATTGGGATGGTGGGGGGGGGGGCGTCCTAGGTCTCCCAATCGTCCTCTTGAAGAGTCATAAAACTCATTTAGATTTTGAGGTTTGGCTTCTTTTTCAGATTGGTTGTACATATCTGGGTAGAGAGACAATGTGGGGTCCCCAAATACTTTGCCTTGCCAGGAATTGGCACAAAGGCTAATCACTAATTCCTCAAGAGGAGTGGAAATAGTGCCAAAGCTATTAAACTCCCTGCGTGGGCACAACTGCATATGAAAAGGTATGTCAGTAGCCTGATTTCAATTTTTTCCAGTGGGACAAATGGGGTAGGGTCATGTGTAGTTAAACCATCCCATCCCATGCGTTACTGTTGCAAGAGGGATGATACAGCCATTAAATTGCTTTATCATCTCGTTTGAAAAACAAAAAGAGATGGCTCCCTTCTATCTAAAAGTAAGGTTTGTTTTTTGATGCCATAAGGCATCTGCTGATAAAGGAAAGCCAACCGTGCCATTGGAAAACAGCATTGGAGGGAAGATGGTGGTAACTTCACCTACCATCATTAAGATTTGGGGGCTGGGCACTAAGGTTATCTTACACTGCCCTGCAGCTGATTGAGAATTGGCTGTAAAAATGGCACACAATATGGAGAATAGAGTACCATGCCCCGGGTCAGTGTCTGGGGCCATAGTCTGGGCTTGTTCTACCAATCCCTTTAGGTCTCCCCAAGTGATGGCATGGGCTCAAGGTTTATGTCTCCTCCTTCTCGCGCTGTTCAAGCATAGCTGACACATCTTGTTTGTATGTGGAGACGGTTGGTCACACAACTCCAGGTGGGATCCAAACAGGTATATCACTCGTGTCTGGAAAGATACAAGCAAATCCTCTCCCTTGTGCCATTAAGGGAGCAGGGCCCTCCCATTTTCTTGTGTTGGGGTCCCTCCATCTAACCAAAGGGAACAGAGTAGGTGTTTTCATGAGTCCCCAATGCAGGGACACTGGCGTCCCACATATGGTGGGTGTGAACGTTAAAAAAGTTTTTTACTATAAGGCAATAATTTAATTGTGTTTGGGGATCTTTAAGCTGTAGTCCCTCCAGTTCCCCCTTTTCTTTTAAAAGAAGTGTCTTGATTTCTTTTTGACTGCGTTCAACAATGTCTTGGCCTTGTGGGTTACATGGAATATCTGTCTGGTGGGTAATGTTCCAAAATGTACAAATTCACGAAAATGTTTGGAGGTGTAAGCAGGGCCATTGTCTGTTTTAAAGGTCCAAGGAACGCCCATAATTGTAGTGGCATCTAGAAGTGACTTAATAGTGTGCCTTGTTGTTTCACCTGTTAAGGCTAAGACTTTTATAAAGCCTGAGAATGTATCTATGCATACATGGATGTATTTTTGTTTACCGAATTGGGGGATATGGGTTATGTCCATTTGCCATGAGCTATTGGGTCTAAGGACTCGTGGAATTGTTCCCATGGGTTGAAGTGGTCCTAAGGGTAAAAGAGTTGCACAGGAGGAGCAAGATTGAATCATGTGCTTGCATTGCTGGTGTGTTAAATCAGGAAATAACTGCTTGATAGTAGCTGCTGATAAATGACAATGACCATGTAATGTTAGGGCCTGGTCCATGCACATATTGGTGAGTAGTATATTTGGTGTGACAGCGCAATCAATGACTTCATTACCAGCAGCTAGGGGTTCAGTGAGGTTAGTCTGAGATCTAATGTGTTGAATGTGCCAGGGTTGGACACGATTGTCTAATACATTTTGTAGTTTACACATTATTTGTGTTACATCATGAGCATCATCTTTTAATAAAGCTTCAGGAAGAATGGCAACAGTTTGTACAGTATATAAACTATCAGAAAAAATATTAAGAGGTTCTTTGGGAAAAGATGTAAGGGCGAGCAAAATTGCCAGTATTTCAGCAGCTTGACCAGACAGGGAAGGTTGTTGAAGCATATATTTTTTAGTATTGGCATTGTAAAATCCATAAACAGTTTGTTAGCATCGGTTAAAAAGTACAATGGCTTGATGGATAGGTGGCCTATTGGAATAAGTACAACATTTCCATGAAAGTGGGAGTTCTTGGGTAACTTTTAAAAGGGGGGGGTTGGGGCATATGATTATCAATGTTAAAATAGTAGTGGGTGACTTGTAAGGCTAATGCCTCTTCGGGTGTTAGGAAATCAAAGATTGTTTTTGTAATGGGCCATATAAGAAGGTCGGGGAATCCGCCATAAGTTTGAGGGCATCCTTCCGTGCCTTTGATGGCCAGGTTGCATAGCATAGTAATGGGTGTGCTAATTTTTGGAAATTGGGAAGTGGCAAGGTGTACCCATTGTAACACACCATGGGTTTGCGTCAGTGCTGCCATTAGGCCATTATTATTTAATATAATTAGGATGATTCTTTGGGTGGTACCTAAAAACACCAAGGGTATTGACCATAATTGATCAGCGACTTGTGAAACTTGTTGAGCATCAGGTGAAAGTATACGAAGGGAAGTTGGGTCAGAGGGTCCCTGAAGCAATTGAAATAACAGTTGGATTTGTTGGGTGAGGTGACGCATAAAATCACATGCCCAGTTGATATGTCCACATAATTGTTGTAATTCAGTTAAAGTATATTCGGATTTAATGACAATATGAGGCCCATTTGGGGTAATTGTTTGATTTAGATGATATCCAAGATAGGCATAAGGAGCTATGAGTTGGATTTTTCGGGGTCAATATGAAGGCCCAGCACTGTATGGCTCTCCTTGAGTTGTGTTAAACAGGTTTTCATGGTTGTAGCATCTTTATGTGCAATTAAAATGTCATCCATGTACTGGACACAAAAGCATTTGGAAAGCAAAGGCCTAATAGCATGGGCAACATACATCTGACATATAGTAGGGCTATTTTTCATACCTTTAGGGAGAACTTTCCATAGATATTTATGAGTGCGTAATTGACAATTAAGTTCCCATACTGAGAAGGGAAAATATTCTTTATCTTTGGGATGTAGGGGGGTGGAAAAAAGCAGTCCTTGATGTCAATAATGGCAATGTGCCAATAATTGGGTATTGCAGAATGGTGTGGAAGTCCGGGTTGAAGCATTCCTATCTTTTTCATATGACTATGGAACATAGATCATGGAGAAATCTCCACTTTCCTTGAGCACTTTTTTGGATAATAAAAATGGGGAATTGTGGGGACTGATGCTAGGTTCTATGTGTCCCTTTTTTAGTTGCTCCTCCACTAGAGCCTGGAGATGAGGGAGCTTTTCAGAGGAAATAGGCCACTACTCGACCCAAATGGGTTTGGTGGTGTCCCATTGGAGTGGAACTGGCTCTGGTCACGCAACAGTGACAATTAGAATTGGGGCTACTGTGGGTGATTAATGGCTTGATCGGTTATGATGTCTTCATAAAAAGCCTTATCCTCTGTTGTTATCAGAGTACCCATATTAGTGAGGACATCTCTTCCCCAAAGATTGCATGGAAGGCCAGGGTCAACAAGATGTTTAAAAACCCCGGTGGCTCCATCGCAGTCTTCACATCTTACAGGCCATTGGACATGGAGGGAATCTGTTTTTCCACCGACACCTTGTATGCAGGGACCAGGAATTAGGTTCAATTCCAACCCTTCTACTTCATCTTTTCTAAGGACTGTACAGTCAGCTCCCGTATCAATGATGACCTTAAATTCTGTTCCATTGATTTTAAGTTTCATTCTAGCTTTTCCATTTTGGATAGGAATAGTCCATAACACTTGAGGTGATGGCTGTTGCCTTTGTCCTATTGGGGTCGGGGCTGAGGACTGCCCCTTATTTAGTTGAAAGGCTGAGTCATAGAGCAGCATTCAGAGGCCCAATGAAAACTGTTTTTGCATTTAGGACATACAAAAGGAGGTTGTTTTCTTTTGGATGAGCCCCAGAGTGATGGGCAATCCTTTTTAAAATGACCAGTTCCTGCCACATCCCCAACAAGGGCGATTTCCCATTGTGCCATTAGGGGGCGCGCGAGCACTGGCAGTCATAGAGGCGAAAGGCAGCGCAAGGGTACTCATAGCATGAGTTTATGTCTCCAAATCTTTGGTGGCTAGGATGCAATCAGTGATCACCCCATTTCATTCACGGGCAATGACTTTTCTGCATTCCTGTGTTGCCCCTTCCCATATTAGGGTCTTGGTTAGCGCATCTCGGGCTCCAGCGTGGGATACTTTCCCGGTCACTGCTTCTTGAACATTGGCAACGAAGTCAGTGAAAGGATCATTGGGACATTGTATGAGTGATTTTAGTTGTTTGTCCCCTTCTTTACAAGGGACTGAGGAGACAGCTCGAAATGCACAGTACTGGGAGGTGCCACTGCTTGTGCGGCAGGAGACACATAAGCTCCCTCCCCTTTTAAGCAATCAGGGTCCCCCATGGTGGCATCCTGCTCTCAGGCAGCGATATTTCATGCACTTTGTTGTTCACATTCTTCATAAAAAGCAGCCTTCCATCAAAGGAAGACCCTGAAGATAATGCTGTGCTCCTTAAGCTCTTCCAATCATGGGGGCAGTTAAGATCAATGCTAAGGGTTTCAAGCATCTGTTGAGCATTCGGGGAGTGTAACCCATCTTCCCTGACAGCGGCCCGGTATTTGTCAAGTACTTTTGGGTCATGGGGGTACCATTGGTTAGGTCGTGCAGAGATTCAGTGGACGATTACCGGGAACATGAACTGGGGTTCATTTATAGCCTTGGCTGTCGTTGCCACGGTAGTTGTGGGGCCCATGAACAACTTTTGTATTACATGGGGAACAAGGGGTTTTTGTTCTTGGGCAAAGTTGGATATCTCTGCCCAAGGATACAAAGTTTTCTGAGGGGAGTTCCCAGGCTGGCCTAAACAGCCAAAAAACGTGATTGGGAAGGCTTCCTGGGACTGATAGTGTGGGGGAGGCGGTTGTACAAGTGTAGCTGGCTGCCCCCCTGCGTCACCTGATAGTGGAAGTTGTTGGTTATCTGTGTTCTTGCTGGAATTGTTTGCTGTGTCATAAGAAGATGGGAGTGCTTGAGCAGCTTTGCAATTTTCCTTTTGTTCTGTTTCTTCTTGCAGCAAGGTGTTAAATGCCTGCAGAGTTTCCCCTTCTTCTTTCCCTGAAAGACAGGCTTGAATAGCTACTATGATGGGGTAAAAGTTTAGGGGCAGCTCAGTGCCTTCACAGACTTCCTTTTTATGAGCTGCCTGAAGGCCGTGGGTCCACCTGTCTGGATTCCAATTCCAGAATCAATCCAGAGACACAATTCACTCACTATTTCCCATATTAAACTAGTTTCCTTTTGTGATACTTTTATCTGCCTACTCCGGAGCAGGGCAACAAGTGCTCGTGATTGAGGCTCTCGTGGTGTGGGGGGAAGATTGCCCTTGGAGACACTAACCTTGCACTAGATCCTAAAATGCCCATTTGCCAAAAGCGATTGAGCCCCTCCTTGGGTGCCACTTGCAGGGTTAGATCTCCAGCAGGAGGTAAGCATGAATGACACACACAAGGAACACACATTGGGAGAACAGGCTTAATCAGGTCTTGTTTATTTCTGCACAAGGTGGGGATTTTATAGCCCCAGCTTTCCCAACCTCCTGAGTCCTTCCCAGCCAATTACTTAGTGGGGAGTTGATGATGGGCAATTGTGATGGGCACTGCTTGGTGACAGGCACTGATTGGTCCCCCGGGGGCATGTAGGGAGCATGGACAGCTCCTGGCTGGCAAATTAGGCAGTGATGCCTGTGGGTCAAATCTCTATGAGCAGGAAATGTGCTTCAACTGCTACTCTAGCTGACTCAACCAGATCTGACCGGCTCTACCCACACTACATCTTCATGGTTTCCTTTTAAAACTCTTTTATTTGGATGTGGAATTTATTTTCATGCCATCATTCAATCTGTTCTGCATTGCAGTGAGCTACATAGGCTCTGTAAAATCACTTTAGGTAGCAAAAATATTAAGACAATATGTCAAAAATTTTGGCCTCCCTCCAATGCTGAAGCCAATATGCTTAGCTAGGGCTTCTAAAAACGTGTTTGTTGTCTTTTCATTTTGCTCAATTCTTTTCTGATCCCAAAACTTTTTGGCTTATGTAATAAGAGAATTCTTCACTATCTCATGATAATGAGGATATTATATTTTGTGAGCTACTAAGAAATGTGAAATCATTTGTTTCAAGTATCCAATCAGATTTTTTTCTGTGGTTCAGTGTGTCATGTACAAAGACATTGTGGAAAGTATTACAAACAGAAAAATGTAAACCCAGTACCTTCTTTCATTGTTGAGGGCACTTTCTCCCTAAATATTTGGACCCAAATTATATTTTTCAGAGAATTACTGTTTGGTAATTAAAGTCAATTCACAAATTTTGATGTCTTTTTTCTAAGTACTTTGAATTTAAATTCCACTACAACCTTGTTTCACACAGTAAGAGTAGATTTCCTGGGTAAAGACAATTCTCAAGGGAACCTACAGGATATATAGCAAGGTTTCTGAGGTTTGTTTGTTTAGTGTGAAAATGAGCCATCTTCACCCACATTGCTCCCTCTCAGCTAAGTCTCCATGGATTACTTTGCATGAACGCCTATTTTCCCAGACAATTTAAAAATTTCTTAATAGGCTAAGTTGTGAAAAATTTTGAACAAATTAAAATTTACCTGTTATAATTTTAAAACACTTTTGAATTTCCTTTATTAGAACCGCGAATTCATCAATCCTAACTCCACCTTTACCATCAAAAACAGTTAACATGTTGTTTTCATGATATAGTGCCCATGAAACTATTATTTTCAAGTGGCTTTGTTATGCGTATATATAACCATATAAGCTGATTCTGAGCAAAATGAACTCCAAGATATGAAACCGAGAGTATTATTTGCGGTTGTTTTTTTTAATATACTATGTGATTTCTATTTTCTTTTGGGTTATTCCTCTATGCTTTATTTCCTGCTGTATTTGATTTTGGTAGCCTGTGTATTGTGCATATATTTAACTTAATTAGAGAAGGGAAGAGGAACAACAAAATGGTGAGACAAAGGACAAAGGCAAACCAATGGAATAGTAATACTCACAAGACAATATGTTGGAAATGTACATTACAACTTGTGAGGGGTATTGGGGTGAAGGAAAACTGAAGAAAATGAGGGAGGTGGTAACAAGTTTGAAAAGTTATGTATTCACTACCTTAAAATTGCTGTAACACCACTGTACATCACTTTGACAATAAAATTAAATTTAAAAAATAAGCTGCATGAAATAAAATTTCACTGTATTGGTAGAGTAAATATTATTCTTTATGTAGTAACTTTTTAAAAATCAATACTGTTTGGCGTGTAATTTGAATTAATTACCCCATTTTAATCAGAGGACCATTAACTTGAATGCTGTCTGACTGGACAATATTTTCACAATATACTTACCAATATTTTGAAAAAAAAGAATAAATATAGTACTAAAAGCGAAAACAGTTTAATTCTATGGAAACCTATAACTTTTAAAATTAAATAAGTTGTTAAGAAAACAGAATATATGTGTTCTTCAACATTCCAATGACTAGTAACTACTCATTTTCAAATTTGGAAGATTCCATACCTGAGAGATTCAAAACAGTACCGGCTTGCATGTTCTGTAATTCTGCAATAGATGCATTTTCCAACATGGTGTTACAGATTGAGAGTCAACAGAAAAATAACCACATTCTGGTAGAGGATATAACTATGTAGCATCGGTAATAATTCTTCAAGAGTAAGCAATTGTTTATCACAGTAAGCTATTATTTTTATAACCACCAATCCTAATATTTAATATATAGAGTCATCCTAGCCCAACAGTTTAGAACTTTTAGGGTACACCTCAAACTTCCCTTAATTCACATCTTGGAAAGCTTATCTCTATTGTGAAAAAAATACAACTCTGCTAGTGTGATGCCATACATGTTCTGGAAAGAACACCACAATAAACTAGGTTGCATCATTTTTACCCCACTGGTATTCTTGAGATCGGAACACTTGCAAATATTATTTATATTTATACTTTTTTAACGATCATATAAATTCTGGATGCTAAGATCAGAAGATTACAGTTCAAAGCCCACCCAGGCAGTAAGTTTCCCTAGATTCTTATCTCCAATAAACATAAACTTATCAGCAAAAGCCAGACACAGGTGGCATTGAGGTTGAAGTGGTAGAGCACGAGCCTTGAGCATAAACAGGCTCAGAGACAGTGTGCAGGCCCAGAGTTCAAGCCCTAGGACAAACCAATAAAACAAAAACAAAAATAAAAACAAACCCCACACCTAATATTTTTCTCATCGTATACAGTGGCAAATAATTAAGAAAATTGCTTCCTGTGTTACATACAGGTAGAAGAAAGATGTCCCACTTTTATTTTCTTCATACCATGTTATACCAAAGCCTCAAAAAATTGCTCTTATTCTAAATTTATAAGTTGATATCAATTTTCTGCAACTCTGTCTACAAAACTCACATCATCATTTTATACATGAACTCTTGGAATTATCTATTAACTAATTTCTAAAAAAATTATAACTCTCTTGAAAGAACATTTTAGGCAAAAAGAATGCAAAATCATTTGTGAATTTGTCAATTAAACCCCCTACTTAAAAAGAGTTTTGTAGTATCCTATAGAATATGAAATTAAAAACAAAATGAAAATATTTATTTTAAATGTAAATTCTAATTTAGAAAGATCTTCAAAATCCTACATTAGATGAACTTTGCTTTTTTCAGGCTTAAGTTTGTGTAATCCTTCATCATTTCTTTGGGATACTACAGAGTGATGATTACTTACTTTTTAAAATTTTAGATGGGAATCATGAGTCATTTTGCATCTAGGAATGTTCTGTAATGAAGAGAGAATTTAAAACACAAGTGAGGATAAAATATGAGTTGCATTTCAACAGGATTGACTTCTCAAAACTTAATGACGATTAGTTCAAACTTCCAACTATGTATTCCTTTCTTGTTTGTTTTGTTTTATTATGACAAAATTATGACAAAATTCCCTGGTCCAGGGAAGGTATCACTATGTAATTCCACTCTCTAATCTCCTGTCTTAATCTCAGTGCTAGAATTCTAGGCTTGTTTCACATTGCCCTGCCATAATTTCTTGGTTTATTTAATCTAGATACAGACTACCAATTCTGAACTTCTCCAGGGATATTATACACCATAGTGACTGTTCAGACTGCTTATCTACTATTTTCGAAGATGTTCTAACATTTGACACAGGATATAAATATTTTCAGATGCACCTGCGGGATCTCTGATTCATTCCTCCATGGATGTGACCCCTTTACTAATGATTAATTGACTCTCTGACTATCTCTGGTCCCTACCTATTCAATATTCTCAAACGTTTTTGAAAGAAGTTCACTTGAGGACTTTCTAATATTAAAAATTATCACGTGATTGTAGTCTTATTCAGAACATATATTTATTGTTTTTTAACTTTTCTACACATTCTGAGAGTTGTTTCATTTGTGTATTTGTGTGTGCACATATAAGTGCCTCTGTGTGTATGTGTATGTTTGTATGTATGTATGCAAAAGCCTCAAACTCTTATTCAGCAATCTTGCTCATAACTGGTATTCCATCACCTGAGCCATTCTTCCAATCCAGCTTTTGACTGCTTTATTATATGTACTGCTGCAAAGACTGTTCTGCCAAGGCTGGATGCAAACTGAATTTCCCAGACTCCTTTACATTCTTAGGTTTTATTTCTCCAGGAGTATCAACTTTTAAACTACAAACATTTTTGTAAGGTTAATGTCTAAGCTGTAGCCCAGATTTTTAACTCAAGAATTCTCTGGGAAGTATACAATGGATTCTTGCCTATATTCTATCCTTTTCCCGTTCAATTTCCTACCACTCTCACATTGCCCCCCACTATCCTCTCTTGCACTACACATTTACTGGTATTTATTTTGTTGTGCTTCGACTTAGCCTTTTAAGAGAATTATAGTATTTCCACTCTCCATGGACTCTGACACTTCAGATAATGAATTTGTACCTCCTTGCATACCATCCAGTGTGTTTACTTTTACATTTATCGACACTCCTATCTACCACAAGTGAGGAAATTCATGCAAACTAAGTTTCTCTGGGTCTGCGTTATTTCACTTAATATTATTTCTAAGTGTTTCATTTTTTCTTTAGAATGGTGCAATATTATTCTTTCCGATGGATGAACAGAATTCCATTATGAATTTATTTATATGACTTGGAACAAACTTATATTAAGTGAAGAAAGACAGACTCAAATAAATATAGGTTGCCTAATTTCCCTCATTTGTTGTATTAGAATGTGCCTCTAATTCTACAAATAAACACAGTTGGATGGTAAAAGAGAAAACATTACACTTGGACATAATAAATTTTGTGGGATTGTAAACATTTATACAGTGAGATCAAAGGAGGATGCCCATTGGAGAGGATCACAAAGGAGTAATAGCTGTACGAATATTATCATATAAAATAATGTTCATTAAAATAATCTCCAAGAAATGATTATGAGAGTTTGTTTATTGTTTTGCTTTTTCCTTCAGTGTTCTGATGCCATTTATTTAAATTTCTGCACATTTGGTCTTATATGTACGTTTGGATAGGGCAAGGGGGAATACACAAATGGTGGGACAAAGGCTTAAATACAGCAGTGCTACCCAATAGACACTACATTGTAAATGAAATATACAACTTATGCTAGAGGGAGGTTGAAAGGGAAAAACTGGGAGAACATGAGTGAAGAGGTGACACTGTTCAAATAGAAATGTGCTCATTATCTGACTTATGTAATTGTAACCCTTCTGTACATCATCTTTACAAATTAAAAATCGACCTCATAAATAGGCTAGAGTAGCTATACTAATATTAGATAAAATTGGCTTTAAAATATAGGTGGTATGAAAGTAAAAAGAGACAAAGAAGGACATTTAATATTGACAAAGAAAACTCTCCATCAGTGGGATATAACAATTCTAAATATCAATGTCCTGAATCCTAGAGCTCACAAATTCATCAAAGAAATGCTACTTACCCTAAAAACATGCATACATCCAAATAAATTTTTGGTTGCTTGAACAAATCATTCTTACGTCTGGACAGGCCACCCAGGTAAAAACTTAGCAAAAATCTTTAGAGCTAAATAACTGTATTGACAAGCTATACCTAACACATATCTATAGAGTATTTTACCTACCAATGTCACAATATATATTCCACTCAGCAGCACATGGAATGTTCTCCAAAGTAGAACATATCTTAGGTCACAAAGAAAATCTTTCAAAATTCAAAAATAAAAATTAAATTCCTCTTTGTATCCTGTCAGACCATGATGAAACCAAATAAGATCTAGACATCAAAAGGCATCACATAACATTCTGAAACTCACAGAGACTGAATAACACATTGCTAAATCATCAGTGAGTCACTGAAGAGATATGCAGGGAAGTTCCAACGTTTATGGAATTCAGTGGAAGTGAACACACAAAATAGTACCTCCTCTGGGACACAGCAGCAGCACAGACAATACTCAGAGGAATATTTATAGTTTTGAGTATGTACATCAACAAATTAGAACAATCTTAAATCAGCACTAATGATGCACCACTAAGTCTTTGACAAATCAGGAAAAACAAAACCAAAAACCAGTAGACAGAAATAATACAAATTAGATTAAAGAAATAAATGAATCAGTCTCAAAAAGCCTACAATCATAATTGACTTTTATCTACTAGTAGCTCAAAAATTCGCCCAATGAATGTCAATGTAGCTATTTTCAGAGATAGACTCAACCAGCTCAAACCAGTGAACAAAACAAATTTCTAGGATTCTAAGAAACAACATTTTGTTTGCCTTTTTTAACAGAAATTTACCCTGTTTTTCTTATTAAGGTGATTTACAGATGGATTACAGTTACAAGGGTCAGGTAATGAGAACATTTCCTTTTGTGAAATGTCTTCAGTTCCCTCACTTGTTCCCAGTCCCACCCTCCTGTCCCCACCTATGTGTTAAATAGTTCACTTTCATCAATGTTCAATGAACTCCAATGCTGCAATTTTTCACTCTTTTCCCTAAAGCTCTTTGCCCACCCCTCACCTTCCTGAAGACATACAATGAATATACCAGGCATAAGGTAAATAAGACAGAATTTTCACAAACTATAAACAACAACAAAAACAAAACAAAAAAGAAGCTTTCTGTTCCGTATCTCATAGTTCGTTTGAGTATATATATATCTTGTTATATAAATGTAATTGTTTTTTATCATGAAGTCAATTCAGAGATTAAGGTGTGATAACATAATTTTGCTTTCTATTTAATGGTGCTTTTTATTTTAATATTAAATTTGTAAGTAACACAATTCAAGTCCTAGTGAAATTTGAAAGTTCAGATTTAAATGTTCCAAATGTCTAATAATTCCATTTTGGCAACCAAAATGAAAAGCAGGCACGTTTTATCCTCAAGAATGTCATTATTTCATGTGTAAAAAATTAAAATAAATGTAATGTTAATTCAGTTGAGATAAGGAATCAAATACTTATGCAATGCATCAGTACCATAGATTATGACATCTATTAACAAAATTAATAAAAATTGTTTTAAATAGATTACTTAAGACATGAAGCAAGTGATAATTTTCTAAGTGAAGTTATATAGAAATCACAGTCGAAAGATTCCAGAATTCTGTGTGCTTTATCCATGTCAATTTACACATATGCTAGGCTCATCTCAACGTTATTTGAAGATAACTGAAAACAGGATTAGAATTAAAAAAATCACGCAAATGGTTAGCTGTATTTTGTGACTAAATAGGTCTCTTTTATATCTCTTTATTTTATTTGAAAAATCTGGAAAATTCAAGTCACATCAAAAATAATGAGAAATAAACACCATTAGCTCCTTAAAAGACAATCAATAAAAAAAGAAATCAACATAGAAAAAATTGAACCTCATTTTGCACGTGGTCTTTGTATATTGTGGTGCTTTGTTATTGTGGATTATGTGACTATCCCATGAATCTGGGCTCAAATCACAAGGGCTACAGGAAGAAAATTTCAAAATCTAGAGCAGCTAATACACATGTGCAGTTGTTTGTAGGTTTCACTAAAGTAGCAGCTGGACATCAATTGTACAAAGGAAATAATTCTACTGCTTTGCAGGCAAGAATGTTAAGAAAAGCATACTGTTATCTTCTTAGATGAAATAAGAAGTCCACACTTTAAAAGGTGACTAAATGATCAGCCCTTTGAATAACAGTGCCATTTTTAATACACTCTAGATAATTCAAATCCTTCATCCCTCCACAACTATTAATGACATTCACAAATCATTGCCGAGGGGAATTTCCAGTTCTATTTGATATTTCATTTGGATTAGGAGTAACATAAACAATAATTCCAGTTGTTGAGAATATTTAATTTAGAATAAGCAAACAAATCAGATTCAACTGCATAGCATAACCTTTAGGAAAAATGAATTAAGATATATGGTATGTCCTTTGTAATTTAATTATAGACATTAGGGCAAAATGCCAGAAACACTCTGCAAGAAGGAAACAGAAGTCTTTGATAAAATATACTATACATTACAAGTAATTTTACCTACAATTTCCATTATATGATAGCATATTTTTTCTGCTAATCAGAGACAGAAATATTTTTATGATATGAAAATGCATCATCATGAATAAAAGAAATCAGGGAGTAGATGGCACAAGTGCTGGTTGGTTCTGTTAAATATTCTCATTATTTTGAATGATCTGGTGTTTTTGTCTGTGTGAAATTATGAATGTATTTTATGTCTGGGCAGGAAAATTTGATTATTAGATAACTGCTGACACCCAATGTCAGGAATCTAACCTGAGTCAAAGTGGTAAAATATATATGAATGCATTTGTGATTGTGTGTGTGCCTGCAAATCTGTATTTAGAAGGAAGTATCTTATTTCCCTCAGAGTATATACTTAATTCTATTAGTTATACGTCATTAATGACTACAGATAAAAGTAATTAACATTTTGAGAAGTATGTTTATGTTCCTATGTTTGCATGAATAAACTAAAAAGTTATATTTTGGGTATGAGTTTTGTCGAAGGTCAGCTGAAAGTATAAATATCTTGAGAAAGATGTCAATGGCAATTATTTCAGTGTAGATCAATTTTAGACAACACTTGGAAGGATATGTAATCATATATGAAAATGCAACATTTATTGACTTTCCAAAGCTACACTATTCGAGAAATATTTAGGAAAACAAGTTAAATTATGGAAACATAAAAGTAATGTGATTATTTATTGCATATAGTTTTATATTTTAGTTTGTCAAGTAAAAATGCCATTTATTTCTACTGTATAGGAAGGAAAACCCTAAATATTATAGTTTGTGCCATATTTCACACTGAGAAGCTTTGTCTATATCAATGTTTATTTCTTTTGTTTCTGCTTTCCTATTCATAATTCTGCTTCTTATAGTATTCTTCTAAGGACTTTTTCTTTCTGCCAGTTTGGGGCTTGAACATACTTTATGCTCACAGTTTTTTTTTTGTTTTTTTTTTTGCTAACAGTAGTAAGTCTACTATTTGAACCATGCCCCTGCCAGAAATTTTTGTAGTTAATTGGAGATAGAACCTCATGAACTTTCCTACCAGCCTGAAAACCATTATCCCCCAAGTCTCATACTTCTTAATCACTAGGATTATAGAGATGAGTCTTGGATCAGAAGAGTCAATGACTTTTCGTGTCTTATAGCTTCCACATGTTTGCTAGTAATTGCAATAATAAACTACCACAAATTGGGTAGCATTAACATTGTAAATACATTGTCTCTGAGTTGATGGCATTAGAACTCCAAGATTAGAGTTGGCTTCTGATTCCTCTTTCCTTAGCATATTCAAGGCATTCTGCTTCTCTTGGAGTAGACTTCAACTTAAATGCTACCTTTGAGATTCTGTTTCCATATACAGTCACTTTGTAAGACAATGGGTTTTTTATCTTTAGTCTGATTTCAGTGGGACATAACATATTACTTAATAGATAGAAGAAAATCTCTAATATGAAATTTTTTGTTTGGGGCAGGGAAGTTATGGTTATAATTTTAAAAAATAGCAAAAGAGGTAAAGGTTTTATTAGAGCTTGTAAGACAAGTATGAAATCTTGACCTTAGACATTCCACATTTAAATTCCCAGCACTACTGGAGGATTGAACTCAAAACTTATACTTGTGAAAAGGCATCTCTACTACCACCATACCTGCAGATTATAATTTGATTGCTTATTTTGAGGTAGTACCACCATGCCTGGGTCTGCTTGGACTGAAGTCCTCCTAACACAAGCATAAAACATTTTGCCTGGAACTGGAATACTCTAAGCTCTGTTTTCCAAGTAGATAATATTATAGATTTGACCCACTTTATCCTGTAAAATTATACCATCTCAAAATATCTTGATATTACCTATATTTGTGCTTAACATATATAGCTAACCTTAATTTTCTCCCTCTTTTGTTTAGTATTCTGAATTGAAAATATAGGCTTTCTTGATATACATGGCTTTGTTTGGGATGGAATACCATCACAATCAAAAAAGTCTCACAAAAGTTTATGTCAAAAATCATGGAAAAGAAGGCTTAAGGTTGGAAAAAACACTGATCTTTAAGTTATGATTGCAGTATTATTAATAGTGTTAGTCAATGATTGCTTAAGTATCAGGAGGAAGGCAAAAATGTGAAAGATGTCAGGTCTCTGTAGAAATTTTGTAGTTGTCACTTCATGTTATCTTCCTTCCTTAAAGCTTGTTTTATTAAAAACCCTCTGGGTGCATATTGATTGGACTGATTGGTAATCATCTCTGGAAATAAAGTTAATTTTAAAAGGATGATGGTGTTGTAAATAAAGGAATTAGCAGAGATATTGTCACAGATTGAGCCGACCAGGTTAACTGCTAAACAGCAAAAAAAAAAAAAAAAAAGCAAAGTTTAAAGTTTGATGATCCACATTGGAACATATACAGATAGATAGATACATACATATACATATACATATACATATACATACATACATGAAAAATTAAATCTCCAGTAGAATATAGAGAAACTTGGCATAACAGGTATTAAACTATATCAAACTGGTTGCAGGAAAGGTAGAGTACAATATAGATAGTTTAGCATAGATTTTGCAAATATTTTGTAAAGAATGAAAATTCTTCCTTCATTATATACTTTACAAATATCCTTATTATGTTTTAAGATTTTTTGTGAAAATACCATACAGAGGGGTTACAAGTACAGAGACAATGTAATGAGTACATTTCTTATCAAGCATTGTTACCTCCTCCTTTCTATCCCTTTATCATCCCTTTCCATCTCCCCTTCCCGACCCTCTCACCCATCTTGAGCCAAAGTTGTAAATTTCATTTTCCTACATAGCATCTCATTGTTGCACTGAGTCCACCTGTATCCCTACTTAAACAACTTGGTTTTTCCCTTCCCCCTCCACAAATTATACCAACACCAAATACAGTGAAAGTATGTTAAGTATTTTTATATTGTAGTAGGAGCATCTATACAATGCTGAAAATTTGAATTACACCAAATATGCAACATGAGTAGGCACTGGTGGCTCAAGGATGTAATTTTAGCTAGTTAAGAGGCTAAGATCTGAAGATCTCAGTTCAAATCCAGCCTACATAGCAAAGTTCATTAGATTCTTATTTCCAATTAACCACCAGGGCAAATGGAGTTCTAGTTCAGATTGTATGTCGAGCATTCCAGTTCAGATTTTATGTCGAGCACTGGCATAGAACACAAAAACACCAACCAGGCCCTGAGTTTAAGCCCTGGGATCAACAGAAACAAAAATATAAAATAAAACATGGAGTTAGATATTTTATAATGAAGCATAATTTAATATACTCTACATTGTTAGAAAGACTAGACTTCCGTGTTAGCTTTATAACCTACCATAATAAGTGATGTTGTCAATTTATCAAACAGAAATGCTTATTCAGTTTTACAAGTTTGAAGGTTTCAGTGTATGTTCAGTTGGTTTTATTGCTTTGGCAGCCTGTGACAAGACAATGGCAAAGTGGGGAGTATGTCAAAGAGAAAAGTTTTTGACCTAGACTGATTAAAAGATAAAATAAGAAAGTAGTTGAGAGTCTATGTTCTCATAGCTTTCACGCTGAAGAACTTAATCTCCAGAACTATTCAGATATTCTCCACAGTCTGGGAGGAAATAGAAAGTCATTTTTCTTTAACACATAGATCTTTCTGGGTTATTCTAAATTCAATTGGCAACACCTTCACAAATGACAATAACTTGTTCAGGGGAAGAATCAAGTAGATATTTCTGTAAATTCTAATCAGAACTCAGTAGACTAAATATTTTATGGAATTTTTATTAAAATATTTTCTTGCAGACGGAGTGGGTCTTTACACTACAAATGTGTATATCTGTGTGTTTGTATATGTGTATGTGTGTGTTTGAATAAACTAATATAACAATGTAGCAGAGAGAAGTATTAGTGGGGCTGGGAAGTGGCTTAGTTGTGGAGCCCTTGAGTTGCATGCATGAGGCCCTTGGTTCAATTCCTCAGCACCACATAAGCAAAAAGAAAAAAGCCAGAAGTGGCGCTGTGACTCAAGTGGTAGAGCGCTGACCTTGAGCTGAATAGCTGAGTGACAACGCCCAGGCCAGAATTCAGGTCCCCCAAGTGCCCCCCCCCCCAAAAAAAATATTAGTATGGCCTTTCGTTTTTCTTCTTATACTATGAAAGTCTGTCACAATTCCCAATCAAATCCTATCCAAGATTCAAACATTAATGCTGTCCCAAAAGTTTTGCATGCATGAAAGGCTGGGAAGGTGGCTCATTGGTATAGCACTTACCTTACTTACCAAAAGTTTTGCATGCCAACCCAAGTACATCTACCTCATTTAAGATGGGCATGGTATATAAAGTTTTAAATCCTCCAATTACGTTGTCACCAAGGAAACAACATATAATATTTCTTTAAAAATACCTAGATTGTAGAACACTTTACCCAGAAAATTGAAGGAATATATTTTATGGGATTTAATTTAAATATTTAGTCACTGAAATTGATGTTTTATATCCACAACTCAGAGCCCTATTAAACTACATAATTGAAAAATTCATCTATTACCATCTTCCATGAACACAGTCCTTCCTGAAAACAAACCAGATGTGGTAAACAAATTAACATGTACGCCATTGTCAAATGCAGCTGTTCTAAAGCATGGAACTGACAGAGCAATTAATGCCTGTAAACAGCTAGTTCCAAGGAGTAAGGAAAGCGATTTTTCCACTAAAAGTGGAAAAGTCCACAGATGTTTCAGATTGTGTTTCATTGTTGGCATTTGTGAGATATATTTTGGAAAGCACAATGAATGAAAGCATGCTGTTTTGTAAAACTTTGCTGGCTGACACACCAGGGAAGGAAAACTTTTGAAATGTTTCAAATGAAAAGACAGACAATAGGGTGGGTGAGTTGTGGTATGCAGTTTAAATAGAGACTGAAGCAAACCAAAGAATGGGAAAAATTCTTTTTCCCTAAGAAATGCTTTCTGGGTATATTGTGCTATAAACTATAATGATAAAATGATCATTTCTTTGGAAAAGTAAGGAAAAAACACTCACCCATTGAACTTCTTTTTAAAGTGAATCTTAAATGACAAGGATGAAGAAATTTAAATGGGTTCATGTTATCCAAGATTGTTTTAATTTTTGATTAAAAGTTAAAACAAACTGACAGGCTATTAGTCCATGAAGATTTACAGAGTAAGTCTCTGGCATATATTTTATCTTGTTCCTCTTTTTTGGGGGGTAATATAAATATTTTATTTCAAAAAAGCATCTTGGTTTTAACCATTACCCACAAAATTTATGCAGTCATAGAATAAGAAAATTTTTTTGATAAATTTAATACAATAGTAGGCTCATTTTATGCCAACTGAAAATATAAAAACCAATGACATCTTCACTGAACAACCACTCATAAAAATCATGAAATAATATAGTAAAACTCCATGTCATTTTTTTTTTTGGTTGTGGGCCTTGATTTCTGGGCCTGGGCAATGTCCCTTAGCTCTTCAGCTCAAGGCTACCACTGTACCACTTGAGGCACAGTGCCATTTCTGGTTTATTGGAGATAAGAGTCTCACAGACTTTCTGCCTAGGCTGGATTTCAACCACTATCCTCAGATCTCAGACTCCTGAGTAGCAAGGTTTCCAGGCATGAGTCACCAAAGTCCAGATCCAAGTCAATTTTTAAAAAGCAAGCTTATTGAAACTTCTAGCTTTTTCCAGTAAACAATCTTATTTTTTCAAAATTAACTTATAACTGAGTAATTTTTAGATGTAACCGTCAATTTTTTATAGAATCAAATATAATTCTATTACTCAGTATTTCACAAAAATCCACTGTAATTGACTTTCCCCAAAATCAATTATTACATACTACCTGACACACTATAATCATTACATTCCAAATAGTTTGGACCATTTCATATGAATTCTAGGTGCTATTTTACATTATAAATTCACATCTGTGGTTTTAAACTAAGGAGAAAAGATGTTAGAGGTAAAATCACACATGAATATGTAGTGTGGCTCAATTGAACCAAAAATTGTGAATTCATACAGACAAAATTATTTTCTTTCCACTAAATACGTTGAAGTAATACCATTGGAAATATTGAGGCAGGAAGTGGCAGAATTAAAATCTCATCAAACAATGTCTCTCTTATTCTGCTAACCCCTGCACTAAGAAGATGTCCCTTTTCCCAGTTGTCACAAAACTTGCAGTGTCTCTCTTAGAATTCTATTTGGAAAAGTTCTAAATCACTGATTCTTTTTTTTGTATTTTCTGTTATATAAAACAAAATATAGGCACAAAACAATTGAAATAAAATGCACACATATGTTGAAGTCATCACAGCTGGAAAAACAACCAACAAATTGGAACTTCCCCAGAACAAAAACATGTTGTGCCCAGTTTATTTTTTAAATTACAAAACCTTCAAACATACGTTAATTTAAGTAGAGCTATAACTGTCTCTCAGAAATAAGGTTGTGTTAATTTATAATTAAATTCATCTGGATCAACCTAATATAGAAAATCCCTTGAATGGATCAAATTGTTTAAAACAAATGAAGCTGTATATAAAGTAAGATCTGCACATATTTAAAAGAAAAAATGCTACAGTATTAAATCACAAAAATCATAACATTCTTAAAAATTCCGAAATGCAATTAGTAATTCCAAAATATCCGTAATGAGAACTAAATACTACTGACTTAACAAGAACAAAAAGTGCAAATAATAGAATCTGAGCATTGTACATGAGTGTACATAATTTAATAATACTCCAAATTATACTGTTTTTAGAACACTGAATTTGGATTATCTAAAGGAAAACATCAGCACATTATATAAATGAAATTAAAAATCTCATGAAAAGAGAGAAGAGTAGTAGTTTCTGGATAATAATATTTTAATAAATGGTGGTCAAAATCTATTCCTGACTAAATTGTGAACCTAATTAGTTATATCTAAAGAAGACCGAAGTTACTCGAGCTGATTTGAAACTTTGGCAAATTAGTAGAATACATCAGTAACATTATTATGGATGTTGACTCTGGCATGGAATTCATTTCCTCTTTGATCTGACAAATGAATATATGAAAGAACATAACTTCTCCAACGAAATATCAAGACCTAACTAAACGTATAACTAGAAAATTCATCATGCAATCCGTATTGCAACTGGGATAAAAAGAAAAATCTGTCATACTGATTCTGTATTTATTTTAAATGTTAGCTTTTTTCATAAATTATTTCCTTTGTCTTGCATTTTTAAAACATTGTGTTAAATGATTTATATCTTGGTAACTAATTTTGGATGCCTCCTTAAATTTTGTTCTGGGTATAATATCTCACTTCAGTTCCTAACCCATGAAATGATGTTGTTTACAAAACAAATGCTAATAACCACTGTTTATAATACACAAAATCTCATAAGAATGATTTCAGGAAGCATAGGTTAACATTTTGATATCGTGATCTCATGACTGATGAGGCCTATCTGCATGAGTAGTTGTACCTAGATTCCTAAGCCTAAATTTAGCTACTGTTAAAAAATGTTTATACCTTTATCTGTCACCCATCAGAGGTTAAACCTGAGTATAAAGTCTAAGGAAAATCATAAGGCAAGAATTAAGCTCTTCTGGATATAAAGTAAACCAAAATGCCGCATACAGTAACTCATTGGACTAAAGTCAACATATTTCTCTAAAACATGTTAAGTATTCCCTTACAATATGTATTATTCTCAAGAAGGGAATGAAGAATGTGAGAAGAGGATTAAGCAAGTATTGTCTTCAAATATACATAATTTGGATTTAGCTCTTTATTTCGTTATAGGAATTTTTGATAAAAACTGTTTGAATAATTGATTTCCTGGTCAGGTATAATATATCCTAGTTACATATACCAAACCGCATTCAGAAAATGGTATATAGTAATTGAGTAGAAAAATATTCTATAAATAACAAAAAATATATACCTATAGGATAATATTTTGAAGAGTCAATTGGAAATATTCTAATATAATAATTTGAACAATTTCACATTGACAGTAATTATCTAGAATACTTTAATGCTAATTGGACAAGATTGTCCTTCTAAATGAGCAAAACCTATTTCTCCTTTTACTTTATCAGGGAAATATCTAAGCTAAAAATGGAAATTAACATATGAATCTATAACAACTGGAATGAATTTTACTTTTTATTAGCAAATATTAATTTCACAAAAGTATTTTATTATATTATACACATATGTCCACGTAATGTAGCTTGTTACATTTTATTCATTTTATTAATTTCCTTATCCTATTTTTATACTTATATTTTATTATGTCATCATACTAACTTATGAAATATTTGAACATATTTACTCCACAATATTTCTCTTCATCTCCTCTCTTACTTTTTTCCAAGCTTAATCAATTCCATCTTTTACACCTGGGTCATTCATTTTATTTTCTGGGTCTAGAGTCTGCATATGAGAAATCTAATATTTGTTTTACACAGTATCGCTAACTGCTTTTATATGAAGTTTTCCAATTCTATTTTCTTGAAGTTGATATGTTTTCATAATTATGTGTGGCTAAATAGTATATCATTGTGTGTGTGTGTATATATATATATATATATATATATATATATATTACAGTTTCTCTCTTCAATGAGTGATTAAGGAACATGTAGTTAAATCTGTACTTATTTATGCTTTTTTATGTGGGAGAAGGAAGGATGGAAATAATGATGTTTGGAATAAGAAACATGCTCTTTAGACAGGCACTCTTCTGTTTGAAACATCTCTCAGCTGCTCTTTCATCAGTATTTCAATAATGCATTGTATTTAAAAATAAAATTTGATTACATTTGCAAAGGTGTTCTTTTTCAGCATATATATTATTTTTTATTTTAATGTCACATTTAGTATGTCATATGAGTAGGGGGATGTATGTGAGCATGAAAATCTAGGCATGTTTGTACATGTAGCTGACTCAAAGGAAACTGAATGTATGTGAGATACAGGATTAAAATAAAAGTTTGAGACCTGTAAGTTGCTAAATTGATATATATGTCCAGTTTGTGGAGTGTGATTTCAAGATCACATTTGGGTAGGTTTTATACCAAGTAAGTAGATGTTTCTAATCCAAAATGGTAACGAAGAAAACAGCAACTCTGTTTCATAATCATTCAGTCTTAGTACTCCGTACATTGTAATAAGTGGAAAAAATGATTGAAAGTATGGTGCGTTAGTAGTAAGCCTTTAGACACTCTACATTTTCCCCAAAATCTTCAGATGTACTCTTTGGATATAAATTACAAGTATATTTATAAACATACAGATATAATATGATCTTATATATGTAAATATATGTATATATTATAAATACATAATATGTTTACTTGTATTATAAATGTGTATCAAATATTGATTTATATTTAAATGTAATTCTTCTCATCATAGATACATAGACAGACAGACAGATAGATAGATAGATAGATAGATAGATAGATAGATAGATAGATAGATAGATAGATAGATAGATAGATAGATGGATGGATGGATGGATGGATGGGTGGATGGATGGATGGATGGATGGATGGATGGATGGTTGGATGGATGGATAGACAGATAGATAGATAGATAGATAGATAGATAGATAGATAGATAGATAGATAGATAGATAGATAGATAGATAGATAGATAGATAGATAGATAGATAGATAGATAGATAGATAGATAGATAGATAGATACTTTTTTTTGGTCAGTCCTGGGGCTTGAATTCTGCGCTTAGGTGCTGTCCAAGTGCTCTTCAGCTCAAGGCAAGAGCTCTACCGCTTGAGACATAGCACCACTTCCAGTTTTCTGGTAGTTTATTGGAGATAAGAATCTCATGGAATTTCCTGCCTGAGCTGGCATTGAACTGTGATCCTCAGATCTCAGCCTCCTGAGTAGCTAGGATTATAGGCATGAGCCACGGGCACTGACTATACTTATATCTGAGATTTGTTAGTGGAACAAAGGGTACAGAAACTATTATTCTTATCATGAAAGGACTTCACACTGACAGGTATAATTACAAGAAGAAAAACAATAACTATTTACAGTGGCACAAAAATCCCTTAGGTGCCTAGCAAGAGAGCATGTGTTTCCAGACACTGCATGTGGTGTGAGCAGTTTGCAACCCAAGCGACTGAGGAAGATATTGGACCCTAAACAAACCTGACAATTGCATAAACACCACCCTCTATGACAGATTTAGCAAGGCCTGTCTTAGAGATTCTTGTTAGGGATATGATGAAAAAATTTATATTTTAGTTGTGATTACAGAACTCTTTTACACATAACACTCAGCCATTAACTATATTTAACATAGTTCCTATTGCTCTAACTTATGTTTTCTTGGCTCAGTAAACTGTTTTGTGTTTGTGACAAATTAGCTGTTCAAAACATAGACATGGGTTTTTAATATTTTTGAAATTACTGTCTGCAGAGTGTTGCATGAGTTGAGCTTCTTTCTCTTTACCATATCATAGGAATAAACTTAATCTGATTCAAACTTGGAAACAGGTAGCTTGTTCTCTCTCCTAGAAAACCATCTATATGGACTTCTTCACATGAAAACAGACCCTCATTTACTTGCAAAAGTCTGTCAGTGAGCCAAACCTAACTCACCCATATGAGGTGAATTCTTCTCCCATGCATCCTTTACATTAAAAATTGTAAGAACTGTTCAGTAATGAGCATACTTTTTAATATGAAGTGTGACTCCTATTTTCCATAATATGAATCAAGCAGAGGAATCAGTTTAACATGTGAAAGAGCCTTAAAAAGAGTCTTAGACCTTGAAAATTGTCCTAGGTATGAATTTTTGGAGAAATATCCCATTTCAAAGACAAAGGACTCATTTTTTTATTTAATTTAATTTTATTTGTGAACATACTGTACAGAGGCGTTACAGTTACATGGGCAGGATAATGTGTACATTTCTTACCAAGCATTGCAGCCTCCTCCTTTGTTTACCCTTCACATCCCTTCCCAGCCTCCCCCCTCCCCCCCTAATCACAATCCTTCTCCTTCCCTCCCCCGCCCCCCCCTTCTACCCCCACCCCCCGCACCAACGTTGTAAAGCTCATTTTGGACATGACAACTTGTACTTCTTATTGTTGCAACAGGTCCACCTGTATCCTTAAACAATTGTTTTTTCCCCATCTCCTCCACAACTTATACTGACATCAAATATAGTGAAAGCAGGGGTTATACTGTGGGGGAGGGACATACAAAGCAACAAAGAGATAATCTTATAAATGTGTTAGAAACACATGCATGAAAGAAAAAAAACATTAAAATACACATCTAAGGGTTCATTTTCCTGACATCACATTATCTGACCTTTTCCGCTTGACTCATACATATACTAGATATTACAAATAAGGGAAACCATGGGACCTACATTTCTTTGGGACTGGCTTACTTCACTTAATATAATTTTTTCCAAGTTTTTCCATTTCCTAACAAATGGGGAAATGTCATTCTTTCTGATGGAGGCATAGAATTCCATTGTGTATATATACCACATTTTCTTGATCCATTCATCTACTGAGGGGCATTTGGGTTGGTTCCATATCTTAGCTATGGTAAATAATGCTGCAATAAACATAGTTGTGCTGGTAGCTTTAGTGTGGTCTTGTTTGTAAACATTAGGGTAAATGCCCAAAAGTGGGATTGCTGGGTCATAGGGGAGCTCTATGTGAAGTCTTTTGAGGAACCTCCATACTGCTTTCCAAAGTGGTTGAACAAGTTTACATTCCCACCAACAATGAAGTAAGGTTCCTTTCTGTCCACATCCCCTCCAGCATCTGTTGTTGTTAGAGTTCTTGATTTTTGCCGTTCTAACTGGAGTGAGGTGATATCTCAATGTTGTTTGATTTGCATTTCTTTTATGGCTAGAGATGTTGAACATTTCTTCATGTGTCTATTGGCCATCCTTCTTTCTTCTTCAGAGAAGTTTCTCTTTAAGTCTTTCGCCCACTTATTTATTGGGCAGTTGTTTCTTTGAGGATTTGTTGTTGGGGGGTTTAATTTTTTGAGTTCCAAGTATATTTTAGATATGAGACCCTTGTCCATTGTATGGCTAGTAAAGATCTTCTCCCAATCCGTGGGCTTTCTATTGATCTTGCTAGCTATGTCATTTGCCCTGCAGAAGCTCTGCAACTTTATGCAATCCCATTTGTCCAACCTTTCTTTGATTTGTTGTGTTTCCGGGTCTCTATTCAGAAAATTTCGGCCTAAGCCAAGTAGACCTAGGGTTTCTCCTATTTCATCCTGTAATGTTTTCAGAGTGTCTGCTTTGACTCTGAGGTCTTTGATCCATTTGGAGTTGATTCTGGTGCAGGGTGATATATAAGGATCTAGCTTAAGTTTTCTACATGTAGTTAACCAATTTTGCCAGCCCCATTTACTGAAGAGGTTGTCTTTCTTCCATTCTATTGTTTTAGCACCCTTATCGAAGATTAGATGGCTATAGGTCTGTAGGTTCATTTCTGGGTTTTCAATTCTATTCCATTGGTCCTGAGGTCTGTTCTTATGCCAATACCAAGCTGTTTTGATTACTATGGCTTTATAGTAGAGTTTGAAGTTTGGTATTGATATTCCCCCAGCAGTGTTCTTTCCATTCAGGAGCGTTTTTGCTATTCGGGGTCTTTTATTGTTCCATATGAATTTTTGGATTGCCTCTTCTATTTCCTTGAAGAATGAGGTTGGAATTTGGATAGGTATTGCGTTGAATTTGTAGATAGCCTTGGGAAGTATTGCCATTTTCACGATGTTAATCTTTCCAATCCAGGAGCATGGGAGGTTTTGCCATTTTTTAAGTTCTGTGTTGATTTCCTTTTTCAAGATTTTAAAGTTTTCATCATAGAAGTCCTTCACTTCTTTAGTTAAGTTAATTCCTAGGTATTTTATTTTTTGTGGGGCTATTACAAATGGAGTTGCTTTCCTAATTTCAGCCACACTTTTCTCATTGTTGGCATACAGAAAAGCCATTGATTTTGGGGGGTTAATTTTATAACCTGCTACTTTTGCCAAAGTTTTGAATCAGCTTGAGTAATTTGCGAGTGGAGTATATGGGATTCTTTAAGTACAAGATCATGTCATCTGCAAAGGGGGAGAGTTTTATTTCTTCTTTCCCTATTTGGATCCCCTTTATGTCTGCATCTTGTCTTATTGCTGTAGCTAGGCATTCTAATACTAGATTGAAGAAAAGTGGAGAGAGTGGGCATCCTTGTCTTGTTCCTGAGTTAAAAGGAAATGGCTTTCGTTTTTCACCATTGAGTATAATGCTGGATGTAGGTTTGTCATATACAGCCTTTGTTGTATTGAGGAATGTTCCATGGATTCCTAATTTTTCCAAAACCTTCATCATAAAGGGGTGTTGGATCTTGTCGAATGCTTTTTCTGCATCTATTGAGATAACCATGTGGTTCTTATTCTTGCTCCTGTTGATGTGATGAATAATATTAATTGATTTGCGTATATTGAACCAGCTTTGCATCCCTGAAATTAATCCTGTTTGATCGTGGTGTATGATTTTTTTGGATGAATTGTTGAAGTTGATTGGCCAAAATTTTGTTGAGAAGTTTTGCATCAATGTTCATCAACGAAATGGGTCTATAGTTCTCTTTCTTTGTTGAGTCCCTGCCTGGTTTTGGGATGAGGGTTATGATGGCTTCATAGAATGTGTTCGGTAGTGAGCTTTCTCTTTCAATTTCATTGAAGAGTTGGAGAAGTATTGGTGTGAGCTCTGCTTTGAAGGCCTTGTAAAATTCCGCTGTAAAACCATCTGGTCCTGGACTTTTCTTAGCTGGGAGCTCTCTTATTGCTGTTTCTATTTCAATGCTTGATATGGGCCTGTTAAGCTGGTTTAACTCATCTTGGTTTAGTTTTGGCATGTCAATATTTGCTAAGAAAAGTCCATTTCTGTCAAGTTCTCAAACTTATTAGCATAAAGTTTTGAGAAGTATTCCCTTATAATGTTCTGAATCTTGGTTGTTTCCGTGGTGATGTTTCCATTCTTATCTCTGATTTTATTTATTTGGGTGTGTTCTCTTCTTTTTCTGATAAGAATTGCTAAGGGTCTGTCAATTTTGTTAAGTTTTTCGAAGAACCAACTCTTTGTTTTGTTGATTCTTTCTATAGTTTTTTTGGATTCTAATTCATTTAATTCTGATTTAATTTTGATTATTTCTTTCCATCTACTGGATTGGGGTTTATCTTGCTGCTCTTTTTCAAGGAGGTTTAGATATGTCATTAAATTGCTAGTTTCAGATCTCTCCAATTTGTTGATGTAGGAGCTCAGAGCTATAAAATTGCCTCTGAGTACTGCCTTTGTTGTGTCCCAGAGGAGCTGGTAATTTGTGTGTTCATTTTTGTTGAATAGCATGAACATTTGAATTTCTTTTCTAATCTCTTCCATGACCCACTCTTGATTCAGCAGTGTGTTGTTCAGCCTCCATGTGATACCGGACTTTCTTTGGTGGCTTTTGGTGTTGAGTTCTAATTTTATTCCCTTGTGGTCAGAGAGAATGCAAGGTATAACTTCAATGTTTCTGAATTTAGACAAGTTTGCTTTGTGGCCTAAAATGTGGTCTATTTTAGAAAACGTTCCATGTGCTGCTGAGAAAAACGTGTATTCTGATGCTGCTTTGTGAAATGTTCGGTAGATGTCTGTTAGGTCTAGTTGATCTATGCAGCTGTTTAGATCTGCGGTTTCTCTGTTGAGTTTTTGCCGAGTTGATCTATCTAGTGGGGAGAGTGGTGTGTTAAAATCCCCAACAATTAATGTCTTTGGATCTATATGGGATTTGAGGGAAAGTAGTGTTTCTTTGATAAATTTGGGTGCTCCATTGTTTGGCGAATAGATATTTAGAATTGTAATATCCTCCTGAAGGAGAGATCCTTTAATTAGTATGTAGCGACCTTCTTTATCTCTTCTCACGAATTTTAATTTGATGTCTATTTTATCTGATATTAAGATTGCAACTCCCGCCTGCTTATGGGGGCCGTTTGCTTGGTAGATTTTGTTCCAGCCTTTAACATTGAAAATGTGTTTGTTTTTACGGGCAAGATGTGACTCCTGCAGGCAGCAGATAGAAGGGTCTTGTTTTTTAATCCAACTAGACAGTCTATGTCGTTTATTGGAGAGTTCAGTCCGTTAACGTTAAGAGATAGGACTGAGAGGTATTGGGGAGTTCCTGCCATGTTATCCACCTTCTTGGGGGCTGCGAAAACTGGGTTCTTCCTATGGTTCTTGGATTCTCAGTTTGGGTGCAGTTTCTTGGCCTTTGTTGCGGTCTTGTTGGTTTTCTATGTGTAGGACATCTTTAAGAATCTTTTGTAGGGCTGGTTTGGTGGAGATGTGTTGTTTCAATTTTTCTTTGCTATGGAAGGTTTTTATTTGGCCTTCAGTTATGAAGGAGAGTTTAGCTGGGTACAGTATTCTTGGTTGATAGTTGTTTGTTTTTAGGGCATGGCATACATCATTCCAGGCTCTTCTTGCTTTGATTGTCTCTGCTGAGAAATCTGAGGTGATTCTAATTGGTTTCCCTTTATAGGTGATTAACCTTTTCTCCTTGACAGCTTTAAGGATCTTTTCCTTGGTCTGAGTTGATCCTGTGTGGATTATAATGTGGCGGTGGGATGTCCTATTCTGGTCTGGTCTATTTGGGGTTCTAAAAGCTTCATGTATCTGAATAGGCCTATCTTTTTGTATGTTTGGGAAGTTCTCTGCTAGGATCCTGTTAAACAAATTTCCTAGACCATTAACTTCTGTTTCTAGATGCTCCTCTACACCCATTATCCTTAGATTAGGCCTTCTGATGGTGTCTTCCAGGTGTTGGATAGATCTATCATACTTCTTGGATTTGTCTTGGATGGTTGTATGTTCTTTCTCTATAATATCTAGGCTGTCTTCAATCCCTGAGATTCGATCTTCTGCATGGTCTAACCTGCTGTCAAGACTCTCTACTTTGTTTTTTATCTCTTTTCCTTCTAATTGGTCAGCTTTGATGGCTTCAAGTTCTTTGTTGAAGCTCTGTTTTAGGTCTTGTATGAATTTCTTTACTTCCTTAATTTGGTGTTCAGTGTTTGTTCTCAAATCACTTAGTTGATTGGTTATGGTTTCTTTGGACTCCCATTCCTTCTGTTGCGTTCCATTCAGCATTCCCTTGTGGTCTCCCTCTCAGCTCTTTGTTAATGGATTCCATGAATGCCTTTAGTGATCTTTGTGTGTTCTCTACCTGGTCTCTCAATTCCTGAATTACTCTTTGATTAGCTTCCTCCCGTTTGTATGATTCCTACAGTTCTCTTTCCTCCCGTTCGTGGGATTCCTGCAGTTCTCTTTGAGTGTTCTCAACCTGCTCACGCCATTCCTCCCTTTCTCTTTGAGTATTCTCAAGTTGTTCACGCAAATCCTGTATCAGTTTTTGAGTAGCTTCCTCACGCTTATGATATTCCTGTATAAACTTTTGGGATGCCTCCTCTCTCTCCCTATCACTCTCATACAGAGTCATTTGTAAGTTGTCAAACTTCTCATTTATCATGTTTGCCACCAGTGTTTGTAGAGCTATTTGGGAACTCTCCTCTGGATTGTTCATTATCTGATCTGACCCCTGATTATCAAGATTGGGAATTGAGATACCCAGACTTGCCATTTTTCTTGTGTTTTTCTGGCTTACTCTGCCCATTTGAGATGAAAATAGCACCAGTTTTGTGCTAGAACACTATCTTAAGGCAACCATCAACCAACGTTTGCATTTATACAGTCAATAGTCTACAGATACAATCTAGTTCAACAGATACATCTATTCAACATCAAACAACAATATGTTAATGGGCTTCGAACCGTTGAGAAGAATTTGGAAAACCAGAAATTTTTAGGGTTAGGGAGAGATGTGGGTAAAAATTAGGAATAGATTGGTGTGGGGAGGCACAGGGAAAGTTGACTAAGTCCTAATCTAAATGCAGGAAATAGGTTGGGTAGGATGCAAGTAGAGAGGGAGAGAAAAAGAAGAAAGGTAAAGGGAAATGAAAAGAGACCAGAAAAAAAAATTAGAAACGTAAAAATTAATATAGTTATGGAGATTGAAAGACCATCTATTTAGAGAGGAATGTGAATATAATGAGAAAACCGGAGGGAGATAGAGGAGATGTGAAAAACTTAAAAAATGCTTAAAATATTATATAGGTATAAAGAGGTAGTACTGCTATTAAGGAATTTAAGTCTCAGAGGTTTTGGATTGAGTAATAAATTTATGGATTAAGTGTGTACACAATGGGGGATAGGGTCTACTAGTTAACTATGGGTTTATCTGAGAATGTGCAGGACAAGAGTTAAGTCACATACAGAAGAACAAAAGAAAAGAAAAGGTGAAAAGAATAAGAAAGGGAGAAAAAAAAAGATCAGAAGTTCAGTAGAGCTAGACAAAAAACAAAAAGATAATTAAGAAAGAAAAAGAGAGAGAAGACAAGAAAAGAAACGAAAACGTACATTCACGTATTCCTAAAATAAAAATTATAAGAGGGAAAAAAAGTTACTGGAAAACAATTATTTTTTCAAAAAAGGCAAAAATTAAAGATTAATAAAAGTTTTAGAAAAGGAAAAAAAAATTTATATATATATAAGGTACCAAAAAAAAAAAAGAAAAGAAGAAAAAAAAAAGTTCTTTGATTTTTTTTTTTGATTTTTTTGGGAGGGGTGGGAAGAATCCTGTATCTCCCTTTTGTCTGTAACCAGCCTCTTGTTGGAGTCTCTGGTCAGCTTGAGGTCCTGTGGCTTGATTGGTTTCTTAAGTCAGTTTGTTCGAACAGGCAGAAAAATGCTCTGCTTTACCCAAGATTTTGAGATCCCCCTCCCAGGTTAGTTAAAGGGAGGGTGATCTGCTTTGAGAATCACAAAAGAGGGGTGATGAGGCTAGGTTCTGGTAGAGTTGAGGCCTTTCAACAAACAGTAGCTTTTCCCTGGGGCTATTTTGTGAAAAATTCACAGAGCCCACCCTGGAGCCATTCTCAGGGTTTCTGTTTTTCAATTGATTGTGGAGGCTGCTAGAGGGAGGGGCAGCCTCTGGCTCTGGTTACCCAGTGAGGA